>NW_013952403.1:928727-946348 GCF_001266775.1 Austrofundulus limnaeus | reverse complement strand
CACACACACACACACACACACACACACACAAAACATTTAATTGCCAAAGCAAAAAAAAAAAAAAAAAGTCTCTCCCGAGCTCCATTGTGTCTAATGTGTTCAACGTTAATCTTACCCTTTGGGGACATTTGTTGTTGTGTTAATTACACACCACCAGGAGCCCTCATTAACACACATACAAATATGTACACGCATCAGGACACAGAAACACAACGTGCGCTCGGTGTAGCTGCACACGTAGAAACGTAGGTTAAGGAAAGCAGACCAATACGAGCGAAGGGAAGCTAATGAAGCATTTACAGAGACTGGGGTCATCCTGGACTTGATTAGGGTCAAACCGTCTCCCACACCTTTAATGAACAAGCCCACACTCTGATGTGTAGAGAGACTTGTGGGCCAGAGTGGCTAGCGTGCCCTGTTCAGTCAACCAATACACCAGCAGCTCATCACATCCTGCTCAGGCATCTGCTTCCATCACTGTGCAGACTGTGGAGAATGGAAGCAGCGCAAGGCAAACTGCAATCCTGCTAACATGCACAACAATTAACCCCGGGGAATTGTCGCTGCCCTCTTTTCTGCCTGGCATCAGTGTTCATTATAGTCTGCTACTCAGTAAAGTCATTAAAATAAACAAATAAACAAATGAAACACAAAGGGAAAGCCTTTACAACAAATGCAAGTATCCGTCTCTCATTTGAACTTTTGGGAACATAAAGGGAGATTGCTGAGAGGAAACTTGTTTTTCGCCCTCCTGGAGTGTGGACCATCAGTGTCAGGGGCAGAGTAATGGTCTACAAGGTGACCGATATGCACCTGTCTTCAACTTGCTTTCACTAAACAGCAGGATATCTAATTACTTTGCAGGGGGGCTTCACACATTCAATTATAGATACAGTTGTAGTAGATTTGCAAAAGGTCTACAGTATTTTCTTAGAAAAAATTGACCCAGTTATGTGGAAAAAGGTGTGAGGGGGTAGATTTCTAAAACCATGTGTTTGACCACTCTGCTTGCATTAATCAGAATAAGGATGAGGATGAGTGCAAATATAAAATGTCCTTTGTTCATCTGATATTATGTGTTCCACAGTGAATAATGCTCAGCAGATAACTTTACATCCATGTTAAGTTCTTCATAAAGTGAATAATCATATTCAGCCATGAAACAGCTGAATGATTTCACAGTACATTCAGAGCAATTCAAAAGATGACAAATGACATAAAATAAGAATATACTGAGTTAAACAAGATATCAGATGATATTGTGAAGTAGCAATATTGGACCACAAACCAGAATAGAAAAGTGCTGRCTTTAACAAATCAGCTCGATATCCAACTATATTTTTTTCAAATGGAGGCAATGTAAGTATGATTGTAAAATGTTTTTTTAATTATTAAATCAACATATCATGCATGTAATTTAAATTGTTCCTTTTCACATTTAAAATTAGTCAATTGGGGTCTTTATAAAGTCTAACTTCACCAGCCCCTCTTTCACCCCTTTTCCGGTGTGTGTCTCAAAGCAGATTGTTTTGTTACTGTTCCTTTAAGAAGCTTCAAGCCCCGCCCCCTCTCCGGCTTCCAGACCAGTCCACTTCGGTTTGAAAGAGAGGGGGTTACGTTTTATAGCTTGCAGAAACGTTTTATTTACAATTTAATTAAAATATGTCTGACCCAGAACCAGAGGAGAATGAAGAGGAGGAAACTGTAGTTAGTAAGTCCAGACCTTGTTTGGCAGTTCCGTCTGAGATAATTTGATGTAATAGACTCAGAAAACGTCATAGCAAATACAGAAAACTGAACGGCCTGAAAAATATGACCCAAATAGAATATAAATATATCTTTGCAGCACCAGGAGAGACTAAATTAAACTTTTCTGCACTCCTAGAGACTCTAAGTACACAACAAAATGTATTCAACAGCTAAAAAAGTGGATTTTTCATGATTCATGCGATTCTGCCTGTTCTGCCTAAATGAGAATGCAGTAATATTTAAATACTGACATCACCTTGACCCAAAGTATTGAGCCTCCAGGTAAATCCAATATCTAAGTGAGACCGTTGCATCTGACACAGCAGTTTGACACAAATTTTGATTCAGGTAGTTTAGTTAGGTAAACCAGTAAATCAGTTCACTTTTGCTTTAAATACCACCAAACAAAAAAATCAGAACACAAAACATGGTAATCAGTTCGGCTGTATTTGAATGTATGACAGGATATATTTCAATTCTAGGCAACTTTAGTACTTATTTTTAAAGATTAACTCTCCCATTTCAGAGCAGCTGAACTTTAATAAAAAGTGTAAAATGTTCTTCACGTTTGCTTCAGATATGAAATACCCAATGCATTCCACTGCTCGGCGTAATTAAAATTAAAATCAAGCTGTATCAACCCTCTAAGGTTAATTTATCTTACACATTAAGTCTGCGGTGTCTTTCCATCCGAGGGATGCCTGTGGCCTAAGAAAGGTTAATAAGAACTTTTACCTCAGCCGTAGCGCGATTGGAAGAGAGTTGAAAAGTTAAAAAGAGAGGCCAGAAGAGCAAAAGCACCTTAATGCAAATCCCCACACTCAAAGTAATCTGCTAAGTCTTTAAAACCACCGGTTTCCAACTTCAACTTAAGAGTTTCCAGTCATGGTTGGACCTTTATTCTCTATGCAGCAAAACATCCATATGCCTGCTTGACACCAGCCAGCTCGTGTATAGTGATGAGCAACAGAGGTCAGGGGTCTGAATATAATGCAGAGATGATGAAACACCTGCTGGAATACATTGCTCCGCTGCCTGTCCGCCCACTGTGGTTTTAATGTTAACAGAGCCAGTGTTGCAGTTTAATGTTCTTGATCTGGTGTTACAGTCTCTGGTGTCCTTACACATACTGTAAAAGCAAATATTAAATTCCCATGGTTCTACCTCCATCCTGAAGTGTTACTGATGTGGTTTCCTTTTACTTAAACGTGTAGGTGGAACAAAACTGCAATAACAGTGAAACACCGAAGAAAATATACAGCTTATTCTGACTACTGTTGCACTGCAGAGCCTTTATGGATTTGCCTTTTGAAGAACATTTTAGCATAATTCTAACAATGTAGGTGACTTTAATAAAAATTTAAAAAAAGTAAAAAGTAAAGGATCTCCAAATACTAGATGAAAATAAAAAGTTTTTTTCTTCGACAGCCTTCGTTGCAACAATAAAAAATGTGTTTCATAATTAATGTGACTAGGGCAGTACTTGGATTCCTTGTTTCTTTGAAAAAGTTAAATTACTTTTTCTTTTTTAGAGGAATGTCTACAGACAAAAGGGCTTATCAAATCAAGAAAATAAACTTTTCAAAATCAAGTGTGYTACTTGTTTGCAGAAATATTTTCACCTTATTTTTTAACTATAAAAAGACAAGAGGACTGAGTGTATAGAAAAGCCATGCTGAAACATTTTTAAAAGCAGAATAAAAAAGAACTAAGATTTTTTTCTGTAGTAACTATGAAAGGTTTGGCCACGTGGCGTCCAATTTAAACTAAGATTTTATTTTACTATTACTTGGAGATCAAGGTCATTGGCTACCATACCAAACTTCACCTCTATATGGCTAAAAAATGAGAGTTACAGTCAATTTTTCCGTGAAGCTATTGCTTTTTGCTGTTGTTGTGTTTCTAACATTCAGCCTTTCTTTTCTGTGTCTTGTGACAGTGTTAAACAAATAATTCAWCCCATCACCAACACAACCCTTTACTAAAACTGCGGCCCCGATTCTTTCCGACTTCCCAGATGTTTTTGTGTGAAAGCCTTCTGACACACTGCATCAAATTTCGTTTCAAATGTTTTCCTGTTGCTTCATGTGAAACTGTTGTCTTTGTTGAAAAGAACTGCGTCTATTCATACCCCCGTCCCTTCTTTGTTCCCTTCCATCTCCAAAGCACTTTTAGAAAAAGGAACAAACATAATGGGACTGACATGAGGACTGACACGTGGCTCAATAAAAAAAGGGAGACAGAAATGCAGCTGTATTTGGCTTAAAAATAAAAAATGAATATTCTTTAGAACCTTTATGAGTAAAGATGCCCCAGTAATTTTACAATGATCTAAACTGTCTCAGATTGCAGCACTATTACTCAGCAGGCCTTGTGAGTATTTAATAAACCATGTCAAAACTAAAATATAAAAAACACATTCATTTCTATGTTTRCTAAATCAATACTAAAGTGCCAAAAGTATTATTTGGTCCTAAATGCCGGTGTTTTTAAATTTGCTGAAAATGACATGTTTTATTATAGTGTTTTGCCCTGTTTTTGTTCTCTTTAGGTAACTCAGTAGCTCCATCTGTAATCAGGCTGCTCTGTCTGCCTCACTTCCTCTCTCCTTCACCTCGACTTTTTCTACCTGCGCAGTAATTTTCTGCGCTGCGGTGCGAAAGGGCTTGATTATTTAAATTCTGGAAGGACCAATCTTGAACTCTGTGGATTCAAATTGTTTATCTATCCTGCAAGTGACACTACGGTTTCTTCCACGATGTTCTGTCCCTGCTCTCTTCCTGCCCAACAACATCGGCTGTGGCAATGTCACCCCACCACCCCCACGGACCATTTGTGGCCACAAACCAATTCCACCAAGGAGGCTCAAAGACAAATTAAACTTAATGCCATGTAACCAACTCAGACTGCTACTGTGCACTGTCAGTGTTAGTCAGAAGGGAAACTGGGCTTGCAGGCACCTTTTGATCTGTGTGAAAATCACGAGTCAACGTGGCGCCAAATAAAAAAGCACTTCTGAGGTCGGAGTTAGACAACAAAACCAACAGAGTTTGTGTTCGATCTCATTTCAACCGAGATCAGAAAATACGGCGGGTGGTTGATTTGTAATCGCTTGGAAAACAAACCCTCTACAGACCTATCAAAGAAAAAAAAAGGGACCAACCATTGCGTAAGTAAAACAAAAGCCATCAACCCCTGAAATTAATGGTGCGAGAAAACTGAAACAATGCTGAGAGCAAACAAACTGCTCGGAATAAATTCATGAAAAGCCAAATTTGTATGTAGAAATGCAATTTTTTTTTTGAGAAATCAAAAAAAAGGAATACATTTTTTATTTGATTTTTCCTTTTGACAAACAGTTTGCATGAATTCATATTCCTAAGAAACAAAAACTATAATCAAATCCCCACTAAAACACTAACTTTTGAATTCCTTCCTTACAGTACTCAAAATTGTCAAATTAAGTGCAGTAACCCATCCATGCAATGAGAAATGAGCAACTGCACATCACACGTTCCCTGTAAAAGTCTCTCCTCCTGTTCTCTTATTTCTGAGCTGGATTAGATATGCACTCCATATTCTGCTGTCTGGAATCAGGGGGGTTATTTAATGAAACTCCATTGAGGCTTTTTCATGTAAAAAGCTTTAGTGACAGTCCTGAAATTGTACTCATTTTAAAAGAAAGCCCCACTGTTATTAAGCATCCTATCGCTCAATTAAACAGGCTCATGGACAATTTCTATTCGGATGAGAGAGGAGGAAAAAAGACTGTGTGAAAACAAAAAACAGTCTGGACTATGTTGCAGTGACAGTAAACTCATACAGATTAGTATTTACTGGGGCACTGGGAAGACGGTGCAACATAGAAAGTTATTTAAGTAAATGTTTGTAATGCCAATGACAAAAGAAAAACAAAATAGAACCATTTTAAGACAAAATAAGCAAATAAAAAAATATGTGGTACTTAAATCATTCAGGATGATGTTTAAAAACTTCACTTCCTTGTTAAGTTTTTAATGTTTAAAAAAACCCATTACACAACAAAAAAGAACTTAAAAGAGTACATCATTTAAAATGTAGTAAAGATGAAGTGAGAGAAAAAAATGAAGTGTTGGGAAAATGGAGATCACTTTCTTGATCTCTTGTGTTTTCAGAGATCAAGAAAGCAAAACACTCAGACAAAAAAAATAAATAAAATGTTGTCTGAGAAGATATTTATTGTGGAAGAGGCAGTTTTGATGAACATTACGTTCTATCTGAAGGCACATAAAAGTTAGCAGGGTGCAGACTTGGGAGGCTGTAAGCGGCAGGTATCAAAGACAGCTAATATTCAGAGGGCTAAAGTTAAAGTGCACTGTGATAGCCAGAATGGCTCTCATCTGAGAAGAGAAGATTAAAATCAGTGGGACATCACAGCCAGGCAATATGAAGTGGGAAAGAGAGGAAATTTCTCTCTCACGTGCACTCGCTCGTGCTCTCGCACAGATGAACACACATAATACATCCTCCTACAATAAACTAATTACTTGTCGTTAATATTTAAGAGCTTAATTTCCATTCATATGTAATATATTAAAAACGTGCAGGGATAAGCAAAGAAAAGGGCTGACCCTGAGATATTCACAGTGGGCTAACTGCTCCAAACAGAGAGGAATGAACATCGGGGTGTTTTGTGTTTTATTGAGACAAATGTGTCCTGCCTGCACTAGCAATTAATGATCTCTTTAAAATGTGGAAAACTGCACAATTTTAAGATTACAAAAACAGGATAATAGCCTTTTTTCCGTTTTTTAGGAATTAAATGATATTAAATGCCGAATGTGTAAGTGAGTGACAGAAATACGACAAGAAGTTATAAGTATTCTGCAAAATACAGTGTCTCCTCTGTTATGCATCTCTCCTGACAATCACTGATGACAGTTTGCAAAAAAAAATGGTCTGATAAAAAAAGAAAGGCAGCAAGTTTACAAAATAAGAGCCCAGGATGTAAAAAAAAATAAAAATAAAAATAAAACAGAAGATGCGGTCTTAGCAGGGTTTCTATCTACAGCATCACATTTTAAAGTTTGCTGATGATCCTGTCATCCTGTCTCTTCTCAGCAGTGATGACTCTGGCCATGGACCGGTGGTCGGGGTCATCACTGAATGGTGTGAATCTTTGTTTTTACAGTTAAATGTTTCAAAAACGAAGGATTGATTTTAGAAAAGACTCTTTGTTTGTCACTCCTGTGGTTATTAAGTGAAGCTGTTGAGGTCGTGCACCAATATAAATATCTTGAAACTGTTTTGGATGAGAAAAATGAATTTCAATGCTCACGTCAGCTCACTTTGTAAGAAGGTCCAATATAGAATGTAAGCTCTGTGGGTTTAATGTTAATTCTACTTTTATGAGAATGTTTTATTTGTGTTTTAACTTTTACTTTTATCTGTTGGTTTGGAATTTTAACATGTAAGAACAAAACCAAACTCTTGGGGATTGTCAGGATGTGCAGCAGAATTATTGGAATTGACCTACAGAACCTCACTGACCTACATCAGCCAGTTTGGATGTTATCAGTCCATTAAATGGACGTTATTAACGGTTATCAGTCCCATAGAATGGCTTCAGAATGTCCCGACATTGCCCCTAGTGGGTTACCAGTGCCATATACGTTGGAATGCCGCCAGAGTCTGGTCTACTTTATAGCCCATGTCATTTTCTCTAAAACTAATCTTAGTGGTTTTATGCCTCATATTAACCAGATTACATAAAAAATCTTAGTGGTTTTATGCCTCATATTAACCAGACTGCATAAAAAAACCTTAGTGGTTTTATGCCTCATACTAACCAGTTGACAGTCTGAAGCCATTCTATAGGACAGAGAACCCACTAGGCGGCGCAGTTGGGACAGTCTGAAGCCAGTCTGAAGTCATTCTATGGGGCTGATAACGGCTAATAACGTCCATTTAATGGATGATAACATCCGAAGCGGGTGCTTACACAAGGTCAGGTCTGTGAAAATGGCCTGACCTATTCTGGCAGACCCTGATCACCCACTCTACGATTAGATCAGGCTTCTTCCGTGTGGACGAAGGTATCAGTTAACCAAATGTAGGATTTAAAAACTTATCCCAGCAGCAGTTTGATTTCTTAATGAACACTTGTGATGTTCTTTGTGTTTGTGTATGAATGGTTTTGTTTTGTTTTTATGTCTACTGGCTGTGCAGCAAATTGCCCCTTGGGGATAATAAAGATTCTTGAACTTGAACTATTATTTTTCTCATTTAGCAAAATGAGTAATAAACAGCTTTATTTTCCTGGGATAACATGGCAACACCATGTAACTTTCCAAAAAGTTGACAGGGAATATCTGAAATATATTACCAACTATTCCAGAGTGGGTTGCAGTATCTCTTCAGCTTTGCCTAAATTCAATAAATAAAAGCTCTTACTAAATCAGATTTAAAATGGCAGAACTTCAATAAGCTTCTGTTTCTTTCAAGAGCAACAAGCTTTTGAAACAATGCATATTGTAATTAAATTAATACAGCTTAACCAGGATTAATATATTCTGACTAGCTCTCACTGTTGCAACAGATGCTGCAGTGCTTCAAAAATCAACACATTGCTTTAAACTCATACTGGTAAGTCACTAAAAAGGCCGGAGCACAGTTTGCTGGTAAGCAACAGTTTTCTTGACAGAGAGGTTGCAGGGTGTTGTGAGGTGGCCAACCATACATGGTTGTGTTTGATCCAGCGACCAGGTCAGTCGTGATGTTAACAGTTATTAGGCAACTTATTAGTAGGAGTCAGAGAGGCAGCTAAACCCCCCACTGACACCATCATTACTGCCGTTGTGGCAGGGTCATTACCACCCTGCTGGTGGGGCTTTGTAGCAGGGATTGAAAGTCTGCCGGTATCCTCACCGCACTGGCTTGGTGGGGAGAGTTAACGTGGGAGGTTGAGCTGCAGTGACAGCAGTAAAGGAGAGAGGGTGTCAGAGTGGGGCAAAAAGTACTGAAGGATCTGATCAAATCCTCCGGTATGAAGGTGGGATGATTGTGCTGCCATCGCTTATAGTCGGGCTTTAGTCACGTTTCCAGAGCTGACTTTGATAGAAATAAAACAGTTGGGGGCAAGGGAAAATATCTAAAGTAAAAAAAAGACAAAAGATAATGAATGTACAAAGCACTATTTTTGTAACAAATGTGATATATTTAACAAATAGTACATTAAAGATAGCTGAAAATGTATAAAATATTCACGTTTTAATCCTCAAAAAGTGAATTTGTTTATTTTATACACTCTACGTAAAAAATGAATATGCACCCAGCAGTTAAGTTGCTTACAGTGAATTGGTACTAAAATATGTGAACAAAGACCACTTCAAAGATTTACCTTGGATTTTCTCAAAAGTTGTGTTACTGAAGAGGGGAGTTTTAATGGAATGGACAACACAACACTGTCAACTCCCTTAACGCAACTTAAAACATTTGGGATCGTGTTGTTTTCGTTAACGATGATGAAATATTTTCGTTGACGCCCCCTTTTTTCATGACGATAATGAGACAGTAATGAAATAAACGTAGTTCTTTGATGACTAAGACGTGACGAAACCTATGTGAGTTTTCGTCGACAAGACGAGACGAGACTGGACAAAAATGTTAGTCGGTGGTCTGTCAATCATTTAGAATGCAGCGTGGAGGGAGGGACATCAGCACTGTTACACACATGCGCACACACAGCAGCACAGAACATTTCCTCCTCTCATTCAGTAAAGAAGGAAGACAAACAGCCTGCGCTGCTTCGCACAAAAAAAAGGGTTGTCCGTCACCTGTAGTTTAACCAGGGAGTAACGTCTCCACCATTAAAAGCTGTCGCAGGTCCATTCTGAGCTTAAAGGCTGTTTGTTTACGTTCATGACGAAAGTAAAACTTCTTTTTTTTTTTTTGGCGTATGTTCATTGCACTTTAGCAAATTCTGAGAAATGAAGCCACAAAGTGAGAATGTTTTTGTTTTGGGCATTTTTAGAGTAACACAAATTCACAAATGTTAACACAAATCTCAAATTAATTTGTAAAACTAACATGTTGTCTTTTTTAAGACTAAAACTAAACAATTTTTTAAGCTTTTGTCGACTAAAACTCGACTAAAACCATTAAATATAGAAATGACTAAAACTGACTAAAACTAAGAAGTATTTTTGGTCAAAAGACTAAGACTAAAATTAAAATGGCAGTCAAAAACAACACTATTTGGGATTCATTCCTGAATATAGGACAAAAATAAGATAAATAACTAGTGTGCTGTAATAAATCATCAAAAAGTGATTTAACATTTACAAAGGACAGTTACTGATGGCGTTCCACCGCTGTTGAGTAAAGCAGCATCCTTCCTTTGTGCTGTTTCTGCTGAGAAGCACAAAAATCACCATTACAAAGTGGCACATGCCCTTTGTCCGTCAGCAATTGATGTGGGCAATGGAGGAAACATTTTGGAGGAGAGGGGGTGTGAAGTTTGCCAACATCAATCTTGTTTCAAATTGAACTGCAAAGTTCCAGCTGAATGAATTGGCTTTCAAATGCAGGAGGCCATGGCTACACGCATTCAATCCCAGAGTGAATCTGATTTGATCCCATGAGCCATACAAAAGCACAACCCACTGATTGATAAAGCACAGAGAGGGAAGATGAGCAGAGAAGAAGAAGCAGGAAAAAAAGGCTTGAGTCAAAGTAGAGGAGTGTGGAGAAAGATAGGATGCAGCAAAGTAAATGCATAAAAGAAAAGAAAAAAAAGGAGGAACAAAAGTAAAAAGGAATACACTGTTTGAAGGGAGAATAAAATAACTCGTAGGAGCAGGTTGTTCTGCTGGGCCCATTTAAAGCCTCGTACACAAATTGTAAAAATGTGGAAAAACCAGGTTGGCGACAGAAAGAAAAACGAGATGTCTGTTTGTGATAACAGATTTTTTTCATACATCTGTGTGTGTGTGGGTGGTAACAGTTTTATGATCACAAAGCACACAGCGGCTCCAAAGGTATGTCTATGTAACCTTGACATCCGTGACTGAGATGTATCTTTAACAAATTTTCAGCTAACTGAAAATAAAAAAAGAAGCTTTATTCTAAACACTGGAAAATCAGATACAGCTTGCACAGCATGCCATTCAAATGAGGCTGATGTAAGGGAAGGAAATGATTGCTATGTCCTTAACAGATGCACTAGAATAATGTACAAATAAAAAATGTATTCTGTGGCGCCGTTTTAAATCACAATTTCTATTTTTTTATTTATTATTTTTAAAGAAATATTATTTACTAAGTTATTGTTTTTTCATAAAAGCTCAACATTAAACTTTTATTTAAAAAGAACTTGAAAACCCATTTTTTTCTGTTTATATATATATATTTGTTATAAATTGTGGCAAAAAGCAATAATGATTTTGTCTGCATCTATGTGCATTGTGTGTTTGTCTGTTGTGTTAGCAAAATATACCTTTAATCAGTGGATAAATTTGAATGAAACTCTAAGAAATGACTCATCGGTTGTACATCTACAACTAATTACTAATTAAAAGTAGGTGTTTAATTTCAGATTTCACAAAACTGTTTGCCACAATTAAAGATAATGTGCTATTTTACTGCACGTGCATGAAAAAAATAATTAATTTTAACTTGTGCTTGTTAATACTAAAAACCGATGCACTATTTTTTGCTTTAATCACTACAACTTAATGGACACAGTCCAATGTAATAGTCACACTATTAGTATGTAAAAAGGTTGAACAGAAGGAGAAAACCAACTGCTAAAAAAGCAATCAAGTGTCTTGTATTTTTTAGAGTAAAAAATAAAATTATTTCACTTAAGTGTGAGACGCTCAGATTCTTATTCACAAACCCACTGACGAGATTTTCTTGAAAAAAAAAAAAACATCAACACAAACCACAACAGACTGTTTGCAGCATTTAACCAGCAAGCTCACTAGTTCGGAAAATGTCCAGAAGGGCCTGGGGGTAAAACATAACGTGGAACACTCCGGAGAACACACAACAACTGAGTGTGTGAGCTGATCAAAGCTGCTGCTAAGCTTTTGTTCTGCTGAGTTGTATGTTGATTTCAAACCTAATTACTGACATTACAGACACAACCCAAAAAACACATAGAATCAGAATCACTGCAAAAGTTAGGTAGGCATCTTCATGATCTACTAACTTTGACAAACGTAAACATTTACTACATTTCTCATATTTTTATATACTTTTCTGGTTCTTTCAGTCACCAGAATCACCAGAAAATCCAAGACAAGCTGCAAGTTTGGACTTAAATATATTTCCAATGAATGAATGAATGAATAAATGAATAGGTATTCTTTGAAAATTGAAACCAAGCTTGGCACGCCTCTAGATTTCCATTTCCTTTCTTGGTGAAACTCATTAAACAGCCAGACCTATAAAAGCAGCAGGGGATGTGACAGTCTTGCTTTCTCAGTTGTTTTAGAGGCTTTTGAGCGCAATAAGCATTTGAAAATTGGGGGCCGTTAAAGTGATTCTTTTCTTTTTCCCTCCTTTATTTTCTGTCACTGCCAAAGTGTTGCTCTTCAACAATGCCAGTAACAAGCAAGAATCCCAAGGAAGGTGGAGATAACAGACAACTTTTTTCTGCACCATTTTCCGAGGGCAGCTCTGTAGGGAAAGCATTTACACCTGCTTGCCTCATCTTTCACAATACACTAGGCCCCAAAGTGTGTTTTACGTATAAATATCCACATCTTGTGGCAAACATGAGGGGGGACAATAAAAAGCAATAGCTTAGCAAGCTAAAAAAAACAATGGCTTAGCAAGTAATAGCTAGCAATACATTTATGTATATATTTGTGCACGTAAACAAATTAAAAATTCAGCTACACCCACAAAATACTGCACCGGCTTCAACTCAAAGCCACAAATAGTTCTTATTCAAAATAGATGTAAATCTTGTTGACAAAATGTTGAATGTTTAACTACAACTATTCGTACATGCAATATATTCAGTGATTCCGAATGAATTATGAAACATGGAACAGAGGAAAACAAAGGAACGACTTCCTTATTTTAGGTAAATCCATCCAGCACTTTTTTTTTCTATTTAAATTGTAATACCATATAGATCAAAGCGCTCTTCATTGACTTTCAACTCCACTGACGGGGTTGGGGGTAGGTATCAAACATTAAACAGCATTTTTCATTCATGAGAAAATCATGTTCTGTTTCAACAATAGAGAGAAAAGAGCTGATTCAGTGAAGTCGCTGCAGGGATAATTGATAGGGATCCAGCAAAGGTAACTCCCAGGGGGAATGCTGGATCATGAATTCCTACCATGCCAGCGGGAACATGGACTATCTATTGAGCTTTTTTCTATTTTTTTTTTCTCTTTATCCCCAGTGGGCAAGAAAGTGAAGTTAATAAAGAATTTAAAAGGCCGTTTGAAGATGAACTACAGCCATGTGTTGCAAAACTACAAATGTTAGGCAGTAATATATCTCAAGTTTAACGTCACAACATTCTTTTTGTACTGATTTGCATTTATTATAAACATCTGACTCCTTAATTGCAATTTGTCCAAAAACAAGCAAACAAAAAGGGTGCGTGTAGGAAACATGGTGCCTGGCAAATATCTGCCACGAAAAAACATAAAGAAAGCTGCTGCTGGGTCTATCGCTGCCACTTCATTAAGCTTTGCAACAACTGTTCCTTCCCAGCCACATCCTCTTTCCATCTGTATTATGCTGGAAAATCACACTGCAGCAGCTTTTGGAAAATCGTTGTTGATTTTGCACAAAAAAAAATAAATAAATAAATAAAAAACGGGATGAGTCTAGTTTGTGGAAACTGGAGGCTGCAACAAAAAATGAGCAAGAAACTGTTGGCACCCCGAATGGTGTCCAAATAGACGCCGGGTGTATGGAAAAACTGGGTGAATTCAGAATAGTTATGTCCACGCATGCTGACAGAGCTACGGTTTTACTCTTCTGCGCTTGACAGAGCATGGACTTTTCCCCTCCCACTGCTGCTAGAATTAGAGGGGTGTACACACTCACTGTCAAAGAAGAGGAAAACAATCAAATTGTCATTGGGGGAGGAACATCAAATGCCTTCCTACACCATCTCTTCCACATAAAAAAATTGCTCTGCACTACTCCTGTTATCCATAAGCTAGTCAAGTTGACTGGTTGTGTATCTGAGAAACAAACTGGCTGCGACAAGTAAACTCCCAAAGCTTCCTTCAGCAAAGCCTTGCATCTACTCTGATACAGGATTGGTCTACTGAACTGGAAAAGGCAGGGAGCGAACCAAGCATAACTGCTCGGCTTCACACATACAGTATATGTTCAAGTTCAAGTTTGTGCAACAAAGTAAATAAAAAAGGATTCGTAACAACTCAATGAAAGATAAAGTGATACAACAGTTATCTTTTTAGCTCTCTCAAAGACACATACTGCAACAAAAGCAATGGTTTCACTGCCTGGCAAAGAAATATGAACTGAGCATAGAGAGATGATGTTCAGGAGTGTTGGAAAAAAAGTTTGATTTTGAGATAATTAACATTTTAGTGAGAAAAAGACATGTCGCAGGATAAAAGAACCCTGGGCTAAATGAAACCTGTGTGTGAGGATTAATTAAGGTTGCATTAGAGAGAGATGACACCTTCTTACCTTTACTCTGCGAGGAGAAGCAGAGGGAGAGCTGGGAAAATAAATCGGGATTCTCAAACTTCTCTTCTTTGACTTTGATCCAGAAGCAATTCTCTGCCATTTCCTGAGGCACTATCTGCAATGACACAAGGATTCCATTATCGGCACAATCAGAAAGCGTCATTCCATCAACCCGCCACTCAAACTTCTCTTTGCTGGAAGATAGGGTTTCTGAGTGTTTTTCTGTGTAGGGGTTACACTCGTGACCTTGTGTGTGGCAAAGAGGACTGACACAAAAGGTCAAAAAGAAAAAAAAACAAGGTGATGTTTGGCATCATATGAATATGACCACTCTAAAAGACATTTCAACTGAGTTACTGTTACATCCAGGCTGTAAAATCGTGCAAATGTGTTTGGTGAGGCCCAGCTGGCCGCGGCACAAATGTCACTCATAGGTACCCCTTTAAAAAGGGCCCAASATGTCGCTACACCCCTGGTGGAGTGAGCTTTAACTCCAAGAGGGATTGGAATGTTTTTGCTACTGTATGCTAGCAAGATGGCCTCTATAAACCAGTGAAAGGGTCTTTGTCTAGAAAGAGCTTTACCTCTGTGTAGGTTAGCAACAGCCACAAACAGCTGATCACATGACCTTACATCCTGTGTGCGACTGATGTAAGTGCGTAGAACACGTAAGGGGCACAGAAGATGCAGCCTCTTTTGCTCCTCAGATGCAAAGGGGGGGTGGAAAGAAAGCCGGAAAGCTCTATGGACATAGAGCTGTAACTAGAAGGTATCACCTTAGGAAGATATGCAGAGTTAGGGTGCAAAACCACTTTAGAGTCATTAGTAGAAAACTGGATACAGGAGGGGTTCACTGACAGAGCGTGGAGGTCCCCGACCCGTTTAGCTGTAGCTAAAGCCAGAAGCAAAGCAACTTTATATGAAAGAAACTTCAACTCTACAGACTCTAGAGGCTCAAATGGAGGGTCGCAGAGAGCCTCAAGAACCACAGTGAGGTCCCAAGAGGGAATACTGGGTTTAATAGCAGGCCGTAGCTTACGAACCCATTTCAGAAAACACACGGCTAAAGGATGAGCACCAGGTGTGACTCCATCAAAACCTATATGGCAGGCAGAAATGGTTGCTAAGTAGACTTTAATTGTGGAGAAGGAGAGCCCTTTATCCAGTAGCTCCAGAAGAAATGTTAAAACATCTCCTATTGCGCACTGAAAAGGGTCCTGGTGCACGTTCTTACACCATCACTCAAAAGCTTGCCACTTATAGGAATATAATCCTCTAGTGGATGAAGCTCTTGCGTTTTGGATAGTTGCTATTACTGCTGGAGAAAGGCCTTTGGCTAATAAGCTGGACCTTTCAGCAGGTAAGCATGCAGCTTCCATAGTTCTGGGTGTGGGTGAAAAATCTCCCCCTCTGCCTGAGAGAGATCTCGTCGAACTGGAAGTTGCCAGGGCTGAGCTGCTAGCAAGCTGATTATCTCGGCGTACCAAGACTTCGCTGGCCAGCGGGGTGCCACTAGGATCAAAGACAGGAGAAACGTATACAGAAGTACATCGGGCCAAGGATGAGCTAGGGCGTCCATTCCCACAGGAGCGCTCTGTTCTGTCATGGAAAAGAACAGAGGACAGTGTGTGTTTGCTCTGGAGGCAAACAGATCTACTGTCGCTTTGCCAAACAAAAMSCAAATCTGGGCCACCACAGTGGGATGCAGCCTCCACTCCTTTGCTAGAGGTCCGCCCCTGGAGATGTGGTCTGGACCTAGGTTCAGTCTCCCCGGAACATGAATGGCTCCGATAGACAGAAAATGAACACCGCTCCACTGTAAAAGAGTGAGAGACAGGTTCAGCAGGGGAAGGGACTGAGTACCCCCTTGTCTGTTTATATAAGAGACCACTGCTGTGTTGTCCACTCTGATTAGAAGATGATGGTTCTCCAGAACTGGACAAAAATGTTTCAGTGCTAACAGGACTGCTAACAATTCTAGGCAGTTTATGTGGAGCCTGGACTGTTGTGGAGTCCAGGTTCCCCTCACCGCCGCACCGTCGCACAGGGCTCCCCAACCTTTCAGGGAGGCGTCTGTGGACACCACTTTGCGAAACAATACCCTCCCTATTGGAGAACCATGATACAGGAGACTGGGTTCCCTCCAGGGGCTGAGAGCCGTCATGCAGGAAGCAGTTACTGTTAGCTTTTTGTGTCTGTGTCGAGACGGACACAGCCTGTAGGACTGAGAACAATGCTGAAAATGGTGCATTTTTAACAGCCCGAGTGGTACTACTGAAATCACGGAAGCCATCATTCCCAGTAACTGTAGTTCGATTTTGAAGCTCAGTTTGCATCCCAGTTGAAACTGAGCTAAGCAGCGGTGAAACGCGGCCGCTCTGTTTTCTGAGAGGCGAGCCCTGCTTGACAAGGAGCAGATTTCTAGTCCGAGGAACGAAAACTGCTGACTTGGTGTTAATAGACTTTTCTGGGAGTTTACTAAAAACCCTAAAGCCTGAATGTGTGACAGAACCTGAGACAGCTGATCTAATGTTTGCTTCTTTGGAGCTTGCGATCAGAGCCCAGTCGTCTAAACATGCTAACAGACGGACCACTCTTTCCCTGAGGGGACTCAAAGCAGCTTCTACGCACTTTGAAAAGGTGCGAGGAGCTAGTGATAAACTGAACGGTAGCACCACGTACTTGTAGGCTACACCCTCGAAGGCGAACCTGAGATATTTTCTGTGCYCCGGGTGAATCGCTATGTGAAAATAGGCATCTGTTAAATCGATGGTCGCAAACCTATCGCCCGGGCTGATCCCGTGAATTAGCTGTTTGAGCGTCCTGATGCATCTCAGTAATCCAGGTAAAAAATCAAAAGGAAAAAAAATTTGTATAGGTCCTCTGGACGGGTTCTTCTTTAATGAAAAGTTTCGTCTCTCTTCCAAGAGACTTCTTCAGTCTGAGAGTTTCAGGCAAAATTCAGGCTTTTGAGTCCTGCCTCCAGGTGACTGATACTCACATCACATGGCTATCGTTCACACCTAACTAACAGCTATTGTTAACAGGGGTGGAGTGATACTGCCAATGGCAGCGCTGTAGGAGGGGGACAACTGAAAACGGAGGCATCCACCTCTGATTAATGATGGACAGTCTTTCTTCACAAAAATGATTTCTTTTACTCCTCTCTCAAACCAACGTTCCTCTCTATCAAGAATGAG
>NW_013952403.1:921652-928643 GCF_001266775.1 Austrofundulus limnaeus | reverse complement strand
GATTGACGGGGAGACTGCGGCTTGCTGGAAGGTTCTGCGAACTGGGCCTTTGAAGTCCCGGGCGTCGCCGCCTTCTTGAATGGAAAAGGATGAGACGCAGACCTGGATGTGCTCGGGGCCTTGGGCCTCGCGTCATGTCTGGGGACGATGCAGTGAAGTGCCTCAGCCTGCTTCTTCCTCTGTTCAAATTTGGTTTGGATGACGTCAAGCGCTTGACCAAACAGTCCTGTAGGCGTTATCGGTTCATCCAAGTAGGCCGCTCTGTCCTTGTCGGGAACGTCTGAGAGCGTTAGCCACAGGTGCCTCTGCCCACCACAGTAGAAGCCATTCCTTTCCCCAGAGCCAGCGCTGCACAGCGGGACACACGCAAAATGTGGTCTGACGCCAGTCTGATCTCGTTCAGCGGGGGTAAAAGGGGGTTTTCCTGTGGCATCTGAGCTGCCAGTTCAGCCAAGGCCATGGCCTGGTAGGTCTGAAGCATGGTGACGGAGCTCAGCGCACGGGCGGTGTTACCTTGGGCTTTGTAGATTTTCTCCAGCTGTGCCGAAGAGAATCTGCAGGGCTTGGAAGGGAGCAGGGTGGGCCCGCTCACACCCTGGTTGTGAGACGGAGCCAAATAAGCAGCTAAAGAAGGCTCCATCGGAGGGATGCCCACCAGGCATGCTTGGTCTGCCCCTTCCACGTCCCAAGTACTGATCCTGTCTGGGCACGAAGGCACGTATGGACAGCGGTTTGCTCCAGGAAGACGTCAGCTCTGACACAAAGTCCGGAAACATAGGCAGACAGTGCTTCACATCAGCCGGTTCAGACAGCAGATAAAACCCTGCGAAACTCGACGGCTTTTGTGCAGGTGGGGGGTCGGGCCACTGTACCTCCAGTTTAGCAGCAGCTCCGCGGCACAGGGACAAGACGGACGAATCCTGGTCCACCCTCTCAGCAGCGGGGGTGGAGTGAGCTGGGCACGGCTCCTCGTCATCTTCGGACAGACTGTGAACCTCCTGCTCCATCTGCAGAACATCGTCCTCCTCTTGGTTTAGATCCAGTAGAAACTGGGTCTCGCCCCCCTCGATGTCGGGTGAGGTCGTCTCATGCTCCATCTGGTCCGCCCAGCTAGCAGTGGGGGCTTCGACCGCCGAATCCTCATCTTCTTCGGACTGAGCCGTCTGGCTGGTTTCCGAGAGTAGCGGGTCTTGTCGGAAAACAGCAGTTTCCCCCAGCATTTTCTCCAGGAATTTCACTCTCCTCTCCAGTGTCGGACGCGAAAGTCCGGCACAGGCCCGGCAGGACTCGGGCTCCACAAGCGCCCGTTGAGTGTGAATGATTCCTAGGCAGGCCGGGCAGGCCTCATACTGGTCCTTCTCATGAAGCTTAAAGCCGCACCCTTGAGGACAGGGGCGAACAGAAGACTTTGGTTTCTTCGAAGGTGGTTTTGTGCTCATCGTGAAACACAAAACAGATTTTCAGCAGAAAATAAAGGTCACTTAAGTAGGGTCAAGCGGCAGACACACGAACCAGCAGGTAACGCGGTTAGCACCAGTAAAGCTAGCCTAAGGACCTTAGAAGCTGGGCTAACTAGCAGCAGCTACAGTGGGGAGATCAAGTATTTGATACACTGTTGATTTTTCAGGTTTTCCCACTTGCAAAGCTTGTAGATGACTGTAATTTTTATCATATGTACTCTTCAACTGTGAGTGATGGAATCTAAAACAAAAATCCAGAAAAATACAATGTATCATTTTTAAATAATTAATTTCCATTTTATTGTGTGAAATAAGTATTTGATCATCTATCAACCAGTAAGAATTTTGGCTCTCACAGACATGTTAGTTCTTCTTTAAGAAGCCCTCCAGTTCTCCACTCATTACCTGTACTAACTGCACCTGTTTGAACTCATTACCTGTATAAAAGACACCTGTCCACACACTCAATCAATCAGACTCCTGCATCTCCACAATGCCCAAGACCAGAGAGCTGTGTAAGGACATCAGGGATAAAATTGTAAACCTGCACAAGGCTGGGATGGGCTACAGGACAATAGGCAAGCAGCTTSGTGAGAAGGCAACAACAGTTGGTGCAATTATTAGAAAATGGAAGAAATACAAAATAACGAAAAATCTCCCTCGGTCTGGGGCGCCATGCAAGATCTCACCTCGTGGAGCATCATTGATCTTGAGGAAGGTGAGGAATGAGCCCAGAACTACACGGCAGGACCTGGTCAATGACCTGAATAGAGCTGGGACCACAGTCTCAAAGAAAACAATCAGTAACACTCTACGCCGTCAAGGATTAAAATCCTGCAGTGCATGCAAGGTGCCCTTCCTCAAGCCAACGCATGTCAAAGCCCATCTGATGTTTGCAAATGACCATCTGAATGATCCAGAGGAGGAATGGGAGAAGGTCATGTGGTCTGATGAGACAAAAATAGAACTTTTTGCTTTAAACTCCACTCGTCATGTTTGGAGGAAGAAGAATGATGAGTACAACCCCAAGAACACCATCCCAACCGTGAAGCATGGCGGTGGAAACATCATTTTTTGGGGATGCTTTTCTGCAAAGGGGACAGGACGACTGCACCATRTTGTGGGAAGGATGGATGGGGCCATGTATCGTGAGATTTTGGCCAACAACCTCCTTCCCTCAGTAAGAGCACTGAAGATGGGTCGTGGCTGGGTCTTCCAGCATGATAACGACCCAAAACACACAGCCAGGGCAACTAAAGAGTGGCTCCGTAGGAAACATCTTAAGGTCCTGGAGTGGCCTAGCCAGTCTCCAGACCTGAATCCAATAGAAAATCTTTGGAGGGAGCTTAAAGTCCGTGTGGCCCAGCGACAGCCCCGAAACCTGAAGGCTCTAGAGGAGATCTGTGTGGAGGAGTGGGCCAAAATTCCTGCTGCAGTGTGTGCAAACCTGGTCAAGAACTACTGGAAACGTCTGATCTCTGTAATTGCAAACAAAGGTTTCTGTACYAAATATTAAGTTTCATTTTTCTGGTGTATCAAATACTTATGTCACATAATAAAATGGAAATTAATTATTTAAGAATCATACATTGTATTTTTCTGGATTTTTGTTTTAGATTCCATCACTCACAGTTGGAGTACCTATGATAAAAATTACAGTCTTCTACATGCTTTGCAAGTGGGAAAACCTAAAAAATCAACAGTGTATCAAACACTTGATCTCCCCACTGTATGTGAGCTCAGGTTTAGAGGTGACTATCGCAAGGTGAAGGGCGATAGAACTGAGTAATGATGCTGGTGACTCCGAACTTATAGGGTGAAGGCGGAGCCTGTCACCAGACGTTCAACGTCACCACGTCACTGGACTAAAGACGTGATTAGAGGTGGCTTCAGCCAGGCACGCGAGGGCACGCGTGTCCCATATACAACTGCATGTTGTACTGAGTGAAATGACTGAAATGGAACAACCAGATACACAGTGAGACAACAGTAGACCACTAAGGAGGGCTTTCTGACTTTTTCTTGCATTCCCGCTGTGCTGCTCAGGAGGGGAAAAAAACCAACAGGAGTGTAAAAATACTTACTTACTTACTTAAAAATAGATTCCAAGACAAATAAACTTCAACTGTTGCAGGTTTTTTATTTATTTATTTTTTTTACTATCTAATGATGTGTGTGACACTATAATTCTGCTACACATTCTGCTGAGAGCAACTGGGAGAGCTTCTGTAGCACTTCTGTTGTGACGTTTTATATAGGATCTGGACTAATAATTCACTTATTCTACTGCTGTCATTAACTTCCTGAAAACCAGAGCTTTTTTTTAATAGATGTAAGCAAAGAACTTTTACAAAGCAGACAAACTTCCAGCTGGTACACCACAATCATTCTCAAGGCTTTGTAGTAATGGTGATAAGAGGAGGCTTACGCAACCTCTTCTTATATGGTCTTGTATTCTGTGTGGTTTTAATAAAAAAATAAATAAAGCTGACCTTTATTTTACCATACTCAGCCCATGATTTTACTATATTCAGCCCGTCATTTTACTATATTCAGCCCGTCATGTCAAGGATTTCAGGGAAAACCATTTAAATGAATATGTGAGGGAAAAATGCAAAAAAAAAAAAAAATCAAAACCTGTTTTATTTTTGCTTTTATTCTACACAATTATTTCTGCTAAAATTAGGTGTAATAACACTGACAGTGTTACCACTCAAAACAGAAAGGTCAGCAGCAAGACGGTCAGCTCGCACCTTTCAGTTTGAAGTTGGCATGTTCCCATAAAACCTGCCTGCAAGAGTTTTTCATTGCATAGTTTGACTTCCTCCCACGTCCTTAAGCCTGTGCATGTTAGGTTAACTGGTGATTCAAAATTGACTGTAGGAGTAAGTGTGTGTGAGTTTGTGTGAATGTTGAGGTTGGCTGGATTAAATGTGTGTACATGCTGTAGATACACACATGTACTTCAACTGATAGTAACAGCTTATTTTAAAAAAAAAATCAGAGTCCGTGTGAATCTGTAAGTCACTGCATCAAAACCCAACAGAGAATTATTCAGAACTATTTTTTCTTTAGTTTGTTTTCTCTAAACCAAACATATTGGTTCCATAATTGTCTTAATATTTGTTATTGAACTCTTGGTCCATTAAGTGACTGTGGGATTTTCTCGCTGAGCCTGAATGGAATAAAGATAGCCTCTCGGTGTTTGAGGGAAGGCATTTATTAAGACTTGAGCTAATGAGCTAATGTGGAGCTTAAATATGAGCCTGTCTCATGGCGCTTTGTGCACCAGAAGTTATTTTCTTCATCCGATCGCATCCATGTTTTCCTTTGTTCAGTCATTCCCGTCTCCTCATAAATGTCTGTGATCAGCATATTGATATTGAGCTAAAATGTAATTATATAAATGGTAATGGCTTTGAGTTTAGAACTGAAATGGAAGCTAGAAAACAATTGCTGTGTTTGGTGTTTATTTTGTCGTGTGCACCATCCCCTATTTAATCTTAATTACTAATACTTTCTAAATGTACATATGGGCAATATTAAGACATTTAAAGTCATTTTACATTTAAGCAAAGCTGTCATTTCACTTCATCACTTCAGAAATGTGCACACGACTTGACTCATTTGCTAATAAAGCACTGCCACCACATTTCTTTAATCATTTTTTCCCCTTTTTAATTATAAAATGTAAATTACTATAAGATGTTCAAAAATGTACATGTACAATAAATATCTGTAACTGGAGATCATGGTACACATGTTGCAGTACATAACGAACATACAAAATCTGAAGTAATTGTATTTTTAAGTGAAACAGTATAGTGCAGTAAAGTCAAGCTTTAGAAGTGTTATAAAAGATGGAAGTAATGAGGCTTCCAAAACACTGTGATGTTTCTCTTTTTTTATGAACTGCTTAAACAGTGGTCAAGTCTTGACTGTTTGTACCTCCATCTGCCACGCAGAGTAGCCTGAGTCATGTTCCACCTCACTGACAGAACAGAAGCAGATTGTTTTTCTTCAGGTGGATATGAACTTCATTTGCATCATTAAACTAAATTTCCCGTGGAGGCAAAGTTAATCCCTCTGCACCTTTGCCTATTTATGTGTACTTTCAAAAACAACGGATATTTGCTCTAATTCATTACCTACGCTAATTTGCATAGGTGCATTTTTTTTTTTTTTCATTTCTGAAGCAATGTGACGTGCATTAAATAGTCACCGAATCGCATTCCAGATAACATGCAGTTCAGTCTTACTGTTCTTTGATTCCTCAAATCAGCTGGTTGGTTTTGATCACAGCTCTGCAAACTCTGACCATCCTGGCAATAAATTTTTCAAGGAAGCTGACTGAAATCTCTGCTCATGCAGTTTGAAAACTTTCTGAAAGCAGTTGTGCATTTGTTGGCTGCACAGTTCAAACCTTTTTGTCCAACCTATTTTGAACAAGTTCTATAGGTTCCCGTCCACTGACTGAGATTGTACGGCCTGTCTGAAAACACGTTGTGCTTCTTTTGACGTAATAGTTACAGCTTAAATGAGTCAAAGTAACATTTGTAAATATAAAACCTGTGTTGTTTTGCATTACGTTAAGAAATGTTATCACTGTTTGATGCTACCATATGTCAGTTACAATTTTAATCACACAGGCTTAAATCTGCAGCTTCGATATTTCTGGGCATATTTTGCATTTCAAAAATAAAAGGTATATTTTTGGAATTGACCTAACCTAGTTTAAAACAAATGATATTATTGCACTAAAGCCACTGAACAAACCTCACACAGAATGATGCCAAAATATATATTCTCAAATTGTGTTTAGTAATTAAAACCTAAAGCACCAAGTCACACAAGTATCACTGAAAAGACATCATGCCTATACTAACACTTCCTGGCGAGGTTGATAAATTGTTTGTAGTAAAACAGAACACAGATGGAGAAGAATACATCATTGAAATTGTATTCAAATGGGATGGAACGTTGCACAACCTATTCTTATTTCATTTATGCTAAGATTGTGCAAATCCAATGACATTTGAGCAGTGAAAATTGTTTACTGTTGAATCTTTTGAAATGAGTGCTGAGAGCGGAATAGTGTGGCGTGTGGCTGAACGGCTGTTTGAGAAGATTAAAAGTGCATTTGAATAAATCTTCTCCCGGTTTGAACTTTCAACTTTGCATTTTATTGTGAAGACTAGCAAAACACGGACTCCTCTGAAACAAGTGTAGATCGACTGCTCGTGTGAAAGTGCAGAGATCGAATACATTTTTTTTCTGTTTGAGTAGAAAGCCTCTGACACTCAGTCAAGGTAAAACACACAGATTACCGTACCTTGGTCCAGTTGACCCTCTTCATCACATTTTCAGGCTTGTACGTCTTCTTTGGCTCCAGCCCGTAAGGCAGCTTGACAACTGGTAATGCAGGAGGTGGTGGAGGCCCGCCAGGACCTCCAAAGAAAGGCGGAGGAGGCGGCGGCCCACAGCCTGGGGGCGGTGGGGGTGGCGGCGGTCCTCCACCTGGAGGCGGGGGA
>NW_013952403.1:907673-916572 GCF_001266775.1 Austrofundulus limnaeus | reverse complement strand
ATAGAATAGTCAGTGGCAGTTTACTTCCTGAGTAAAGTTCCTTTTAGTTGACATTAACCTGAATCATTCAAACTAAACTAAATCCACTTGTTCTGTAATTTCAAATCTCTCCAGCTCTAAAAATATTCCCCAGTTTCAGGACAGAAATTCAGCATCAAAAATGATGACACACAAGACCACTAATGGGGTGACAGTGCATAAAATAAAAGCAAATTACTTCCTAAACCCATTTTTTAAAGAAGTGCAAGAATAAATTATGTTCTATTAATGTGATTTGAGCCTAAGTGTTATGATCCCAGTAATAAGGACATAAATTTGAACAGCTGATGAAAAGGTGATGAAATTTCTAAAAGATTTTTAATCATTGCCAATATACTTTGAATTATGCATTTTGTTTTTTTAAAGCCGTCTTCTGTACAATATGCATTAGCTGCTCTAAAATATATGCAATATTTGAACAGATCATAAATAATATCCTGAATGCTTTATTATTTGTTATACTTGCACACTGAATTGATGTTAAAGACAACTTATTTATCTGATATTTGGAGGCTATTCCCTCGCATCAAAACTTGCAGAATTACCAAAAGTGGGTCTAATGTATTAATTTTTCCCCACGGCCATATTTTAAATTGTTAAAATGTTGCGGATACGGTTAAAGAAATAAACTCAATATTGCAACAGCTTTAATTTACAATTGATGAGAACGTTGCTTTCACATCTCTTGATCATTATGCTCGCTCACAGTGGTGAGCAATTAAACAGTAAACAGAGATTTCATTTTCACCTGAGACATGCCAGCACTGTGAAACACACTGCATGCACAGAAACACTGAGAGAGTCAACGATGAGGCCAATAGAATAATGTTTATAGGGAGAAAAAATATGCAAATTCCACAATTATAACACCTCTGCTTGAATAGGGCTTAGATTAGATGTCGGCTCTTACCAAAAGCATTTCCACTTCTCATTTCCAAAACCAATTCCCCTCTATGTATATTTTCCCCAGTCACTTGATTGTGTGCAGAAAATGTAATTGGCTTCATATTTAAAGACATTACATAGTGTTTCATTACATAATGACACTGACAGATTTCCTATTAGGGCAAAAATTAAAAAGGTGTTCTGCAAGGAGCTCCTCACACAGATTGCTCAGAGCCCCTCACTGAAAATCTGCATGCAGTGATTACACGTCTGTCAATCTTTTTCAAACTAATATGAGAGAATGAACGCATATTAGCTGCTGAATGAGAGTGTAGTTGTTTTTATACTCAGGAGGCCTTTTCCTTCATCCACATCTCTCTGATCTATCAAATCACAAGCCCAGTTTTACTGGAATTTACTCGGGTTCAAATACCAGAAGAGGAAATAAAAAATCCTTTAGCCTAAATCAAAGGTAATCATTGTCAAATTTCCTTCATGACAGGTTTTATATTTTTCATCATATTTAAGCAGACTGTATGCAGGTGTAGATTCTCAATTAAACAGGCCATGTTTTATTTTCCAAAGATGTGCAAAATTTACACAGATATTATTCATTTACCATCCTTAAGTGAGAAAATATTTTTAACAACAAAAATGCCCCCATCAAAAATAACCACCATATGAATAATACTGTGTGATTATGAAGAACACCCTGAATGTAACTTCTTCCAACAGCTTTTGTAGGCCTCTCAGACACTTAACAACTTTTAATTTAACGGAGTCCATCTACAGCGCCATCAAAGTAGAAAATTGGTTTATTGCGAAATCTAACTTATCCAATTTGGATGCAAACTTCTCTGGACTCAATGAGGTGGTCAGCTGGGCTGCCAATTACATGTGAATGTGATGGGATTAAATGTTTACCCGAATCCCATCTCCGATAGAAAATTTAATCACAAGTGTTTGTTTTTGAAAATTGCACATAAACAAGTATGTCATTTCTGTGTGGGGTCACAAACATGTCCAGCTTCTGAAACTACTTCCAAAGACCAAAACGACTTATCAAGAAATGCATTGATCTAGATTTTGTAAATTAGAGATATTTACCAGTTATTTTCATTTTAAATTTCAACTGTTTTCATTATGAAGTTAATTCCAAGGTGAGAAGCAATCAGGCAAAAGATCAGTTTGAATAGTGGACAGTGTGAAACACACACTCTAAAAATGAAATGTTGGATTTACTTAACCATGTTATGTTACCTGGTTCCACTTAACTGAGTTGAGTAAATTCAAAGCAACATACTCATGTTCTTTGGCTAAAAAACTGGTATATTGCTTTGAATTTACTCAACTCAGTTAAGTGGAACCAGGTAACATAACATGGTTAAGTAAATCCAACATTTCATTTTTTACAGTGCATGAAGCTTTCACTTCTTTTACTTCTTACTTGGATTTGATTGTGATTAATTAGGTCTGTGTCAAGGGCCACGCATGCAAAAAAGGCACCCACCTTGGCTTCAGATTCCCGGATGAGTCTCTGAGCCTCTTTGAGATTGTCTTTTTCAAAAGCTAACTGTGCAGACACAACACACACACACACACATACACATACACACGCCAGGAGCAGGCACGTCACAACACAGATGGCAACAAAAAAGCACAAATGAGGGTGGGTTAGATAGATGCTGAACAGGAACACTAGTAAACTTCAACAGGTACAAAACTCACAGCAAACACAATAAAGACAGGGAAGATGCGAAGAAAGGAAGGAGCAGGTCTCTTACACAGTTAATGACAATGGCAAGACAGAGATATATTCCTATTATGTCAGAATGAGCTATTTCATGTGCAAGAGGCAGAGTGTGATGTACTTTTACACCTAAAACAAGATGTAATCTATCTTCAAAAGAACATCAACGTAGCGCAATGACTGCATAAAAGGCAGACAGCACAGCATCACTGACAGTTGGTGCACCTTAAAAAAAATGCCTTCTTCCATTTCCGTGATTTTTTTTTTCTCTTCCTCTGGCATCACAAAAACACTTTTCAACTTTGCACCCTCAGATGTGTGATGGGCATTGATTTCACCGCGGAGTCTTTGTTTTAGAAATGTACCCATTGTTGCTTTGATATTTCAGTCTGTGCAGCCTCGCCAAAGTAAGAAAATAGGAATGTGTTCTGCAGCAACTAAAATGCAATATTTTTCATGGAGTCAATCCCGCAGAAAACCTCTAACTCGTATAGACTGTAGACGCCTAAATATTTAATGTGCAAAATGGAAAAAGAGATGGGAACTTTTCAGTGTGTAATTTAAAAATAACTTTTATTTTGTAAAAAAGCTTTGAATTTAGTGTTAAAATGTAATATTTAAAGCAAAAAGATTTTTCTTCTTTATACTTCACAGTAAGAAATTAAAGGATATTGGCTTTCAGAAATCAAAGAACAAGCCAAAGAGATTTTCTGCAATTATTGTTTGCCCTGTTTTCTTTGCCCTTTTGATCATTAACTGAAGCAACAGTGTCTGCAAGAACACACAACGTATATGATGCACTTAAAAGACAGTATTTCCACTCTAAGTTGGTCCATTTTCAGAACAACAAAGTCCATAAGTGGTCACTTTATTCTGAGTTCTACTGCCTTTGTCAGTTAAGTCAAATTCTATACTCAGTTAGGGTAGACGGCAGTCTGGTGTTAAAAGACAGGGAGAGAGGTCTACTACACCTCCAGCTCCTCTGGGGGCCATGCTGGGTCAGCTACAAGCTGGCCAGGTTGTTAAAACCTATTAATGGGATAGTGCAGAGTGTTCCAGCGAACCACTGCAGTGCTACATTATTCATCACATCTAGAGCCGATTCAGTGAATAGCTTTCCCTTCTGCCTTGAATGGTTGCATGCAAAGGTTTAGGGAATAGTGGATGAGTTCTATTTCTTTGTGATTTCAGCGTCCTTTGTTGGTGTTTACAAGCAGAACCTCCACTCAGCTCAATTGGGAGATAATCAAACAGACACATCAAACATGCTGCTTGTTAAAATGCCAAAGTTCTGGAGAAAGACTCTCATTAAACATGTCGGGTTCACAAACAAGGTGAAGAAAAGCAACTCAGACATGCGTGTGTTTTAAAATGTGACAGGAGTTCAGTTTAAAGGATGAAAGGTTAGGGGTAGCTGCAACTTCATTCATATTCAGCAAAACGGCAGTGGTCGCCCGGCTACTTTGATGGACAAACTGAATTCATGTCCTCACATTAATTTGAAGGTTCTGCACTTTGACGGTTAATGACTTCTCTAACACACTGTGTCAGAAATTGGAGTAGGTTACAAGGTGTGCATTTGGAGCCGAGTGTTCCTGAAGCAGCAGAATCCCAGCTGTCTGAGAGAATGATGATGTAGGTGACAACTGAACTGTCTTTTTTTGGAAATATGCAAAACGACTTCAGCTCATGCATTTGTAAAATAATTTAAGCAAGGCACATGGTAACAACTACATGCATTTTTAAAGCTGTGCAAATTCATAAAAATAGTAGGGGTGTCCCGATCCGATATTGATATTGGATATCGGTCCGATATCAGACAAAAAACGAGTATTGGATTTTATCGGCCTGCATAAAAAATGTCCGATATTAGCAGTCCACTGACTCCACTCCAGCGTTTCTATCCAGCAGCGCTTGGATCCAGCATGCAGAGCCCACGTGATTACAACAACATGTTGTGCTAACAAAGTAGCAAGAATTAGGAGCGATGTCGGCAGTACTTTCTATTTTCATCAAAAACAGAGTTGAAGCTAAGTGCAAAATTGTCATGCACAAGTTTTCTGTGGGGGCACAGAACCGTGAACGTTTTAAACCGTAGCGACAACCAAGCTTTACTCTCAACCCTGGCAGCAGCTTTGCGGTTCGACTCGGTTCGGCCTCGGTCCAAAAGTGTCTCCATGATTCCAACCGAGCAGAACCTCCTCTCACTCCGGTGGTTCTAAGCGGGCAGAAGCGAGTACAGCACGCTTACGGTTTTGACATCAGCAGAATTTTGCCCGTGGATTAGCTCTGGGATTGATGGACAGAAGAAAGGAGAGCGCTGATTTTGTTTTGGAATACAAGCGCGACATGACGAGAGCAGTGCTAAAAACTGCAGGAGCGAGAGGCTAATCTCCACATGATGCTCAGACTTTAGGAAGTGGAAATGCAAGAAATGTAAGAAAGGTAGCTATCAATTTAATTAATTGACTAATTCTTAGTATTTAATTTTTTGCTTTTGTTTGTAGAGTGATGTTTAATCTGTTTACACACTTGTTTTAGTGAAGATTAAGTACAATGATCATGTTGTTTTGGGCACAGTCAGTAAAATTAGCTCTAGACTCTTAACTTTGAACAGACAATAATGTGGGGTTTCGTTTTGTCCCCACCTTCAGTTTTTCACACCATAAAGCAGCTCAAGGCTGACAGATAGTAAAAAAATAATAATAACTGGAGTGATTTAGAATTGCTATTTTACACTTTAAAAGTACATTTTGTTTTTATTATGTTTTACTTTCAGGGTATTGTAATTAATTTTATTTATAAAATTGTAGAATGTTCTTCAGTTTAAAATGTATGTGATCCATTGGTTAAAAATAAATGGGTCAATTTTTCTCATACCTACTCTTTCACTGTTTGACTTGATCAAGACTTTTCTAAGATTTTACACTACAAAATAGGTAAAAGTGTGTGATTCGTACTGATATGGTACCAGGTCAATATCGGTATTGGTCAATATCGGCATCGGACAATTCTCAAAGTTGCAATATCAGTATCGTATCGGAAGTGAAAAAGTCGTATCGGGACACCCCTAAAACACAGCATTCAAAATAAAGTTTAGAATAAATGACACTCAAATGTGCACTGTATTAACGTTTTGAATGATGCATTGGAGACATTCTGGGCTTACACTATGTACGTCAAAAAACAACGCTGAGGCAAATTGTGAAAAACAAGGTCTGAATCTCCTAAGCTTTATTTCTCTCTCCACAGTAGCATCAACACTGGCCTACAAGGGGAAGGTGAGGAAAAGTTGTTTTAGAAAAAAACGAAAAACAGATAAAAGTCTCACACATCAATATGGCACCAAAAAAGAGAGAAAAATAAAAATAAAAAGCAGCTGAGAAAGAAGTGTTATCTTCTGGTGGTCTGCTTCAAATGGTAATAACTCTAAATGTGGAAAAGGATAAGTGACGAGAAAACTTTTCATGCATGACTTTGGCCGGGAGAGCTACCAAAGCTGTAAAAATCGACAGCACTTTTTGCGAGTCAATAGTAAGACAGACACTTAAAAACCTTAGCAAGTCTGTTAGAAAAGGTGAAAATTCTGCTTGAACCACATTTGGCAGGTGAGATTATTTAGATGATAAGTGCAAACATAAGCAACACTGAATGAATTTTGAGATTAAAAAAAGCCATCTCTGATACAGATGTAACTATGCAATCTTGGATTGCTATTTTATATTAAATTCCTAAACCAGAAATGCAAACTGCCCTTTTATCCCAAGGCAGCACTAAAGTGTTTAAAATTGGGTTAAGGGGGAAATAGCAGTCATTTTCTGTGCTCAAAATGGAGGATTTTGCCTGGGAAGAAATGATGTGGAAGCTTGGAAAAGAAATGCAATCCATCTCTGTGATGATAGAATTTCATAGGAAAAGCTTCAATAGAGCAATTCTCTCTTACAAAGAGCTACAACTTAGGAAGGAGATTGACCCTTTATTAAATCAAATGCTCTTGCATGGATGATAACTCCCACTTATAGCACCTTCACATCTGTAAGTGGTGTGAAAAGATATCCTTCTGACCAAATCAGACCTTTTCTCAAGGTGCCATTACTTTTGAGCGCTATGGTTTTTTTTTTTGAACACGTATTTTCATTTGTGTGATTGTTGGGGGGGAAGAAAAATGACATAACTGACTTTTCTATGCTTTCTTGAGCTACACACACTTTAAAGATCTTTTAGAAAATCTAACTGTTTTGTACAGTGGGATTTAGTTTTGTGGATTTACCTGGGACTCCAGGGCTTGAATCTTCTCCTCCAATTCCTTGATTCTTTCTTCTTTCTTTTGAGACTCTGCCTGGGCCTCCTGTCGTGCACTGAACTCCTCATCAAACTGCAAGAAGGAAGACAAGCATGTCTATGTGCAGATAACAAACACGTGTACACAGCTTGTAAACACACACATGCACACGCAGGTAAAGCAGCAGGTTGTCTTCATAGAGCAGCCAGAGGGCACATCAACAGGAACCAAAACACACCATCTTACACTCAGAACCACTTCTATTCATAGCCTTTGTGGCCCTAAAGCCCCATTGTCCTTTGTCTTTGTTTGGGGCTTCGTTTCCATGTATGTTGATGGATCTAACCTTTGCAGAAAACAAGCCATGTCACAACAATGACTTCATTGGCCCAGCAGGATGCACTGTGAAATGGTGAGACTTGACTCTTAAGAAAAAAACATTCCAGGACCCCTGTAGTTGTAAGACTGAGGAAAAGCTGTATACCCAGACTGGATACAGTTTAGTGTTCATATTATAAATTTAATGCAGCCAAGTAACTGAAAAAAACATAGCTACAATTTCTTCAAAAGGAAAAAAAAAACAAAGGGCCATCTCAAGATGTAGAATTCTGCACATAACTCAACTCTCCTCAGCTCTGTGCACAAATAAGTATACATCAGAGCATCACCATTGATTCTTGTAATGCTGATACGGATCATGTAGCGTCACAGCCAGAAATTGATCAGGGCATGCAAAATCAATACCTTGTCTGGAAGCTCTGGAGAAGAAAAAAAATACTTTGCTGATGGGAGTTGGCTAAACCAAAGAGAAGCCATTGGAGTGATTAATGTCATACCTTTTTGGAGTATTCTGCTGCCTTTTGCTCACTTTCTTCAACTTTGGCTTTATCCACACACTGATCTGAAAATGACAAAACACTTCACAAAATGATCTTGCGAGATTAAGAAGTGGATATAGATCCAGTTTTTAAAACTTATCAGACTGAGTATGAATTAAATTGTGTTTTAGACTACTTGTTTTAAAATTAACTTAAAAACGGAATATTGCCTTGTATCATCAGTACAAACATCCAGTCTCTTAATAGAGTAAAATAAACTCATTGTATCCTAAAGGAGTCATGTTAAATTTAAATATGTAGGCTTTATTAAACTACTTACAATTAAACGTATTAATCTATAACAGAGACAGTTCCCTAAATAGTTTAAAACTGAAGCCGGTTTTTTTTGTGAGTACATGTACTGTTTTTCGATTTTAAAAATAAGGTTTGTGTTGGATAACTTGGATGAAGCTCAGTCCAGAGCACTTCCTGACATTTGTTTTTGCTTTATCCTGTTTTCTTCCAATTCGGAAAATGTTTTCAGAGTTTATCTGCTTTTATAAAGGCTATCAAAAAAAAGTCCAGCAGCAAATTCTATGTGAGGGAAAACTGTTCAAACAAAAGATTTTTTTTATAAAACCAAATAAAGAAAAACTGAGATGTGAAGTCTTTGTGAAGCAGACCTATTTGGCCATAGGGGTAATGTGTTACAGTTAAACACATTTCACCAATAGTGTTTTTAGTTTTGCTCAGATAAAGTGGAGATGATGTTTGTGCCCTGTTCAAATGTTTGTCTTTTAGCTTGCTGCTTCGTTTACTGTAAGATCACACAATGTGCACAACACATATGCTGCCTTAAAGGGATCCCTGATTAGTTGTAACATTAGACTTTATTTGATAAAAATATATTTTAACTGTAAATTAAAGACTGTAAAAATAATGTAGGCTGTTTAGTTTTGTAAATTTTTAAAAATATATTTTAAGATGTACGGGGCCATTTTATTTACACACAAATCATTCTAGGTAAATTATGATGTGGATAGATCCTCGGTGTGAGCGAGCTATATCCACCCTGAAGGTTAATCTTGGACAATATCTGATGATCGACTCTTTTAAATGAAACCA
>NW_013952403.1:895729-907438 GCF_001266775.1 Austrofundulus limnaeus | reverse complement strand
TATATATATATTGTTTGGTTTGTTTTTGTCGTTAAATGTGTTTCAGTGGAATATCACTGTAAAAATTAATAATAATGGTCACATGAGAGCAATTTTAACATCTAATATTATCACCGTTTTTCTTATTATATTCACTGAAAATAATTCAGCAAATAAAAGGTGGCTTTACAACCCATAAACAAATAACACAGTTTAAAGGAAGTTCGAAGTTACCAATAAGATGCGTGAAGTCCACATCCAATCTTTTACTGTAGCCAAAGTCAGGGTCCATCCCACTGCGATGCAAAACCACCTGAGCCACACATTCTTCTATCACCTTGTAGTACTGAGGTCTGTGGGGTCAGGAAACAAAGCAGAACAATTAGACAAGAGAGATATGACTGGCACAAACCCCACGAGGCTAATTAACCACAAATGATTCTCTTATCCAAGCCAGAGGTCACAAAATGCCATGTCAAAAAGGGTGATGCTGGAGAAAATAGGTACCCCATTAAATGTGATCACTTGCTTCACCCCATCATGAAATTAGCAGATTAATGGCTACACAGAATTCACGCATGTGATTGTCTGTCCATTTCAAGGTGACTGACGGTAGTCAAGGCTACGCTTGCCCTCTTGCATAATTTGCAATCTTCTTTGCCAATTAGAGCAACCATAAAAACCAAAATGTAAATCTAATCAGTGTAATGTGTGTAATTGAAAGCACAATGACCAGGAAAACATGTCAGCCAGTTAGGAGTGTGACTGAGTGCTCGGCGTCGTCAAACGGGGTGTGCGAATCAGCCTGAGAGTCCACCGCCGCCGCGCAGGTTGGAATGTGACCTTTTCTGTGTAACATTATCAAGTTTAATTGCAAGTGACATTTAGCAAATACAATGCCGTCTTAAGCTGAGCTTCAAACTGAGAAGTAATTATTTTCTAACCATGACACAGACCACAGTTTGATGTTTAAATTTATAACAGAAACCATGACTTTTTATTCTGCCAAAGGCTCAGTTCCTTGAAATATACAAGTCAAGTTCTAAACCCAAGTTATAGATGGTTTAAAAGTAGGTGCTAATTTGCCCCCCAGTGCCAAAACTGGTTTATATACAGAAACTAACATTGACATATCAAATCAAAGTCAAGAAACAGTGAGGATGTCAGGACACTTTGGGTATGTCTCCTTGCAACATTAATGAAACAAATTACACATGAATACTGCGACTGCTAATTCTGTTTCCCAATTATCACTTGCACAAAAAGTACAGGAGTCAATAAATTGTTTATAAAGTCAACAATTATTAACAGAACGATGTTTGTATGAAGACTGGTAAGTTCAACTTTTGGTATCCAGTGGTCAAAAACCTGATTGCAATTTAAACTTTTGTGGTTTGCTTTATGTATGTATGCAATCTAAACCATGTGCATTGAAAAATAACACCATTGTACTACAGAGTTTATTCACTGCTGTGGCAGATGCTAACTCAAGATGTAAAATGGACAGAAAAAAAAGCATTGATGAGGACCAATAAAGTCAGTGGTGCATCACACAGCAAAATGCAAGAGAAACAAGTATTTAACAACAGTTCAGATGTTCCTGAAGGTCAATGGTTGGTTTAAAATAACTTTAAATGTGACTGACTGCTACAACACAGTTTAATTTAAAAAAGGGTGGGGTTGAAGAATTATAATTGCAAGATAAAAACATTACCATTTTTAAAACAAACATCCAATGAAATGACCATATCAGATTATTTTCTTTATAATGAGCTTAATTCCAAGACAAAGCAAAAGCTCACTTCCTCTATGTGTTATAAAGAAAGAAGATTGTGATCCCTAGTATATATAAATGCTATCCATACTTGAAAAAATGTTTTGCAAACTTTCAATGTGATCTACTATTTCACACCAAGGGGATGACAAAAAGCCAACTAAAAGTTTCATAAATCATTGGTAGATAAATATATTAGAGCTAAATATGTGTTACCCTCACTAGATTGTCCAATTCATTTAGCCAGAAATAAAGATGCCCATAAGCCCAGAGACAACTTTGATTCGATAAGAATCTCAGTCTGATCAAAGCTTGGCTGCCTGACAGTTTTGCATGAAAACACTGAGCGAGGAGGAGGAGCATTACCGCTGCTAAAATGTGATAATTGATTACAGGAGGCAGAACTGTGAACACACTGTTTGGTGCCAGGTAGGTTAATTTTGTCCAAAAATACCAAAAATATGCAGAAACACAGTATGTCTGAAGAAAAAAAAAACAAGATAGTACTTTGTTTCAAGTGAACTTTAAATGAAAAGGACTTAATAATACTTTAAATCTAACAGTTACATTAAAAGTCTATTTTTATAAGCCCGCTTGTGGGTGGACAGACCTTACAATGTGAACAGAAATGGTAAATAGCAGAAATTCTCAATCCAAAGTAAATAAGAATAAATCAGTATTTAGGTGTGCTGTTTTGAAAGCATGAAACACCATACACTAAGCTCGAGCTGGTGGATTCGCCCACTCATGATTGGCACAAGCTGGTGAAAGCTCATATTTCGCCCTACATGGCTTAAGCACTGTGGCACTCAGCTTACAACTGTCACAAATGCACGCCACATTATTATCTCAATAAGCCACCCTTTTTTCCCCCTTCGTCCTCTATCCTCCACCAAGCAGATAGAGACTGGGTGGAGATAACTAGAGACGGAGAGAGTGACCCAGAACTGTCAGACCCTTTCACAGTGGGCAGGGCCGGGCTCCCGGAGCGAGCATATGTCCTCAGTATCATCCCCAACCTCTTCTTGTACTTTGGCACCTTCATTTCTTTTAGTGATGGCTTGTAGTTCAGCACAACACCAGCCACTTGATCCAGCTCTGCTCCACATAACCAGTGTAATCCCTGCATCGCCAAGCTCCAAAAGAGCAGATCTGCTTCAAATTTCCTGGGTGGGTTTGATGTGTTCACATTTATTAGACTTGCACTGAGAGATTAATTATCAAAAATAAACCCAGCCCTGGAGGGGAAGAAAAAACAACCAATGTTTTGTTGAGGTGAATTATTGTAAACAGTGCAGTCATATAGTACACATTAACAAAATTGAAAGGATTTCTGCTTTCCATCATAGTTTGACAAAATATCAGATGTACACAAAAATAAATTCTGCATCAACAAAATTATCACAATTTTGATGTTTCAAAAACAATAACCCGTTCTATGCATTCATTCATAAAAATTGTTAAATATTCTCCACATTGCTTCCACACTACCAATAACCTTGTGCTTTTTGTGGTAATGGCAGCTCTACAGGGCAAATGCCACATTCCCCTAAACTAACCACAAGCTCAAAAGCTGCTAACTTTGAAAAAAGACTGCATCTATTGAAAATACTGCAAATGCTGCAGAACTGCATCTTTCATCATTGTAACTCTACAGCTGTGATGTATGGAGAATAAAATGTCTCAGTCATAATGTATTTCTGGTTTTTAATGTTTGTGTGTGCGTGGTTTTATTATTTTTTTTACTTCAAAAACATATCTTTAAAAAGAACATTATGTTTATCTGAGCGATCCTTTCTTTTTTGCTGGCTTAAATGAAACACTGGAGCTGAGGTGAACAGGATGATACAAGATAGTTAATGGGAATTCTATTTCTCACTTCCGCTGAGTAGATGAGGAATACATAATTCATAAATCCAAGGTAACAGCAACTTGTCTCTGGTAAATTCATCTACCTCCTTCCATCCTCCCTTTATCTTAAAACTTCCTTTTTTAAGTCTTATTTCGAGAAAAACGTTCTAACACAGCATAGAATTAATCAGAGACGCTGCATTCAGGAGTCACAATCTTCCTTTACAGTATATGACTTATCAGCTCTTTGAGTATTAAATAAAAAGCAGACCCATTATTTTAGAATAGCTTAACTCTATAACAAAACGATGTCTTTACTGCTAATGCATCTCAACAAATGAACATTCATGAAGTGCAAAGTAATAGTAGTCATGTGCCATTTTACAGCTGATTTTTGCTGCGTACCACCTTAAAAAAATAAAAACAACTAATGATGGGTGTGGCCAAATGTTCGATAAAATACGTTTAACATGTAGAGATGAGTGATGCAGCGCTTTTGTTCCAAAAAATAAAATTCAAAGTAGGCAGAAATGTGGAGATTTAAAAACTAAGCAGGCTTAAAAAAAATGTATAAAAAAGTTCACACAAAAGTGAGTTTTAAACCAGAGTCTTGTTTTTCATGTTGGGGCCTCTGTGACAACATGGTAAAGTCAAGGTGCAAGGGAAGAACTTTTCATCTGAGGAAAACAAAATGCTACCTGTAATCATAACACCAGTTGAAATTATAATAGCATTCCGAAAAACAGTTACACAGACTAAAACAAAGTTTGGGCTATAAACAGAGCAAAGACAGAGATACATTAAGAGGTCATTGCAATACGTACCTGGCCAGAGAATACAGCATCTGACATAAGCTTCTGCTCCATCTGACTAAAATGTTTGTTATTTGAAATTCTCTTGCCTATCACAGCTCTTAAAGTGCCTGTGACGTAACTTTTTTATAATAAATATGATTGTATTTTTGGAAAGATAATATTGATAACATATTGTAAAAAGGATTTCACGCCTCTGAGAAGAACAGTTGTTGAGATATTTGCATATGAAGTAAAAGGAAGTGATGTCAAAGGGGAATATCTGCATGCGAACAGAATGTTGCTAAAATGGCTAACAACACAGACTGTAGAGAAGAATCTGATGTTTCTTTATATTATTTTAATCACTATCATAGAGAGATGAGAAGGAGTCATAGTTCAAATAATTTTAAAAACCTGGGAGTTCCCTTTTGATGTCACTTCCTGTTTCACTTTAGCTGAGCAAAATTCAAAAGAAAATATGCCAATTATGAGAAATAATGGATAAAGTAATGTGTATTATGCTATGTTTCTTAAATATAAATATATTTTCTTTGACTTTTTGTATTTCATGGATATGCACGTCACAGGCACTTTAAACTTCCTTTTCAATACTGCTTTGAAGCCACTTGAGTTCTTAACAGTGGATTGATTTAAAGCGCCAATTTTTCACTGGCACCAGTTTTGCTAAAAGTTACAGATACAATATATAAGTTATGTGCAGGTGGTAATTGAACCTACTAAGAAAAACAAAATTCTAAAAGAGTATACAGAGAGCAACTCTGTCATCAGTCAATACAAGGCCAGACTATTTAAAAACAGAACTTACCTGATGTAATAGTCATTCCTGATAAGCAATAGGTGCTGAAGCATTGACAGAAAGTAGGTCTCTGAGGCAGTGTCTTTCACCATATTTGACAGGAGATGGTACACCTCATTCATATCAGTGGAGGAGCAATGTTAAGGAAAACAACTTTTTTTTACCGTGTTGCATTCTTTTTTTTTCTTATCTTTTAAATAAATCAGGTAAGTATCAGGGCTAACTTCTTCAGAAGACATCCAGTCTGACATTACTCAACTCCTGTAAACAGCATCACTATTTCATTATATTTTATTTTCACTGAAACTATTCCTTTTCCCTTGTTCTTTAACTCAGCTTTTCTGACAGGCATCACTGTGCAAAAGTCAACAGAAATATAATTCCTCTTATCCATTATCTCTCAGGGGAGCTATGACAGTGTAAACAGCTAAGTTGAAAAGGGGGGACTGGCGTTGAAGAGTGCTCCCACAGGTTCACCTGTCATACCAGACTTTTTTTTAAGAAATAGGAAGCTAATTACATGACAAAGACACTGAAAGCTTAAAGGTTGTGGGCCAAAAATCACGAGGATGTGGTATTTTGCAGGGTAAAATTATAGCAGAGGTTAAGTCCCCTCATCAAAACCGGTATGAATTCAGCAGCAAATCGGTATGTTATTAAATCTGCAAAAGCTATTGATTATGTGTTTTAGTTTGCTTTGTCCAAAAAGGTAATGATGATACATGTGGAATTTAAAGCAGTCGTTAAACCAAATTGGCCTTTTTATTTATTTTTTTAGTTTAAATTTAAAATGAACTATTTCTTGATTATTTTCAAAGGTTCTAATTTTCTGAAAGAATGCACCTGAGATTACACTGATCAAAGATGCAAGGAAAATGTTTAATGTTGAAAATAGATAATCAAGAACTAAGAATCTAAAGATCATGGGCCTCATGTGCAAAGATTTGCATGGATTTATTACTGAAATGTGGCGTACGGTCAAATCCAGAAAACTGCGTACGAACAAAAAAATCCATGTTTCAAACCGTGCACATTTCTTTTGTACATCACAATTAACGTGGAACTGAGTGCAGGTAAGATACCTCCCCTGACGCCTTCATTTACATATGTTAAACAGATGCAAATTACTTCCTGCATGTGTGAAGGACATGTTTGAGTGATCCCTGCGCAATCAGAAAAGATTTCTAGATTCAGGAAAATAATTAATTGAATATAATAAGAGCGAGAAAAAAAATTCTAAGTAAGAATAGGAGTAAAATATGTTTGTCAAGCAAAGAACGAGTGATTTTGTGTCGGTGTGTGTGCGTGAAGCTGCTGTGGTGCGCAACCGGCTCATCCATCTATTCGGAGTCTGGAAATATTAACTTTGCGCACGAGTTTATTACCATAATTTCTGTAAACACAGAGGAACTCGGGTGACATAGATCTTTGTTTATTTAAGAGCTGATATAAAGAAACGAGTCTCTGCGCTTCGGTGATAGTTTTTATGATGTGACATGATGTTGGGGAGTTAGAATCATATGGATGAAGTTGTTCTGTTGGGCATGATTCGGCTTTGGGTGGACTGGACTGGCACAGTCCCGATCGGTCTGCCAGCTCCCTCTGGAAAGCTCCTGCAGAACCTCAGTTTGATCGCTGCTTCTGCATGTGCACGCGCGGCGCACTGATCCTCGCTGTGTCGTGCCCCCAGAGCGCAGCATTGCCAAACTGAAAAAGGATTTTTCCTCAAACGGCTCCATAAATGAGCCAGTTGTCATCATGGATCAGGAAATTCTATCTGTTTATAAATAAACGCTCTGCGTGTTACACTATTTATTAAATCCTCCAATAAGGCTGAATCCGTTCCTGTTAAATGTATTTTTGGCACAACTTTGCGCATCCTTTATCTAACTGCATCCATGTGGATGTAATAATTGTTAATCATGTGGATGTAATAATTGTTAATCATGTGGATGTAATAATTGTTAATCATGTGGATGTAATAATTGTTAATCATGTGTGTCTGGTGTGAACAATAATCATTTTAACATCATGAACAGTTTCTCAGAATCACCTCTAAGTGTTGCCAATGGAACCAGAACCACAGAAACGTGCGTACGCCAGCCCTGGAGTTGGCGTGGCTGTGCACATTTTCACGTTCATTTCAGTTTTCATACATCCAGAGTTTTGCTTTGAAAATGGCGTTCGCAAGGTTTTTGTGCGTACACGAGGCCCTTGCTGAAGAGAAGGGAAACAACTAAAACATGCAGGATAGTGGGCCATGGTTTGTCTGATACAGGTGAATTTTTCCAAAGAAGCTGATCATGTCCAGAAAATAAAATGTCTCTCACATTTGCACTTTTACAAAAAACAAGTAAACTAAAGGGTTTAAACTGTTTTGCTTCTCAAGTTTTGTTATTCTGAACACAAATTATTGATCCTATTTAACCTGCGTTAAGATAATTAGAGATTAAGTGACACATGGTGTCACCATATGTTGTAGACGCTCTCTCTTCTGTATGATAAAGGGAATGTAAAAAGAAAAATGTGGCAGAAATTAATTCATAATGTTAAGGTTGCTAAACTCACAACTGCAAAAAAGATCAATGCTTTTAAATAGCAGCTCACTTTTCTTATTAATTTCAACAATGCCTGTAATTAAGCTGCTATTCAATATTCTTAAAAGAAAAAAAAAGAATGGAAATCAAAGCTCTTCTAAAGTATCAGTCCCGTCCCTAGCAATACCAGCATAAGAAGTTTGAGAAAATTACCAGTCCAGTGAGATTCAATTATAGCCTTGCCATGGCCCAATTTTCAGAAGGAATAAGAAGTAGCTTACACTGGAAAGGAGCCAAACCAGCTTCATCTATCACTAAACTGCAGACAAAACTTAATGTAAAACACCAATCTATTCAATCTCAGCTCTTTTTCTTCACTTTCAGACTCTCTCTCTCCAAATAATGAATAAACATGAGTAGCAGTCAAGTGTGATGTAGGCCAGTCAGCAGTGGGGTCAATCAATCACCATTCCACACTTCATTAATATTCATTAAGGGCCTGGAGTCATCTCCTCAGCACCTGGACCTGGAGCCGGACACAGATGAGACGAGTCTCTTCAGGTTAATATTTATGAAACCGCCGGGAGAAACAAAACACATGTGCAATGCTCAGGTGGTACAAGTTTTACCTGCGAGACATTACGTGTGTAGGTTTGTGTGTGTGTGTACATCTGTGCGCACAATGCAGACAAAAGGACAAAGGGTAACCTAGGCATTCCAATCATGCCCATACCTCACAGATCAATACCACATTGTCCTTGGAAGCAAACATTAAGCCTTCTAATTTGTGAACTTGCTCGAGCACATCATTAATCCAGGTACACCTTTTTTCCCCCCTCACTCTCGTCTCCAGACACACACACACACCACCTCCTCCCCTCACTTACATGTGTCAACAGAAACTGTCACTCAATGTGGCACTTTTGTGCTCTTACAAGAACTGTGGGATTTGGTGGAAGAAAAAGGTTGCAGGAATGAACATCTGCATAACAATGTCAGCGTCTGGTTCGTCTGCTCATGATGTCAGCTATTCAGACATGGCCTTAGAGAAGATTTGTGAATTATTAAAGAGTTCTTCTAGGATGCTTGAAAAAGTTTTCCCACTAAGGACTAAATTACTGCTACGCCTATTAACTTCTACCCTGCCTGTTGGGAGCCAAATTTCATGAAAAGCTAGAAGTCAAAAATTCATCTTTTTAAACTAGTCCAGAGAAACAATAGGTGCTAATACTTGAGAATTTTCCACTTAGCCCAAAACTAACAAAGAACAAAAAGTGAAGTAAAGAGAAGAAATAGACAGGAGAAGAAGAATAAATAAAAAGGCTGAGCAGGTTAAAGGTTAAAATGACAGGGTTATTTACCAAGTATACCCAGCCAGGGATGGAGCTGGATATTGTGGACTGACTCGTCTAATCCTTCTCTAATGAACAAAGCCATGAGTGGGATTTATCCTGTAAAGCTTGACCAAACTCACAATATGCACTCGCGGCTAGTTCTGTAGGCCTGTATATCACACCTCTGTATATTCACACAGACAAAGGACAAAAGGATATTCCATCTCGGCGCGGATGTCATCCAGACGGTGGGAGAGTTCGATAGCATCTTCCTCCTTGTTCTCGTTAAACACCCTCAGCTGGATGTCAAGCTCTTCTGTCTCTTTTATCTCCTAAAATTTGTTAAAACAAAAGTGGTGCATGTGTTACAAATGGTCAAAATAGTCTTTTTTAGCTTTATAGCATGTAATAACGTCATTCCCTCATCAAAAACATACTCAGAGTGTTGCTTTGACTCATTCATGCATGTTTGAGAAATCCTTGAATCTCCTGTGGTAGCCATGTGGAGCTGCTTAAATGCTTGCTGGTACAAAGCACCGCCTATTTACACAAAGCTCCTCCCCAACTCTACACCCCCCCGAAACGTTGTGAAGATGTGCTGAAGTGGAAGTGTCAGAAATGGTAGGAGGTTCTTAAAGGAAAAAAGACCAATTTCAAAGCATTTAGATATGGCTACACTGAAAAGTCTAATTTATTTTTGGTTTTTACAGCATTTTCATAACAATTAAAGGTAACATAATGTCTTGATTGTGGTATAGAATTAAACTTTGTGCCAGGAAAATACATAACAACTACCATTTAAAGTACCTGTGACATGATTTTTTTAAATATAAATTTAAAGGCATTATTGGAAAGATAACATTATTAGCATATTGCAAAGATAATTTTCCGCTGCTGAGATGAACAGTTGTTGAGATATTTGCATGTGAAAGAATAGGAAGTGATGTCAAAGGGGAATATCTGCATGGAACAAAGCATTGATAAAAAAAAAGCTAAAGACACAGACTGTAGAGAAGAATCTGATGTTGTTTTAGATGATTTTGAGTCAGTATCAGAGACAAATGAAGACGAGTCAGAGTTCAAATAATTTTGTTTCAATAAACAAAGATTACGGAGTTTTCTTTCTTAAAAAGTTCCCCTTTGATGTCACTTCCTGTTGCACTTTGGCTGAGCCAAGTTCAAAAGAAAATATGCCACTTATGTGACAAAATGGGTAAAATCACATGTTTTATGCAAGGTTTCTTATATAAAATGTGTTTTCTTTGAATTTTTGTATTTTATGGATAGACATGTCACAAGCACTTTAATCTTTGCATTCCTAAAAACTTGTTTTATTACTAACTACTGCTGGTCTGAAAATCTATAGCAGAACTATACAGAAACATAGAAACTAATATACCCTGAACTTTCCCACCAAGTATTTCAGACAAAAGCAATTCCTGCACACCTGTTCCAGCCACAAGGGGCTACAGGGGTGCTCCTCAACACTTCTCTATGAATCACCGGCAGGGAAGTTTACACACTGAGACAAGACCAAATGTAACCCAATTTCTGTAGGTATCAATCACCTTGTGCTGTTTTTTAGGCGCACCATCTGTCTTCAGCAGGCAACTTTGGTTTAGAGGGAGGTGCACAATGGCACAAAGAGGAAAAAAAGAGGAGAGCCAAATAACTGCATCAAGGACTATTAGAACAAAACAAGTAGTGCCCTCTTTTCTCCGTGGACTTTTCCGTTTCTTTGCCAACAGCTACACACTTCAGAGCATAACTCATCATTAGATGAAGAAGTGTCATGCTGAATGTGAGTAATAAAAGTGGTAAATGTGGGATTCATAAATGGCTGTACATGGAGGTCCTTTCAAATCAGAGGGCAGAATTGAAGATAATTAAAGTAATGACCGTAAAAATCAACAGGAGCAGCTGGGATGACTTATTAACAACTGGCTCTGTGACACATTCACCCCACTTGCGACAAATGAGAGTTTGAGTGATGAGCTGGAGCTCGCTTGCCTTCGGCTCATGTGAAGGTGTGTAAAGTGAGGTTACTGATAATGATGCCCGTGTGCAGAGGTGCTAGCTACGCATCGCATTCTCCACAAGCCTCTGCTCCTACAAATCAAACTAACTGCGGCAGGCCGCTCTGTTGAGAATTTACATCGCAATTACATTCAGTTTAAAAATACCATTTTAATCAGTGGATTCTGTTTAAACAATTACTAACCACGTTTGAAATTCAAAAGGCACAACAAAAGATTCTGGGTTCTGTCATGGCAAAAAATAAAAAAAATGTTAAAATTGCTCAACTATAATGAGAGAAAATCTGAACCTAAATTACAAACACCAAACAAGGCTCTTTAATTTAAGTAATTCTACCTTTACTGGGAGGAAGATATTTTAGTTATATCACCTAAAAAAAAAGTCAGGACCACTTCTAATCTTTGAAAACTTACAGGAAGGATCTTCTTTAGACCACATCTTAAAAACTCGTTGCGTAGATGTATCCGAAAGTCCAGGTCATCAGGTGACGTGACCAGGGCATTGATCAGCTGCATGCAGGCTACCTGTGACCAAAACAAACAAGTATATACTGAATAAACACGCACTTCCAAGTCCAGGTTTATAT
>NW_013952403.1:878256-894714 GCF_001266775.1 Austrofundulus limnaeus | reverse complement strand
ACCAAAGCCCTGACACCTAAAAGACACTCAGAATTTCTGAGTGTTTAGAGTTTCACAGATCTTTTTTTCCCCTTTAGATAGAGACAGATCCTTCCATCAAACATTTCAACCAAACCTATCATGGAGTGGAGAAGGATTGATTTGGGTAAAAGTTTGGATTATTATTTCGGTTAGGTTTAGAATACTTCCTCTGAGAAGAAGGAATGTCAATATAAAGTAATTAAAAGTATTAATGCTTGAATTTTTTAAAGTTAGACTGCAGACTTTTTTTTCTCAGTACACAAGTATACCCTGAGCCCACGTTTTAATCACATTAACAAAGTCTAGTTGTGTGGACTATCACAGGCTTTGGATTTAAAGTCTATTAATTTCCTCGAAACCCCTGCATCAGCAAAGCATTTTAATTTACTTCACAATTAGCAGAGCTTCATTTCATTAATGGCAAAATTTAAAGGAAAAACAACAGCCTACTAATAAAAAAAATAACCTGTTTCTCTTTCACAACCCGCCTCATCAGTTTCCCTTCATGACTATTTCCTTCATGACTTCTCAGGCCCTGCAGCTAAACTAATTTCTTAAGTAATTCCCTGCTTTGGTTCCTACAAAAAACGTGTTTTAAGTGGTGTTGTTGTTGTTGCTGTTATATAGTTTTTCCTGCTTCCTAAACACCAGCAGTGAAAATGAGGAGAGGTATGATTCTTTTTTTTTTATTGCCCTTTCACGTGGAGTCCTCCGAGACTCAACTTGACAGCAAAGCAGAGGGGAAAAAGCAAGAGGAAGTATTTGTAGGATGTGAGAAAAAGATGAGTAAAGCAGGGAGAGGAAGAGGAAATGTGATAAAGAAAGAAAAATCAAGGAATTCAACCTCTTTTTCTATTATACCTTTTATTCAGAGCAATTCGGTAGAGGTGCTCAATGACCCAGGTGTTTTTTGATTAAAGCAGCAGCAATGGAGCATTGAGTGCCTTTTAATAGCCAAATGATCACATCTTGTCATGTGCTAGAGGGGCTGTGACAAGTCGACTTGAAAACAGAAGTCATAGAAAACTTGGTAAAGTTGTGGAGACTGGCGTATAATGGGCCAAGGACTGCCCAGAGTTGTATTTTATTTTGATGTTGTTTGCACTCAAATCTGTTTACTGCAGTTGGTAAAACACTAGAGTTAGTTCGAGTGTGATTTAATACTTCAACATACTTAAAAGTTTTATGTATCACATCAGAACAGCACAGCTGTATGGTATTTGGCACAGTGTGTTGTCGAGTGTCGGTTAGTTTGTTGGATATTTATTTGCTTGTAAGGTTGCGCGCGTCTTTAATTACTCACCTGGAGCTGTTGGGCCTCGTGGTTCTCCAGTCCCTCTACAATTGGAGCAAACCTCTCTTTGTTGTTCCTCTCTGCAACAATTGTCATGGCAGCCAAAATCTTATCCAGGCTGGAGAGAACAAAAAATAAATAAAGTGCAGGGAGCAGGCAAACACAAAAGTCAACAAACACTTTTATCACCTAACTGGCGGCACATTTATTCACAATTTGAAGCTCAAACACCATGTATCTTATCTTCCCTTGTGTGTTGGTGGGGACATTTTCTCAGCCAAGTCTTTGGCCACTTTGACAAACTGATTTCCATCTCTTTGTATGAAATCTACTCTATTATTGCAGCAGTATCCAATTTTGACTTTATCTAGCAGTTGCTAAGGTGAAGTTTGACAAAAACAGGGTTTTGAAACAAATGTGTGTTTTAGTAAAAAGGCATGCAGCAAATTGCATTTGGCTGACTAATGTTCAAACACACCTATAAGGAGCTAAACAAATAAGAGTACTTATGAGGACTTAAAGATGTGCAGCTTAGAGTATCATACAAATTACCACCTAGATTGTCAATGAACAACTCTCCCTTTGTTGCAAACACACAAATAACCAGAGTAAATTGGTTTCTGAAGTGATATGTGAAGTGATTTTGTGCATTACAAGTAATAAACGTGTTTGTTGTGACAGAAAAGTGACATGAAAAGGCTTCCCCATCACTGATCCAACAAATAATTTAAGAAATTGTCAAATTATACCAAACACTGAAATGTCTATCAGATCTGTGTAAAATCTCATGTCAGATACACTTTCCATTCTCTTTTTTACTACTTTGTAATTAACAGCTGATTAGCAGGTACATAAGCGTGCGTCTGACCAACAGGAATGTACGTGTAGAGGAAGCCTGACATAGAGATAAATGGAACGACCGTGCTCTTTGATAGGCAGTACAAAGTCACAGAAAAACACGGAGAGCTGCATACTGAGTAGCTTTAAAGCCAGTTCAGACGAAGCTACAAAACAGGGAAGATAGATCTGCTTAACTTGTCGTGTTCTCTTTTGATGCTGTCAGCCGAAGTGGGTGCTGAACATGAGTCAGAGTCACAACACTGGTTGGCGGAGAAATTTCGAAGCCCAAAAAAAAAAAAAAAAGTAAAAAAGTGACACCTCAGCTCCTTTGGCTGTCATTTCTACAGGATCCGGACATTTTAATGCAAGGCTATGATCATTGCTAAGATCTTGTTGTTTACTTTAACCTATTTTTGAATTATTTGAGTGACAAGACTGAAAAAAACTGACACCAAGTGAAACAAAGACAGAGATTCTATCTACACAAGCACTATATGCTTTTTATAGTAGTAGTGAAGTGAAGGCTGAACGGAACATGACTAATCACTCATTTACTGCATTAGCGTGCTCATTACATAATGATTTGAGTGCATCTACCTGCAAAAGTCATTAAATGAGAGCTCAGTTCCACAGTGATCACTTAGCTCATTCTAGCTGTGATGTATATTTTTATCAGAACACTTTGACTCAACCTAACTATGGCACTATTAGTGAATTAACCTATTAAAATAAAACATTGCTTTGCGATCTGCAAACTGTTAAAGCTGCAACAATTTCTGCTACCTCTTCGCTAACGTGGCCGACCTAACAAAATACTCCTTCGCAGCAGACACCGAGATGTAAAATTAGAAAAAAAAACATTGTTGTAATTAAAAATGAAGGTTAGATTCAGTCAGTGTCACAGTCATTGTCACCCCCAGAGCGCTGGTTTTACCACACTGGAGTACTTAAATGAAGGAGAGTCACCATTAATTGTATTAGCACCACCTGTGCTGTTCTGAAAGGACTCATTTTTGACCTCAGACAGATCTTTGAGGGAATTACTGCCTCATATGAGCAAACTAGTATCTAAAAATATGTGTCTAACGTTCTGGGGCAAAAAGCTGAAAAAAGTAAACAACGCATAGAAATATTGTAAAACGAAAACCCCAATTAGAAATATATGTTCTGTTCAGAGAGAATAAAACTCTGAACTGATTTGGATTGAACTAACTGAAACTCTGCAGCTTTAAAATAACTTTGGAAAGTGTCAAAACAGCGAGTGCAAACGCTTCTCTGGACGGTCAAAGATGTGAGACACATTGCTAAACTCAGCTTGTCTAGCAGAAAATGTGGGTTTGTTTATTTCCTCAGCTGCATACAGACTTGACTTTGAAGTGCAATTGTTATTCTAGTCTAACCCTGCGGGAAACAATAAAAAGCACTCCCATAACTCCAATTTATAAGCTGTCAACCAAGTTGTGTCCGTGGCAAACTGAACTGACCTTTTTTTTCTTCCCTTAAATAAAGAGACTAAGATGCATCATTTTGTGTGTGTATGTTTTTACACATAGGACATAGGTTGCAGCAGTATATGCTCACACAAGATAAACACGTGTGTGAAGGAAGTACAATTCCTATAAGAACCTATGCAACCAAGAGGGAGACAATTAAAGCAAAGTGTTTTATAACCTTTTTTTATTTATTTATTTTGTTGGGTTTCTCAAATTATGTGACCTTGTGTCCACATCAACTAGGAAAGTACGAAGAAAGATAGGACAACATATTTTCCTTTAACAGCAAATAAAAGCAAATACTGCCAGGTATATCAATAAGATTTTCATTCGGGCAGGTAACAGTATACCTAAGTGGTTACCTTACATTAGGCTTGATTGGCACACAAAACAACGATTGCTTTTTTTATGCAATGTAACATTGTTTACTGTGCTGCCCTTAAACAAATAAAATTGAATGAATGAAAGTTTAAATCTTTATATTTTTTAGATTCAGATTAGAAACTGAGGTAATCTCAGGACTTCTGAATGTATTGGAGAAATATTTTTGGTAATCAAAACGTACTAAAATAAATTGAAGGAACTCTTCTCATACCATTTGGCACCTCACACACACACACCCACAAACGTAACATTGGAATTTTGCTAACTAACTTTTCGGAATACTTTTTCTCCTGACTGACGGACTCTTGGCTCGCAGCCTCAGTCTGGGTGCATGTTGGTTTGGCCTGTACTTGACCCGCACTTTGGCTGGATGGTTTTGGTTTTCATGAGGACAAAAGTTCACGTGAAAAATATTCATGTCCACTTAAAAATAAACCAGACCAAAGACAATCGATAAAACTCTGATAGCTCTGTGTACCTGTTAATACACACATAATTTTCCCAGATATGTAAAAATTACCCTAAAACATACGGAAATATTGTAAAATGTAAAAAATACAGCTCAACTCTGGTCTCTAAGAAACACAACACATGCTTGATTAATTTCCAGTCACAACCACTCCAAATAATACCAATGAGTTTGTGTTTGGATACAAAAATAAAATTACGGTAAATGTTTGTATTTTTTGATCTTCTTGAACACAAATACTTGTAAAAAATTGTTAGTTGTGAGCTGCAAAACACATCAGATAACTTGATACTACTGGACTAAATGTGACATAGCAAAAACAAAGCAATGTTTTATACAGGTTTATCTACAGACATGTCCAGACACTCTTAAAAACTTGACTGAAGCCTGAAGACAAGATATAAAATCTCCTATAGCTTCAAGTTAGCTGTCAATCAAAACCAAAAAAAAAAAAAAAAAGATGCCTTTACTTTGGAATCATAGCATCACGAATGTCTACAAGCATACCAGACCTATAAATAAATTTTTTTTTGCGAAAATAAAAATAAAAATAAAAACACCTGCCGGCTACAAGCTGATGCAACAACAATATGAACTGATTTTTCTGGCCAAAAAACAAGAACCTAACATTATGGAATGTGCACAGCAATCTTTTCATTATATATATCATTCAGACACAGAGACCATTTTAGTGTTTTTTTTCTTCACACTTTATGTTCTATAAGTGACATTTTATTAACAGCTACTTTTTTATCTAAAATTGTAAAATCTACAATTAAGACCAAATGTGCCTGATTTAAAGTACTGACCTTTAAACTGCGACAATCTCATTATCTTACATTGGAGTCGGTGAAGAAGAGTAGTCGGCCTTTCACAGGCTATCTCTGCACGTTTCTGGGATGTGTATAATTGTGAGAAATGATCAGATAAAACACTTTCAACTTACATGTTTTCTTCTCCAATGATACAGATAGCAGAAAGAATTTTGACAATCTCTGTCATCATGTTGGTCTGCCTGGGGTCAATTGCTCTAGCCAACAGCAACAAGCTCCTCTCGTCTCCCAAGATCCTTTGCAGTCCATACTGTGAAACACATGGAGATTAGGCAGAAAGAAGAAGTCCTTGGGTATAAATTAATGAGCATATTTGCATTCATAGAGAACTTTAACTTCAAGTAAATTATGAATTACACAAAAAAAGGCCTAATGTGGATGGTTATAGTTAGCCTTAATCTTGTTTTAAAAAGGGACAACGAGGCCATGGGGGAAAAAAGGCAAAATGATGAATTGATTCAATTCAGGACAGGACTACAGGGACATTTACTTATAGTCTCCTGTACCTTTCAGTCTCCCTACGACTGAAGGAGTGGGCTGAGATGACCACGTGTGGGGATTACCTCCACTCAAAGCAATATCAATAGTTCATCTAACCTTGAAATGCACATCACGTTTAAAAAATGAGTCAAACCTTTGTCAAAACGGATAATTAAAAAGTTTAAAGATTTTAATGATGAATTAGCTTTGCTTTACTTTTCAATTATCTTGTACTTGTCAAACACCAAATACAAATTAAGTTTAAAACCAAAGCATTACATATATTTGGTAACATTTTATAATAACTAGACCTTATTTAGCCTTACCTAATTATTATTAAACGGTTAGTTAACCTTGAAATCATCCTAATACTTAATAAGCTATAAATTAACATGTTTATTATTTTTGTATTTTTTGTATAAAAAAACATATTTAAATTCAGTAGAATAGACCATTCTCATCTTAGGGTAATTTAGTGGTTCTTCATGTAGATTTACTGACATTAAATGAGGTATGAAGTACCATTACTAGTGTTTTTATTCATTATTGACTCAGACAAACCTTATTGTTCATGAAAGCCTTCAAGCACTGAATCAGTTTATGCTGGATCCGTTTATCAATATATTCTTGCCTGAAAAACAAAAACAAAAACAATATGATTACATGAACAGAAACTGATAACAATAAATAGATAACAGAATTTATAAGATTTAACTCACTGTTTCTTATCCAGCAGCTTCTCCAGTGAATCCAGAAGAAGGCCAAGACCCTCATGTCCAAAGTTATTAACCCAACTGATAAAAAGAAAAGACAGAAAAAACATTAAGAAAAAAATCAATCTCCAGTCTATAGATTTGTTTCCCTCCATTAGTTCACTGTGAGCCATGCTGATTTAAAACAGAAAGCACACACAACAGCAGTGCATTAGTCTWGTGAGGGAATCTCTCAGACTAATATCAGAAGTTCCAAATGTAACTGCACATATTGTCTGTTTAAGGTCTTTTAGAGAACAGTAGCAAACTAAGTCATCTGTGTCCTCTCCTTGATACTGAATACAGTCCGTACCAGTTTGACTTTAAACTGCACCCATTTACACATAAATGAACACCCATCCATCCTAACCAATGTCCTCATCCCTAAGCTGTTTGTACTTTTATTTTACTGTGCCAGAAGATTAAGCAATGCAAGTAAGATAACACTGTAATCGATAATGGATCGAGAGAGATAATTGCCTATAAACCGCGGCATATCAGGAGACGGCAAATGATCCAGTGTAGATGAGCCTGTTTGTCTAAGACGTGAGGAAAGCCAAAAGGAGGGTGGAGGAAGGGACACAGTGGTCACAGTCAGATTATGCCATTAGCTTTACTTGTTTTCAGGCTCCTAACTGTCAATGACGCAAAATGCATGAAGCAATTTTGCCAGCATTAACGGGGCATAAGTCAATTATGTATCCCGCCTTTTTGACGATGATTTGAAATAATAATGGTTTGAGTATTAAAGCAGTTTGTATTGACTCAGTGAGTCGGAAGAGACCCTCAATTAGGAGAAGGATGCATTTGCCTGAGGGGGAAAAAAAGCAAAAATGAGGTGAGGCATTTCTTTAATCTGAACTAAATAAGAGGTACCAACAGCACTCCAGTCAACATTACTCAAATCTATCTCACAGACAAGCAAAGCCAATTTATGAGCTGTTAATAYGGATTTTGATGAATAATGATAAGTCACTGGAATAAACACACAACACCATATTCAGAAAGTCACCAAAGTGTTCCACCAAGAGTTTTCTCGTTTGATTTTTTCATCCCTTTAAGCATGTTCTTTACACATGCTGGAGGCCATGAAACTGAAGACAGAACAAATATTCTCAGTTTACAATGGAAAAGACAATACAGCTGGATATGTTTGTGATGAAGAAGTGGGACAACAGAGAGAGCATTTTAGGCTTTACAAAAAAAAATACCAAAAAACAAAGTGTATACTAGTACATGTAGGCTGTGTAACTTGCTTTAACATCGTCTCTAGAAAAAATATTTAAATAAACTTAAAAAAGAGATAATTCATCAAATCTTGCTAGTAGTTTGGGTGATCCTAAGAAGCAAGTATATGGTTTAAAAGCCAGCTCCTAGTTTGCATCCTCTGTAATATAACCGGGCATGCAAAGAAGAGGGGCAGAGATAATCCATGCTGTAATTTTTATTTTCATCAAAATACGTAAGTCTTGCTGCAGGTTGCAACATAATGCTTTCCACCTCAAGGTTTTCAATGCACTAAATATTTTGAGTCCTCTCTACATCCCAGCCTGCTCGTGATTTTCTGTCCCCTCCTGCACGCCTTAAGGTGCTTTTCAGCTTGCCTTCGACATGCCCCAAAAGTTACCACAAAAATGAAATAARAAAAGATGCTACATCTACAGCATTTGTCCTGAAGCTGTTAAACACTACCACTTACTTTAGTAAAGAAACTGACTCAAGAAACAGCAAACATTTCTGAACACAAATGTCACTTATAAAAAACAAACAAAAAAAAAAAAACATTTCTTCCAGCTGATGAGCAGCGTTGATTATATTAAGATAGAACTATTATATGGCTTATTCAATCACTCTGCCTTTGATTTTTAAATCAACAGAGCAGCAAAATCTCATATGACCCAGAATTACGGAAATAAAATAAATAAATAAAATAAAAAAATTAAATCCCTACCCAATCAGTCTGTTCCCCTAATTCGAGGATATATTCAACAATTTTATTAACTTAGGGGAGAACTCGTTCATGTAATATTTATGGCCTTAATCCCCTACTTAAGTGCCACCAAAATGCATTACTTTCTGCAATCATGTATATTCCCCAGGCAAAATATAAAATTAATCGTTGGTTAAAGACAAGGAATCCCTTCCCTTTTTTATTTCTTTTTTTTTTTTTGTTATTTCTGCTGGTTTTACAGAATTATGTAATTGTTAGATTAACTGTGACAAATTGTAACCATCAAAGTTTAAAACTGTTACTTTGTAAAACAAGTATATAATTAACAAAATGTGTACAAAAATATTTTTAATAAAAAGAAAAAAACAAACGTTTCACAGTTCTGTTAATCAAAACCCCATTATGTTGGGTATAAGCATTGCTTGTACTTTAGATGATTTTTTCTGTTTGTTTGTTTGCAATGCAGAAAATGTCTTGTTGAATTATTTTGTTCTAAACCAAAACAATGATTCTAAGATATGTGGGATAAAATTAATTGCAATTACCATTAGGTAGATTGACTGCAGGAGAAAAAATGTTTAGTAAAAATGGTAAAAAACCGAGCCACAGTAAAAGGTTTGGAGCAAGCATGTGCAAATGTGAATTATTTAACACAGTGGTACCCAATCCTGCTCCTCGAGGGCCACTATCTTGCATGTTTTAGATGTTCCTCTGCTTTGACACACCTGATTTGAATGAATGAGTGATTAACAAGCTTTTGCAGAACTTGAAGACATACCTAAGAGCAGGGAAACAACTAAAACATGCAGGATAGTGGCCCTCGAGGGCCAAGACTGGGCACCACTGATTTAACACAATGTAGACAGGAGAGGTTTTACACAGCTAGTAAAATAAAATTTAAAAAAAAAGTAAAACTAAGAACGGGTATTTGGTGCAAAAGCCTTCAGTTACCACATTAAGAGATCAATGTCCCACTCAGTTCTTTCCAGTTTGGTGTTTAATGCCTTGCTCAAGAGAACAAAATGTGAAGAATGCTAACGCTATGAAATAAACACATTTTAAAGAAGATAGAGAAAACATAAGTATGCTTAAATAGAGGGTAAAATATGAAACTGCTGACAACTAAACGGCAACAAAATATGAAGGTGTCTAATTTTCTCACCTCTGGTTTGTCTATTTAGAATACTTCCATAAGAATTGAATTCAGTCTTAAATCAAAAACAAATWGATATTTGAAACGTGATCAGAGTTTGATGATGAGCTTTAAGAAAACCTTAAGGTCATACATTATGTTTTACACTGCTCTACAGAATCAGCTATTTCAGTTTTCATCTGCAACAACTGCATTTTTTTAAACAAAGCACCCTGATTCAACAGAAGAAGACCCAAGTAAAGACTTTAGAACAATAGGAAAGAGAAAAAACAAAAGGAAACTTATTACCTAAAAATTAGCAATGTAAGGGCAGGATCAGTCAAAAATCCAAACAACAGTAATACATGTGCAAGCTGACAAGAGAGCAGTGAAGGAGCTCAGGGGGGCCGTATTAGCAAACTTCTTAGAATGGAATTTTAGACTTAAGTGCTGAAAATTTCTTAGATTTCCTCCTACTTCCAGACTTAAGTGTAAAAGCAASTTACCAAAATTCTTGTCTAACAATCACTCTTACTCTCCCGAAAAGTTAAGACTGCTCCAGAGGACTCTTAAGTGGTYATAAGAGTTGCGACTAGGGGGTCTGAGATGGACTGAGAAGACAGAGATCATAGCTGTGTCCTCCTCAAGAATACTCTGCACCACCTCAGAAACTGCACTAAGTGGTCAGTTATAACGTACAGAGGAACTATGATAAGGTGTGGAAAACAGGTTTAGTCATCAATACAAAAGAAAGAAGGTGAGAAAAAAGCAATTACCACTGCCATAATGTTGGACTAAAAGATGGACACGGTTTGAGCATTTTTTTATTATCACAAAAACAATAAAAGTATTTGGAATGAACCTAAAGGAGTCTGTTCTTCTTTATTTTCTGCCACTGCTAACTATAAACCATAAACAAAAGTATAATGTGACCTGTATATTGAACAATGCATGTCTTTTGCAACATGGATTCTACATCAAAAAGACCTAATACGGCCTTGAAAATGGTCACTTTTGTCTGTATAACTACTTAAAGGTTGTGGGCAGCTGGTGCCCAACTCCAGTCTTTATTGAGTGAGAGGTGGGGTACACTCTGGACAGGTCACCAGTCCATCAGGTTCTGTTCCAAAAYATGAAATAGTAGGAAAGATTTTAATATCATGTTGACAAGCTCTGAACAGAACCATATTACAGAAAAACAGGAACCTCTACACCTTCTTAATGTCAGAAAAAGCAAAAGGAAACTATACTGAAAGATATACGTGGAAAGGCTTTTTTATATATAAAAAAGTTTCACATATTTTGACACTTATTTTTAAATAAAGTTGACAGTTACATTTATAAAAAAAAACGTCCATGAAACTACTAAAACCTTCTGTGTATCCAGCGTATAAGAAAGTGTGGGTGGGGGAAACCACTGGCATGAATTATTGAACTGTGTTGTTTCTAAAGGAGAACAACAAGCAGCAAATATGTTTCACATGTAACTCCAGCTAACATGAGCTCTCTCCACCCATGCTGTCTCTCTGCTTGGCTCTACTAATAATATCTCAGGTCTCTTGCTCCTGCTAGCTGGCACAGATCTTTAACGTAATGTTTCACAGCGGTGCACATGTAATGGTGSGCTGTGCAGTTTGAGATACTAGATTCTCTGAAACTTATTTTTCATACGAATATAACAAGAAACTTTATTGGGTTACAGCAAAGAAACCTTTGCAGAACCAATTGGGGTCATTCTGTTGCTTGATATTGGTGCTAAGGCAAATAATGCAGCCTCAGGACCATATAGCTGGTGTCAGCACTCTGCAAATGTGATTCTGGGTGCTATCCAAGCAAACGCAGGAACCGCAGCAGCTCAGTACTCAAAAGTAGCACTCTGAACTTCAAGTAATAACATTTTGATTTCAAAATGTGTCTTTAACAAAGACTAAGAAGCTCCRGTACAAATCATTGCGTGCTTCTGTATGTGCATGAAAAGTGCATGTCTTTTTGAAAAATAATTAAATACTAGATGCAGGCAGGCATGCCATGATCCTTAGACACTTTGAAATATCTACCAASAGAGTACAAAACACTTTTGTGTTTGCTCTCTTACAACACCAAGTATTCAATCCTACGCAACAATCCGTCTGACTACCAGCTGAAGGTAGGCAGAAACCAGGAGAGGTGTTAAATGGCCTGCTGCAGAAGCTGTTTACATTAATTGTTTTGTGTTATGTAAAATTGTACAAGCTGTACCTTATTAGAGAACAAATGTATTAAGACGGCGTAAAAAAAGTCTTGTGAAATTGAGTTTTACACGGAGAGAGGAATTAAATAGCATGCATGTCTTCAGACRAACTCTTTCATTTGCCAATGCCACAATGTTTTCGTTTTCTTCACAGTTTGTTTGCCGGCACTTTTCTTTAGATGTTGAAAAGTGTTTGTGTACACCTGCTAGAATGTGCACCAAAATTGTGCAATTAACATCAGGGCAGTTCTGGAGCTTTGCTGCAGCTCAAGGTGATTTTTTTTTGGTGGTAAATAAAGGTGAATTATATTTTTCTTGACATAAAAGCGGCAGCTAAACAGCAACATGTAGCTTAGTAAGAATTTTGAGAATTTTATTTTATTTTATTCCAGAAAATGGATTTCTACTAAATCAATAAAAATAAAAAATGATACTTTTAATATTTGCATGCATCACTTTGGAACCATGACAGGTTACTAAGCAATTGGCATGGTTACGCTCAGTTGGTAGAGTTGTTGCCTCCTAGGTTGCTTGATCGAATCCAGACCGGGGCCCTTTCTGGGTAGAGTTTGCATGTTCTCTCTGCGCATCTGTGGGTTTTCTTCAGATACTTAGTTTTTTTTCCCCACAGACCAAAAACATGCATGTTAGGCTAATTAGTAACTGTAACATGACCTCAGGTGTGAGTGAGAGAGAGTGAATAATTGTTTGTCACGTCTGTCTCTATGTGTCCCTGTGACGGACATGCAACCTGTCCAGGGCGTACCCTGCCCCTCACACTGTGACTGATGGACATGGTAACTAGTGACCCTGAAAGGAAGAAATAAGATGGATGGATGGATGGATGGATGGATGGATGGATGGATGGATGGATGGAAACCTCCAATGAAGACTCTAAAATCTGAATTGTGGCAGCTGCTTAAAAAGCAAAATAGAAAAATTGATTCTCTACTTATTTTAGTTTTCTCAAATAAAAAAAAATGAGACAAGTGGATGTGTATAAACCTCTGCAAAACGTTTCACTTCTGTAACATTCAAATCCCTCCGATCTCAATTTTCCTTGACATGTGTCAGAGAAAAATATTTCTCGAGGATGGCTAAAAAGTGGTTCATAATAACATCTGGAATCTTAAGAATGAGATCTCACACCAACATGCATAAAAGCTTATACTACCACACTCATATTATTCAGCGCTAACAGAGTCAGGTTTAGGTTAGCTTATAATTTCATTTTGAACTGTAACATTCAATCTGCAAGGCAGGGAACTGAACTCTGTGTTTTCTTGTGATATAAGTGATATTAGAGACAAAAAAAGGCTATGTGCTTYATCCACAAATGTTCAAAGGCATGCATATTGCCATGTGTCCCAAAGAAGCTCATTCCCTTGAACTTTACTAAAGACATCTTTTTACACTTTACAACTCCACATTTGCGAATATTAAAACTGACATGAAGTCTGATTAAGCTTATCCACTATAAAATGAATACAGAGGATCAGTCATGGATGATTCACTTTGATATACTAACATCAAAAATGACAGACTTTAAACAGTACCGTTCATCGCCAGCATGTCAACTCACTAAAGATTCATTGAGAGGCTCTAATCACACTTTATTTCTGTGCCAGACAAGATTTCAGACCTAAGCTGTCGAGAGAGTAGACCAGTGAGACGTTTAGGAACTCCTACTGATTTCAACAGTCACAACAGGAGAAGGGCAGATGGATATGCTCCTTTGTGGTGGTGTTAATTGACTATTGTACACACAACAGAGAGAAAATGGCCAAAGGAGGAGAAGTGAAAGACATAAGATCCCCGGTTAGTCATACAACTTTTAAAAAATTTATGTCAAGGGAAATACTTTTTGGCACCTTATAATTATCTGGGCTTTCACTGCCTGAACTTTGACTAAACAAATGGAAAATAACAATTGCAGCAAAGTTTGTACACAAGTCTTCACATAGAAATTGCTTAAAACTCTCATATTTGAAAAGTACTCTGCTGACCATATATCATTTGGGGGATAACATTTTCAAACAATTATCCTTTTTTATTATAACACTAGCAATAAGCTTAAATTCACTTGCCAACTTAATTGTCTTGTTACATTTTGTATTTTTTTAAGTTCACATAACTGAGTTGTGTTTAACAACTGAATTGTTTGGAAAATACACATTAGTGCCACTGTGTGTTAAATTATTACCCCAATGGTTGCAATAAATGTGTCACTTCATGTAAAATTATGATAGATATGAAATATGCTGCACAAATAAGTGACAAGTTGGAATTTGGATGTAATTATGTGAAGAACTTTGCTCTTGCTCTTTTCACCTAATTTCCCTCTGGGCTCAGTAAAGTATTTTTGAATTGAATTGAATTGAATTGAATTGWATTAAGTGAGTGCAACAGGGCATAAAGGCGAAACGTCAACAGGATGCACAAATTTATGTTAGCAGGTGCAGAAAGTTCTGAGATAATAAAAAAAAACATTAATATTGGTCAGTAAAACCCTCAGTGCTAAATGCAAAAGGCTCAGCTGCAAAAAGCTGATTAAACTGATTCAAACATTAAACAATAAATAAAAAACCAGCCAAATCATCACAATAACTCACATTAGCAAGGTCAATAAAAAAAGAAAAAGTGGTCTAACTGCGTGTCTTGTGCCTATAAAAAATACCACACAAAATAATGCTCCAAAAAATGTTTGACTTGTACTAGATTGGTTTCATTTGATGAAAAGCTAGAAGAACTTTAATTATCTAACCCAAATCACGTTTCAGAATGCTACCAGACCAAATACACCAATTACTGTTGGGGTTTGACAGCATCTGGATTTTGTCGTATCATACTGTATCTAGTACAACAGCGGCTAAAATTACCAACTAGTCTACTATTTTAAAAAGTCTAACAGTGAAGTGTCAGTAGAGTAATATGTGAAGTGTATTAATTCTAAAATGTATTATTAAAACAATCAAATAGTCATATGTTCAGTTAAACTAAAGAAAACTGTAAAACAACTTCTGCAGTAGAAAGAAATGTATGGACAAAAACAAAAACCCTTTTTCTTTTTACAGACTGATATGATAGCACTTTCAAATTATGCAAAACAGACAGCATAATAAGTCTGACAAAGGCGTTGGGCTGAAACAGCGCAGGGTTTCTTACCCTGTAAATTAGAAAATAAGATGACTTGTAATTTTCTCTAAGTTGGCATCTCACTTCATTTGAACSGATTAAGAAATTAATGAAAAGCAGTGAGTAAATGTGACACTTTTAAATTAAGTATCAAGTATCCAAATGACAAAATTAAAAGAAGAAGAATGAAGTTGAGAGAGAGAAAAAATACATTATTGGCTGGGGAAATTTTGACAGAAAAAGAAGTTGAAAAGACGTCAGTGTCGGAGAGAAGAGTAGAAAGTGAGAAGGTAGTGGATGCTCAAGGCAATGCCATCTGTGGGTGGATCTGCAAAGGCTGCATGCCACACACCTGTGTGGGACTGCCTGGGAGATAAGGCCCACAGCAGAATGGCCCCACGGCCACCTGTGCTGCCAAACAGGTGCACAGCCCAGCCAATTAAACTATTAGACAAACACAGGCCTCTGGGAGCAAATTAGCAAGCCGTCCAAACATCAGAGGAAAAACAAAAAGCAGTGGTAAGCACTCACAGTGAAAAACACAACACTTTTGTTAGCAAGACTTTGAGCATGCAGCATTAAAATGAAACAAAGAATAGATTTTTAGAACAAAATCATCACTAGTCCAGAATAAGTTCTAGAAACTTGCCAAGTAAGTATATGAGCAGCTTTAACACTGCCAACAATGTAATGWAAAACTAAATTTCACTTTTATATATTTATTATATAAAGATGAGTCAACATGGAATTTTATTATTAGCTATTATGTTTAAGTTTTATGGGTTGTTATGTGAATTTGCTATGGGGATTTGTTATGTTAAGGTAAAAAGATCAGATAACAGGGTGACACTTAGGTGTGAGCAGGTGAGATGAGATGTGTACTCGAACTGGAACAGGAAGTATAGATGGACATTGTGACAAAAATAACAGTGACTGATCAACTATTGACGAATGAGAGATTAGTCAACTATCAAAATAACTGTTAGGTGCAGCCCTACACATATCCAAATGGTAATAATACTTTGAGTTGTCAGGACATAATTCATACAAAAATAGAAAGCAGACAGAAAGCCTTKATAGTATGTAAGAGGACACACTGCATTCTACTGTAAAATAGGTCAACAACATCATTCATGTAAGCTTTTACTTCAGAATCGACAGGCTGATATCATTAGGTCAGTGTGGGATTACATGATAGGCCTGAAGTAACTGAGACAGCCTAAAAAAAAGAAGAAGAAGGTCCAAAAGCCATTTGTCCAACACACTCTCAGCAACAYAGATGCCAAGTACAGTGAGAATTTTAGACCTATACCTACAAAAACAGTTTAAAAGACAAACTGGGGTCTCAAATTCAATTTGGAGTCAATTTACTTCAATTCATTTGAAATTATTTTTTTAATGTTTTCTTTTAATATTTGTACATCCATCCATCCATCCATCCATC
>NW_013952403.1:868553-877910 GCF_001266775.1 Austrofundulus limnaeus | reverse complement strand
ACTTTTTTTCTTTGAGTTGCTGCTTTTAATTTTACAAGAAGATACTTTAAAAMATTAATGATTTTTCTAAATTACTAATAGCCTCTCAAACAGAGTAAGATATTTCAGTAAATAAGTGCAAAGTAATTATTGTGCAACTGCAAACCGTGACACTATAAAAACAGCTATTCCATCACACTGAAAACCTCCATTATGGTACCTTAGAGACTGAAATCTTCAAGCCATTTCCAAAATCATTGAACATTTTTACAATAAAATACCAATTTATTGTTAGTTGTAAAAGCTTTAGTTACTAACCTAACAGGGTTACTGGTGAGAGACACTCTGAGGGATTCCAGGCAATTGAGCAGCTTTTCATCTGTGATGCCAGAGCGCAGTTCATGAACATATTCTTGTGAAGAAAGTGTGCACTCATGCTTGCTATTCCTTAGTCCACCCTGCAAAAGAAACATCAGTAAGACAATTATTAATTTGCAGGTCTGTAACTGTGAATTTATCAGCAATAACAATGTTATAAAAGCATCAGGAATAAACTGAATGACTTTAATAAATAATTTGCATCACTAACAGGACACAGAAAGAAGTGRGTTTTCAAAAAGCTATTACTTATGTTTCACATTAAAATCAGTTTGTTATAACCAAATCATTCAAATTCAATTGAATTTAATTCAAAAATACTTTATTGATCCCAGAGGGAAATGAAATCACACGAGAGTAGAAGGTATGAAAGAAAAAAAGAAAAGTATTAAAGGTGGACAGGGTTTAAACTAGTTTTGACTTAACTGGTAAAGATAAATCATGAAACAYGCAGAGGAATTCTTTTATTTCTAAATTAGGCAACACACATATAATGGACTCTACCACCAGAGCCAAAGACGGGCTCTACTGTACATGCAATCTACAACAGATTCTGCTTGGAGTAAATGGATTCTTGTGTTTAATCTCCACCGGGATATGTTGCTACACTGATGCTTACACAATGAGACTATCTACTGGCAGCACTACACACGCGTTCRGCTCAAAAACACATTAACACTCACTCTCTAAGCCCACAATAAAAACAGCTTTGTACTATAATGAGCAATATTTTGATTTTGCCATCACTAAGTAATTCAATTGTTTGACTAAATTACTTGCAAGCAGTCCAACAATCAACCAAATTGAAAAGGCTTTGTTTGCAAATTGATTACATTTTCTGACAAACACATCTTTGAAAATTGGTAATCACAGGATACTTTTTTGTTAAAATGAACAAAAATTTAGATGTGGGTACCACATAATACTAAAAATGTAAGGAAACATGCTAGGCATCATACATGCCTAAAACAGGCTGCTTAGCAAAAGCAACACCACTGTATTCATGCCCAGATTGCTGGTTCCCCACAAAGTGAGCTGTGCTAATAGGCAGTTTGGGAAGTAATAAGCTAGCTCATTTATCTGGAGAAAAGAGAGGTCTGCTGCTCTGCTGCAATGCGCAGTCGACATGAATGAACCTTTTATTTGTGTGTGTGCATAAAAAAACCACAAGGATTCAAACAGCAAGWGACCAATAATCTTGTTCTTTTCATGGACGTTGAGCTCAAAGTTTGATTGGCTAAACAACATCAAATATAATTCTCTGAAAAACGCTTATGATAAATTGTGTTCTAAAATTGCTGAACTGTTCAGTGCCAAAGCTAAATTCATTCACGCAACAGTACACACAGCTTTGTACTTTATGGTATTAGCATTGTGAGTTCATAAGCACAAAGATATGCATTAGGCAAAGTAGTAACAAAAAGTGTCTTAGTGCAACATCAGATTTTTACCTAATAGCTTTTTATTATTAACTGCTGTAAAAGAGATAAATGAAAAATAGATGGAAGAACTCAAAAGGAACAAGATGCAAAAATTTGCTTTAAAATCCTTTCAAACGTACAACTTTTATGTATTTAGAATGTTACTTACAGCACAAAAACGGCCTGTTGTCTATCTGTCAAATAACTTTGACTAGTTGAACTTCAAAGCATCTCCGAAAAAAAAGTCTTAAGGACATGAACACAGACATTCTGATCCAATTAGTTAGCTAACTAACTTTTAAAACTTTTAATTTTTGTAACCATCAGCTAAAAAATAAAACTAATATTGGTCAGCATTTTCTCAAAACAACAAACTGAAATGTGTTTTATACATTTACTATTTACTGCATTATATGTACATGAAAGAATCTGTTGTGAAATCATTTGGCCAAAAAAAAAAAAAAAGAAAAACGAATGTAATTGAAAAAAATGCACATCCTCTAAGAGAGATAGCAGGTTGAAACTATATTTTTTTCATTTTCCAACCAAGTAAACACCACAAACCTACTGAAAATAAAGGAGTAGTGATCAGTAAACAGCTGATAAGGGCAGTACATCACATTAAAACTAACATGAACGCAAAACAAGCTAAATCAGACTAGTGCATGTAAAGTTTACTTGACATCAAAACACAAAAGAGCAAAATCTTAACAATAAGTATTATTTTCTCAGCCTGAACATCGTAGGGAGTTAATGTAATGCACTGCGTGTCTCCTGAAAACATCATTGTTAAGTTTTGCACCATCGTAGCAATGAAATCACTAAATCACTTCTTGTTTTTCTTCAAAAAGTCTAGGGCTTCAAAGACATACTGCTGTCTGCAGTGAATCAGATAATAAAAGCAAAACAACTTAACTGTGGAGGAGTAATGTGTCAGAGATTTACTTTTGAAGGCTTGGAAGATAAAGGAAAGTAAGATATTGAGTTATTGTGATGGGTTTTGTGAGGGCCTACCCTGCTGTCTCACYGAGGTTTGACTTCGGTTTTAGAAGAACTTGATGAAAAGCAATATGTCATTTTACAAAGAGCAGTTTGCTACTTTTAGTAAAAACTCAAGTCAAAAATATTAAACGTGTAAAGATTACTGGGACAATGTGAGTCGGTCACAAATCACCCCMATACAGATGTTATTGAACTGTTAGGGTAATTCTAAGCATATTATGTGGGACAATTTACAGAATTTGAACTAAAAAATGTCATGAAAAATCAAACTTTTTCCTTTTGTGACACTCCTTTGAAGAAAGAACATCAGTGTCCTTGAGGCTTAAAACAAAATAGTAACAATGCTTCAAGTATTAAAATTTAGGCATGCTCTTTTAAAGAAAATGCAATATCATAACGCTTATTTTATTTTTTATTTGAATAATTTGTTATTTTATTAAAAACAAAGAAAACAAACAAAAATTCAAAATACYAATTGAGACTTTACACGCCCTCCTGGCAGGCTCTCATGCCACAACAAGGGGTCTCACTCCACAGTTTGAGAATTGTATTAGATCAATATACTTTGGAAAAAGGACATTTTCATTTTTGAGTGAAAGTCCTTTTGTATACATGGCTGATTAGGCAACTACATTTTCCATAAAGTACTTCCTCGGTTATAGACCATAAGGCAAATGCATCCATCCTTTTTATTTATCTCCTGACCTCTCAATAGTTCCCAGCAAGCATGCCACCATATCCAGAAAGGCTAGAGCTCTGGTTTCACCACATGCCTTGACCTCTGGAAACCAAAGACAACGACCATAAACTACTTTATCATGACCCTAGCCCAAATCAATAGAATCCATTGGGATAATATCAACATTACACCACCATACTGGCAGCAGAGAAACAATCTGAGAAGAAGGGGAAGTGGTGCATCTACCTGCTGGATTCTGAGTAATAGGAATTTTCTCTGTCACATTCATGAAAAATGGTCAAGAAAAAAATTACCCAAGAGGAAAGTGCCAGGGAAGATGGAGCGTAGACGAGAGACCTGTGTGTAGTTAGTGATGTAGTAGTAAAATGTAAAAAGCTAAAGAAGCGAGGCATGTACAAGGAAGAGGAGAAGTAGGAAAAAGGTACAAAAAGTATGAGCGAGAAAGGGCAGGTCAAAGTGGCAGATCATCAGGAGATGCTGTAACCTCTACAGCATAGGACAGACACAGCCTTTTGACCACAGCCCTGAGCCTCATCTCCTGCCGCTTATTGAATCTCCTATTTGTCGATAATAGTATTTCCTGCCAAAGAAAATAGTGTTGGGAGCAATTACTTCAGTGAGCCTGTCAATTTCATTTTGGGGGGTTAGTGGTGTTTTGAGGATCATTGCCTTCTCCTCTATCACCTCTGTCTCCCCTCCTGTATGCCGTGGGGAGTGACAGAGTGCCTTGCCATCTATCCAGGGAGGAACAGGGAGACAATGCCAAGTCGGCTGCACCTCAACATGTCATCTTCACCTGTAATGAGCCTATAACAAGCTGGCACCTTGCTCAGTGCCCAGTGCTCGGCCCACTCAGGCAGACTGATAGATACATTATTCAGGGTCTTTGTCAGCTTAGTGGGAAACCACATAAGCAGTAACATGTCTGGCTTGGAAGCTTGCGCTGGCAGATACAGTAGCTTCCAGGTCAGACACTTGATTCCATTCAGACTTCTCTATCTCCTGCAGACAAATTCACATGTAGACAATTAACATTGTGTTTTTACAGGCCTCCTACAATTTGTTTGGTTAGTTTATGTGATATGTTAGTCTGGCCCTTGCCTTCCTATGCAGTTCCGCTCAATTCTAGATTCCCTTCACTGTTCCTTCTGGGATTTCCTCAGTAGAATTTTACCTGGGCCAATAAGCAAACAGAAGGAGGAGTTGTGAACAACGTTGATTTTCTACACAGTCTGCCTGTAGTTTAGCAATGGCAGTGGAGGAAGTGAATGAAGCCAGTCCGTGCTAATAAAACTTCCAAATTAAATTAAATTTGTCTGACAAAGCAGCAGCTCTCATTTACAGCCGTCTYGTTCRGCTCGGTACTTCTCTCCTCTCAGTAGGGTTGTTTACGGTGCATGCAATTTCCAGTTAGCTTCTTAGTTTAGCCTCCTTCACAGTGGAGCTGGCGCACATATGTTGTGGCCAACAGATCCAATCCTTTTAAAACTTCAACAGAGGCCACGCCTCCAGAAAGAATCGCTTCTCTATAGCCAAGAGTCCTGACCCTCTGTACRAAGCAAAGGGAAGAACAAGGGGCTGGTTTTTACCAGGCTAGTAATACGTAGACGATGTCTGAATTTGTCTTGTAGAGCAAAATCATGAACACACTGTTTAATTGACAATGCTCATCATATGACCACTGTATACAAATCACAATCAATGAATGAAAAYATTATAGTAAAGACAAACAAAAAATCATGAATCATTAACATAGACATCAATAAAACAAGAGAAATTATTAAATCTATTCTCAGCTGAGATTACGTGGTTGTAGCGATTTATGAAAACTATTTATTTATTTTTCTTTTTTGCAAATAATTATGGATAAATTTTGTTTGCAGAATATTTTTGCTTTCTTAATGTTTTAAATTTCCAAATTGCATTGAGCTATGTCTAACATCCTTCTTGAGCTTTAAGGAAACTAATTAAAATGTTTGTGCTTTTTCCTCTACCCCCCAAAAGGCCAAATAAAAAGTTCTGAATTAAAAAAGGAAGGAAATTGCTGTGTCTTTTGTCTGACAATAATAGAAATTAAAAACACTCTTTACTAAATAGTGTAAAAATAACAGATTGAATCTTTGTAATTAAATCATTTAAGCTCATGACAGCTGTGTTATAACTTAATTTCCTGTTAATTAGGAATTCATAGATAAGTTGATAGCAAATATTGAACAAGTACAATAATAGAAACCACTCAGGTAGAGCCATRTGTTCCTGGTCAAAGTGAATAAGGAAATAAGGTTTCTAGACCCCAGTTACAAGGAGAACAAAGTAGAGAATGTTACACTTTAAAATTGAACAATCTTAGGTTTAACACAATCTAAAGTCTGGGATGTGAGTATGACAGCAGTGATGGTAAAGGTCAACGGGAACACGGATCAGTTGAGATGCTGCTTGGCTGGACAATGAGTTTTAGTAAGCCCCCCCTTAAAGGACAGAGTTCTGCTGCTGGCAGATAAGACATTTCATCTAGCCACCAGGCTGCGGGGCTCCCAGCACAGTGGGGGATTTCCCACCAGACCATGTGGCAAAGCATTTCATCTCTCCCTGCCATCGCCCATCTACAATTCAGTCTTTATACTTCTTTCCTAATTTTTTTTTCTTCATTTTACTTTCCGTCTCTCTTTCCTGTCCATAGTGAGGTGTTTTAGAACCTTAGATGACAGCTACAAAGACAAGTGCTTTTATCTGTACACACCAGGGGCATTTTTACCTCTGTTTTTTTTTTTTCTATTTATTCTTGTTGCCCATCTTTTGACTGTTGTGGTCAGGAAGCAAAATCAACTGACAGCCTTATTCCTGCATGTCTGCGGAAATACAACTTGTAGATAACAGACACAATTAGGCCTACAACACCATCCAAACAATTAGGCTGGTGCCATCAAAGCGTGTGCCTTGACAATGTGATGTTGCTGTAAAAGAACAAAACAAAAAAACAACAAAAAAAGACATTGGGCTGGTTAAAAATAACATAGGCATCATAAAATTTCTTCCTGTGTGCGCTGATCCCTATGGTCCAGAGGAAGAGCAGAAATTCTCCCAATAGCTGCCTCAGTCTTGCTTGCTACTTACACTGGTCTGTTTTGTTTGCGTACACTAACAAAAGATGATGTAAAGCTGAATCTATTGTAATAAAAACAAAAACGCCATATAAAATAAAGCATCATACTAAAACAGTGGTGGGATTTTCTTCTGAAAAAAAAACTTTTACAAGCTTTGAAACGTAATTAAAAAAAAGGAAGGATCAAGGTTTCAGTGTCATTTAGTAATGGAAAACAGTTCTTTGATGATAACAGAAAAAGCCAGGCATAAATTCAGACATCAACACATTCAAACACACTCAAACAAAAACGCATTCTTTCAGACACATCAGCTGATAGCACACCTGGGCAGCCATGCAAAAAGTTAACCTTAGTGCAAGAGGCTTGATCAAAGCAAATAAACTGTTTTAATCATGTGTCTTTATAAAATAATTGTTTTAAAAATGCAAGGCAGCTTTTTGGTAAGCATTATTTCAAATACATCTTTGAAAACTCTTTCCTCAAAACACAGTTGTTTCACATCTTTATTGGTTCCTGCAAATGTTAAAATTGAAACTGGTTAATGTTGTTAATGTATTTGTTAACAATTCAGTGTTGATCTTTAGCAAAATCRTATCTGTATTCTTCTACATGTGTGTCTTTGTTATATTTTTATATCTTTTGCACTTTTTTTCTTCTAACCTGAATTATGACAAAAGTTCAAGCATTGGGGAAAGAGCATATATAGTTTGCACACAACAAACATCTCAAGCATGCTGACCTTGGCCAGATGTGAACAAGGCGAAATAAAAGCAACAGATGACAAGCTCATTTGACTTTTATTCTGCTGGCAGCTAACATACAATGTATCAAATAGTCAGAAAAGCTGTTCCAACAAGAAGCCATGATTTCTTATTATCACATAACCTCAGGGGTCAAATGTCATAATCAGAGCAGCAAGATTTAAATTTACACTGAAATCTTCATGCAAAGAAACTCTTAACACTACTCAGTAAAAAAACAACTAAAAATGTATTAAATCAAATTGGAAACAGGAAGATGGCACATAAATGTATTAAAGTAAAAATAATTTATATATAGTATATACATATATCCATATATGTACAGTTCTGCCACACAGTTACATACTACTTATATTACAAGTGAATACTGAAACTGTCTCTTGTGTCCCAAGTGAAATACCATAACTTGGATTTATAGCTGTTTTGAGGAAGGCGGGTAACCATTAAAACTCTATCACACAAAGTTCTCACCATGTCAATACGCCATGCTTTATTAATGCTTTACTGTTAAATAAGTGAGGGTACACTGAGAAAAAGTCAAGTGGTCTGTTTACCACAAATAGGCCTTGATTCTTTTGATTTTTTTACTTATCCTAATACTAGCAAAAATTTCTTGAACTCATAAATCTTGTATGTGACTGTGTTTAGGCAAGCATTGTATGTAAATAATAATTGCTTTAATAAATAGGACGTTTTTTATGGAGGGGGACTGTTAACCATGGTATAACCATGGGCATTTAAATTTGTTTGTTACACAAACCTATTCAGGGTCACGTAAATTTAATCTGGTTTTGGCACTCTTGACATGATCTCTGAAACCTTAAATGTCTGAAAACACACAGGTCAAATCTTTGGACTTGCTCCATTGATTCTCTTAAGCTGTGCTGTAGTAACACTCACATCTCAAAGCAAAAAAGTACAACCCGACTAAAGCTACACAACAAGAGTCAAATGTTACTTTAAAAAATGCACTCAGATCTTACTTGTTTATTTCTGCAAAATGTTTGAATACTACATTGTATCACCTATCAAATATTTTACCCTCAACGCACCTAACAGAAGAGGTAATTGGTACCTAAAAGGACAGAATACTGTAGAGCTCTGTGTGTCAGAGTGTAAGTGCAATATATTTTAAATTATTCTGCACACAAGTGTGAGTGTGTACTTGGGAGCGTGGGTTTGTTCACATTCATTTTTTAGATTCTGTTTGTATATGGTGCAGAAAATTCTCTTAAGCACCGCTCCCTGTGCTTTGCAGGACTCATGTCTGTGCTGAATTTCAATGACACTTCCATAAAGATGGGAGCAGATGTCAGCCAGCTCACTGAGTGTCTGGTGGAAGAGTATAAGAAAAGTAAGGAAAATAAACTGACCATACAATAAACAGAGAAGTCTTAAGTTTTGCATGTATTTGCAAAAAAAAGTATACAGAGATATGGTAATGATTCATTGGTTAAAAAAAATTCAGCTATTATCTTTAGAAATAAATAAAACAACTCTTGCCTCATAATGCAAACTGAGTTGTGACCAGATTTATGTGTGTAAAGTAGGGTTGGGCAATATTGACATAAAAATGTATCAGATCAATCATGGCATTTAGCCAATTGCGATAGTAGATGACTATTGCACTTGCATGTAGCCRACTTTGTGGCCTTGTTCCCCAATTTCTGGCCTTCCTCATACTCCAGTTTCTGTTGGTGTTTACGGTGATTAAACAGATTTGTAGAGTTAGGGTTAGCAGCTACACACTGCCTTCCACCATAGGGCTTGTATGCACACCTGCCAGTGATAGTGTACTGTCAGTGGTGGACAGTAACAAAGTACTTTTACTTTATTACTGTAATTAAGTACATTTTTTGAGTATCTTTACTTTACTTGAGTAGTTATTTATTTTGGGAACTTTTTACTTTTACTCCACTACATTTCAAAGACAAATATTGTACTTTTTACTCCACTACATTTCAAAGACAAATATTGTACTTTTTACTCCACTACATTTCTAGGAAGCTTGT
>NW_013952403.1:847732-866509 GCF_001266775.1 Austrofundulus limnaeus | reverse complement strand
GACTATGAGTATCAATACTTTTACTCAAGTACTAGAGTTGAGTACTTTGTCCACCACTGTGTACTGTACACAAAAACACATCATCACATTGCACTAACTGCAAAGTGATTAACTGTACACAATATGATTTTGCCCAACCATAGTGTAAATCATATTTTCCTAACTTGTTACAATGTCAAATGTTAATTGAGTCGATATTTTAATATTGTTTGATATAAATTATTCATTATTTTGCACAACAATTCAACCACTTACCAATCAAAATTCTTTTAAGCAAGTAACTTTGTCACTAAATATTAAAAAACATCCAAAAAACACAACATGAAATGCTTTATTTGTAGATCAACTGTCAAACGGTCAAAGTGACAAATAATAGTGATGAAACTAAACTTCTTGAAACATCTTTCCTCTTTATACATTCCCAGTGTTGGGGCAGAGAGGGTTAACATGAGAGCAGTTAAGGAGGTAAAGTCACACAGGATCCAATTTAGGGTTTCACTTCTGTCTGTGCTGCATTGATTGCATTGTGAAGGCCTAATGAACTATGTACTCTGCGCTCTCATTTCCAGCTCTGGGAGCTTGGGTACGAAGCCAAGAGCTGCATCTTCTGACTAAAGTTTGGAGAAAGATAACAAAAGAAAATGTTTAAGAAAGTAAAATAAAAGCTCAAATGATGAACTAGCACTATGTGTTCTGTGTTGTATGCTCCTTTGTCATTCTTCAGTGATGTTTCATACATTTGACAGATCTTCTAAAACTCTGTTACTTTATATATATATATATATATATATATATATATATATATATTTGGCAGGGGTATATTAGTCTTAAACATAACTGAGCATTATTATTATTATTAAGCACTGAGCAAGTCAATTGCTTTCAATATTCTTTTGGTTTTTTGCAGCTGTTTCTACTGCACTCCGATTACAGTGGTGGTTTGTCACATTTTTAACATATACGGTAACGGTACATGCATCATTGCTTCTGTCCATTTTATACTTAAACACTGGGTGAACTATACATGCAGTGGTAGGCAGCGCTAATTTATATTTTAGTTGCACAATTTCTAAAGCACTACCCAATTTATTTAGGTCCACAAGTTCAAAAGCACACTTGTTAAATAAAACTTAGCGAGCTAATAATAAAGCGCAACATAATCTCTGTTTACCAGACAATATCCAGGTAAGAGAAAAGTCAGCACTTTACTACTATCTAGTGGGGAAATCATTTTCTTTGACAGGATTGGCACATATTGGTGCAGAACAGGGAGGTGATTTGTAGAAACGGACTTTTAAATCATGGTTGTAAAACAAAAAATTGTTGTGGATTGCTAGTTCTGCAGCTTCTTCTTCATTTTCTTATGTTTATGGCAGGACTTCAGTAAGAAAACATGCAAATATATTAGAAATTTTAAAGTGTTTGTTGTAAAACTAAAACAATGCATTCTGGGTAGGCTACAGAACACAGAACAGGAACTCCATTCTTTTCAAAATACGAGCGTGAATTTAAACTGTTCGTCTTTATTTATTATTAGTATTATTTATTTAATATATATTGCCACTGTGTCCCTCGGAGAGGATGTAGCTACAAATTGCACAGCTGAGTGTGGTTCTGCAGATCAGAACCGCAGGTGGATTGTCACCCAGAGAATAAATTCTAATTGCTTTCTGCCATGCAAAGAATTGTGGGAACACTACAGTCTCTACTAAGTGAAAACCGTCAAAGAGAAGAGTCAGAAGTCAGAGTATAAAGCTCTGTGAACGCAATGCAGACTGAGGGGTCGCTGTTTCCTCGCAATGAAGGTTCATTGTGTTGATTAGAGACGGCTTTCCCCTTCATTGTTCAAGAAAATGATGACGAAGTTTTAATGAATTATGTTGCTACTAAACGTAGTGAAACTAGACAGCTCTTTCTTTACTTTAGACAAAATTGACAATTGAATGTGAAATTTTATTTGTGATTAGCGCTACCAAATTCTAAATTTAGAAAGCGCAAATCCGCACATCATTTTATGAAATTAGTAAAACCCCTAAAGCGCAAAGGAGCAATTTAGGTCAGCAATTAGCGCAATTGCACTTTAGGGGGCTAGTGCCCACCACTGTATACATGTAAAGAGAAATCCATGTTCTGAAAATTTAAATAAGAAGCTTTAAGCAGAAGTTTGTGCAACACTGCAGACAGTCAACAGTTCTGTTCCCTTCCATTTAGCACAWACAGTTTTGACTTGGCCTCYCTTTTACCTCTTGCTGTTGGCCTTTTGTTAAACTCCAAGTGCCACCATGTGAGGTTAATAAAGCTCAGCTTGTTTGGCCTTGGCGTCATGTTTCTACAACCGATGGGTGCCACAGTGGTGGCACAAACCCTTGCATAGCCCAAGGTCACATCCTTGAGTTGCAGAAGTACCACACAAGGTGAAATTCATCTTCACCCATACAGCCTGAGAGAAACACAACAAAAGGTACACACTGAAGCTCTAATTGTGTAGAAGTTGGCAGGTCCATCTAACTTTCTCTGTCACCGCTCGAAATTTGTGTACTCTGTCATTTATACTTTTGTATAGTTATTTGTGTCAAGTAAAGGTTTTTGGGTCAATTTTAATTCACCGGTTTCTGCTGCTGAAACTGTGTGCAGTTGTATAAGCACTATACAAAAAACCAACAAACCATCATTTCTCACATCATCTGCTCCAACCTGAGGATAAATTGCAGAGAATGTGCAATAAATAACAAAGAGGCAGGATGACTGAGGACAAAAACTGGGCTCAGGTAAAAATGACTTGGCAATTGGCAGAGACATTAATGATGTCCAATCCCCACACAAGTTCTGTGGGCAGATTTTGATGGAGGGGACAAGCATGATTTACGACGACGACGGTCCTCAGAGAATGGTGATGGGCTATGCCAGAATCACAGTGGGGTGTGTGTGAGTGTAACTGTGTTCATGTTTGTGTTTGCAGTACTGACTCATTTTGTACAGGATTGTGAGTGGGAATAGACCGAGTTAAGATTAAATAAACACATTTGAACTTACACAAAAACAAATTCCCACATTCAAACTTGCAAAGCAAAATATATATATATTCTGCATTTCCTGAACCTTGAAGCGGTGGGTTGGACACAAAATTCAGTTATTATTTCCAGAGCAGTCTGCTTTGATCTCCTTCTTATGTCTGCATTGGGGCTGTCTCGTCTCTAATAACCACAGATACATTTCCTCCCCTCTTCCCTGTTAGCTAGATAAATAGGATTTCAAATTGTCTGGTGCGAGCCTATCAGAAAAAAAGTGGGGGGAAAACACAACCTATGAAATATCTTCCCAGGAAAACCTGTACTGAGAGATTATCTTTTGATCACACCAACAGCACATCTAACAGAGAAGGGTAACAGAGGTGAGCTGTAAAGAAAGTCGAACAATGTGGATAAAGGTTTAAAAAAGATTAGGATTGCAGAGAAATTTAAATAGTAATTTAAAATAATCTAGAGAACTGCCGATAATTATTTTAATTCACCCAAAAAAATTCAATAGAGGGCATTTTCTTTCTGAAATCTGCAAGACACTTTCACATTTTACTTCAGTTTGGTTTAAGGCTGGCAAACGCTTCCCATTATCTGAATAAATGCAAATGACTCTCTTTGTGTGTGTGTGTGTGTGTGTGTGTGTGTGTGTGTGTGTGTGTGTGTGTGTGTGNGTGTGTGTTTGTGTGTGTGTGTGTGTGTGTGTGTGTGTGTGTGTGTGTGTGTGTGTGTGTGTGTGTGTGGGCACATTTAATTAGAAAGACATCAAAATAAACTACTGTGCACATGTTTAAAACCGTACCTCCGTAATCAAATTGTTGGTGCTGAAATATTGTTTCTGTTTGTCAAGCTGTTTTCTTTGGTATTTTTAATAGCTTCAGCTAAAAAAAAGGAAACAAACTGTGTCTTCGCAACAGGCTGTTGGAAACAAAGYACCTAAAGATTCCATTTAAAATGTATTACTTATGAAGTTGTCTGTTATGTGTAAACACAACACAACACTAGTCAGTCCCGGAGTTTTTTCATGCCAGAATGATTTATTGGTGACAAAAAAAATTTCTAACACATAATGCATGCAAACACAAATGAAATGAGTTAAAAAGCAGCCCCAATCTAAGACAAAATCTGAAAGAACTTCAGTAAGCTTGTGAAAATACTGCTCAGTGTGACTTTAAAATAWTTTTCATCTGAAGAAAAGTAAGTAATGAGGTATGACATAAGATGTTTGCACATTACTGTAAATGTCTGGATAAAGTTAACACTACAGTACAAGTCTGATTTCCTCTATTTATATATCAATTTTAAAGTAGCATTCTTCTAAAAAAAGAACATTTTGAATTTATCTACACCAAGGATTTAGGAAACTAAAAACAATTKTGTCTAATAGCAACAACATTACTTTGTCTCCAATGAACAACCACAACCTATTCAAAGGCAGTAGAAACAGCTATTCATCAAAGCATCTGTGTTCAGGCACTGCCTATTAACAGATGGAGAGATCTTTAACAGTCCATAAATAAAGCCTCCTAGCTCAGGAGAAAGCCCTTACATCAGCAGAGCAACAGCTAAACGAACTCTCTCCTAGGTTGGGCTTGACTACTCCAACAAAGCAAGATTAATTTGACTGTAGAATTGAGGCCGATGCTCCAGGTATGGCATGCTGCCTAGCTGCTGGCATGGTGCACTGATGTCTTTCATGTACCAGGATTATTGGGAAATGTCAGCAGTGACGTATTACACAGAAAAGCTGAAAGTGGATGTCGTGGCTTAAGTGAGAAGAACATGCAATTCTTTACCTGGCTGAGATAATATTATTTCCCAACCGTATGCCTCACACAATTAACTGCAAAATAAATGAATAGTCATTGTGATAGGAGGCCATAGAGATACCATCTGCACCTCTGAATTCATTTGTGGTCAGAATATTAAATCAATAAAAATGCTAGGTATAATAAGAACAAAATCAGTTATAGCTCAGTTCCGGCTCTATGCACAGGGACAATTTAGATTGTTGATATTTTTGTTTGGATGCTCCCCTCTGCAAGGGTTGCCAGCGTGAGTGAACTCGATCATGAGTTTTGGCTTTTTTTTTTTTGACGGATGCCTTCCTGATGCAAGCAGGGGTTGAACCTCAAATTAACAAGACAGTAGCAATGACCACTGAGCTACAGCAGCCTTGGGTCAATCTAAATTTTAAAATGTAAAATAACATTATGACTAACAATGGTAAACAATGGTGGACAATGGTGTTTACACTAGCAAAATTAGGATTTTGGAGATATTGGAAATACAATATCCTTAAACTATAACAACTAATCACTGAACACACTCAAACGCATTGATCAAGAACATTTTGCTGTCTTCCATCTAACTTTCGTTCATACCTATTACATGGCTAACCTTCTCTATACCCTAATGTAAGCAAATCATATCTAATCCAAATTCAATGCTAGTATATGGTAGCCCTATTTTGTATGCATAATATTTTGATGTGTATAATTTTCGTTTCCATTTGCACAATGAYACACTGGTCACAGCAATTTAAGACATGCAACAGTGTGTACATATAACATTTATTTTCTTTCTGTTTAGATTTTGACACTAAAAATACTTCACTGCTTTTTAAAACTACTAAAAGCTACTTTTAAAACCTGGATTTTGTTTAAAATGAATGAGTTTAACCCAACATAGTAGGTACAAATGATACAACTGGTTATCATCACAAGACCACAACATTCTAATATATCTTTATCTGCCAGTGAATGTATATCTAGATACTATGTCTGAAAGTTGAAGTATTTTAGACACAAAAGCTGTGCCAAGCAAGTATGTCGCTAGTACCCCTTGCCTCCCCCCAAACACACACACATACACACATCTGTACACCCATAACCATCATTGACAGGTGTGACCTTTCAGCTATGCTGGTAGCAGCAGCCACTCTCGCCCCAAGACAGTAGCCCTGGATTAGTCACCCTCTCTATGGATTGTGGCGCCCTGCACGAATGCTCATGTGAGGCCCAAACTCTCTACAGCATGGCCGAAGGGCCTGCTATGAAAAATAGAACACCTAATGCCTGGAGATAGAGACATTTATCAAAGACCAGGGCCCCCGCCTGCTTGCTTTGTGTGCTGCCTTCCCTCCCTATTCTCTATTCAGCACTGAGACGTTAAAGCCACTCACTTATTTTAGTCATAAAAGAGGGATGCAAAGTTTTATTACTATTTTTATGAATGCTTATTATTTCCAACCATTTTCTTGTAAATTATTTTCACTCCATCTCTTTTTTTTTGTGACTATTTTAATGCATCGAGTGATCTGTCATGTTTAGAGTGAGATAAAGATATCAGTTTCACAATGATAAATATCAACAGATATATGAAGCTACTTCTACGCTCCATTCAACACATTCAACATTTTCCCTCCTAAGGCCAAGTTCTGAATGACAATTGCCAGAAGCCCACTGAGAATACCAATGGGAGACCAAACATACCCTGGGAAATGGTAGCCATGCCAGCAAACGCCAAGTAGCCAGACCAGTTAACCTCAGTGCTGATCTACTAAACCCTAAGGTATGACATCTCTTCATTTATGTCTCTGTATTTCCCTCTGTTGAGGCAGGTCACAGAGAAATACCATGGTTAAAGATAGTGCCCAGTGTCTGTTCATGGCCATATTCTACAAGACACAGAACAGGACAGATTGTTCTCAGCAGTAACAGACTGGCATAGTATGTGAAGGAGAAGGATATTGAAAATATCAAGGTTTATAGTGTCTTTACCATGGAAATTCTGCTTGATTGAATGACATGATATTACAAAAGAAATTTTAGACTAACTATTGCAGATAGTTTTGCAACACAATACACAAATGATAATGAGGAGCGATAATTTTACAAGGCTTGTACAGTTTGGTTTTCAGATAGCTCATGTGCTACATAAACCTACAACTTTGATAGGCATCTTTTAAATGGGTTCAAAAATAAATGTTGACATGGACTTCCTTACATGGGGGTATGTGATTTTTGTGTTTGTTTGTTACATGGGGCCTGAATAAATCACTTTTGACCATGCCAAGGCTTACTAGCAGAATTCAGGAGGCACACACCTTATTTCTTACAAATCCCATAGCTTCAAGTGCCTCGTGAGGCCTCTGTCTTCCTACATGCTTTTATCTATCTTTCCATACATCTGTCTATGATGTTCTTTTGGTTCAAAATCATACATTTATAGATGGAGCTTTAGAAGTGAGAGGTTCTGCTATCAAGCAAAACTCTTTAAAGAGAAATGGAACAAAAGTGAGAGAATAGACAATAGCTTATATTTCAACATAATCAAGGTTGTTTACATTATACTTGTGTTTATTGTAAACAGCCGCTGAAGAGGAAGAGCACAAATATTTAAGTGGAGTTTTACCAGTCTGAGTAGACACACTGCAGTGCCGTTTTATGTACCAAAATGTGTTCATTTGCTCAACTGACTGAACATTGCATCAGGCATGGAGATTGTGTTTGTCCTTGTGTATTTGTGTGCTCCTGTGTGTGTTCTCTGCGAATGCCAAGGGCCTCTCAGATGTGGGGGGTATAACACTCTTCAAGAATAGGATTTAGTAACATATATGCAGCTTTGGCATTGCAGCTTCAAAGCGGAGGCAGGAAGAAATCCCTTCTGTACACGTTCATTCCTTTTGGTGTGTACACATGTGCATGTGTGGTGTACATTTTGCCATGGATAAACCTATTGTCTTTTTGAAGGAGATTCATTTGGAGGGTACTATAGGACAAAATATGAGGCTTCCTAAAAAAGATGCCTAAACATTTTTTACACCAACAAAATATGAGTGAATTAAAATTGATATGAATATTTAGAAAATGTGTAATTAATAGGTTAAAATCCTTAGTTCCAATGAAGCGTTAGACTCAAAAACACATATTTTCATTTAATATGATAGACGGCTGTAACACAGGTTAGGACAGTTCACTCTTTTTGTAATAAATGTGAAATAAATGAAAGGAAGGGAGCATTTCTCAGCAGGGAAACAAATCTACACATGCATATTAACCCACATAGAGGTTCATTTTATCATACTCAATGTTCTGCAGTGTTTGTTCTACAGCGTAGGTCTTAATGTAGTATCAGGCAAAAATATTGCTATAGCTGTGAATGTTTTTCAAAAGGTGTTCCTTGCATTATGCAGCTTTTTGTATAATAAATTGTATACCTGAAACACAGGCTTCTTCTGTTTGACTTAAAATCTTGCCACTGTGTAATAAAATATGAACATATTACTTGCCCCAGAATCACTCAGCGTTTCATCTTATTTCATTTGGTTTGGTTGTCCGTAACTCTGTCTGGTTCTACTATACCCGCCAGCCAACACAAGCAGATATGTCTCCTCCAAGGAATGATGAGTAGGAGAAGATTGCTCAAACTGCTCAGTTGGCTATTCTCTGTCAGCCAGCCAGCCTGCCAAGTTAAAAGATTTATAATTTGAATCTGAAAATTACTTATCTAAATTTGCTTGGTGACAGCAACAAGATTTTATGATTTTTTTTCCATCCAGACAACATTCTGGGCTGCTGAAGACTGACAAGGATGACATGAAGGAGTCTGCCAAGATGCCATCTATAAAATTCTAYCAGCAAAATAACTCTACTGCTCTGGGCCCATGCCCAACGGGCAACAAAAAACAGAAAGAGAAAAAGAAATACAAAAGAAACAGATGAGAAACAGAAGAGGATTTACAATGGGTGACTGTCCGCTTTTAACCCCAATATTTGCTAAGAGGAAAAAAGATGGTGAAATTACATTACAGTGGCTGTGATCAATAACCACACATACACATACTAAAAATTCTCCAAGTCTTCCTACGTATTCACATGGCTTCATGTGGAGTTTCACCATTTAGAGATAACATTGTGATGACAAACCTGTTCCTGATGCAATCATGACCTACTTAGCATCATAGCCTTGCCTTAATTTTATCTTTTACAGGTCACACTGAGATGCTATAAAAGCAGAGCCCAGAATCAATAATAATGAGAGAAGACGTTTTCCAAGTGGTGCTGGTGACAGCAAGTGTATCAGCACCCTTTCCAAGCACTATCTGCCTTTCAATGGGTGAGCAAGGCCATGCTGGAGATTAGGTTTCAAGAGAAATGTGGTGAGTGAGTATGACTTGCCTGTCACTGCATCTACAAACACCTCTGAGAGCTGTCACAATAATGGAATTTTTGTTTTGAGGAACGATGGTAGCAGAACACAAAGATAAACAAGAATGTAGGCTATGCTGTCAGTGGAGATGTGAACAGGGACACTAAATTATCAAATCTAATTCTACATCTGAAAAAAGTATCCTTTCTACACTTTACGCAGATGTCATGATCAGTGGGTGATTTCCATGCAACCTTAAATTAAGATTTTGTTTTGCAACAACTTAACTGATCAAACTTCTCTTTGACTTCACTGTAAACATGTCTACTACTAAACTAAATCCATTTGTCACCACTCAACATACATAAACACAGAAACAGACTCAAAGCAATGTTTTTCATCATTTTGTTACATTTATACTCTCTACCTTGTTGGTAGTTATTCTAAAAATATGCAATACTGAAGTGTTTTCAACACATCACAAAMAAAAAATATTCTGTTCCTTAAAATAAATACAATTGTGTAGATTCGTTCTTGGGTTTTTCTGTTTTAAAAAAATAGCAAAAATAAAACAACCCTGTTGTGTTTTTTTTTTTTTCATTTTCAATCCTAAATGTAAAAACTGTATAATCAAACTAATTAAAAATCCACAGTGTTTGATTTTTACTTCAGCTATTTAAATCCAAAATGARATATATGATTGCTGTTTTAATATGTATCAATAACAGAAATGACGAAAGTAGCTAAAGAAGAAGAGTTTATGGTGGCTGAAACCGATCCTAAAGATCTTGGCAATGGCTGCACTCAAACTCTAATTTGAATAACTTGGAATATTAAAGCAATTTTGATCCCCTTTAAATACATTTGAAGATGTGTCAACTCCTTCTAAATAAGGCCTTTTCTAAARTGTTAATTGAAAACATAATTCTCCAAGAGTTCAGACCATGATGATTTCCGGTTCCACCAGAAMGTAACAAATGATGCACTAWCAAAATATAAAGGTTGTCCTTGCTTTAATCATAAATAAAATTAAATAAATAAAAAATAAACATAGCCTTTTTCAAATTTTCTATTGTCAATTCTCAAACAAAAAAACCCACCCAATTATTTGTTTTTCTCATTTTATTTTGAAACRGAAAAACCAAAGGACGAACCATACGTGAATTAAATACTTAAGCTTTGAGTTTGAATTTCAAGTTTTTCAGAGGCAAATCTTCTACCATGTAAAAACTGCAAGACTTGATGATTAACATGCCAAAAGGTGCATTCAACTTGCTATGCATCATTGACAGCAATAATGCACCATCATGAATGCAAAGCCCCTGAGGTTTAATCACATAAATCCAATGAATTTAAAAGAGGTGAGCATCCATATTCTGAACAGGAGTAACATTAGCTCAGTCAGAATAAGACAAGCATCACACTCGTGGACAAACAATGGAACCAAGTACTGTGGTAAATTGGCCCTGTATAAGCCCCATAAACCATTTCAGATAATGCACAATTGGTTAATGGGCAGAAATAATGAGGTTTGTCGYTTTTTAAATTCATGCAATTGGCCCTGTTTGGTAAAATACAACAAATGCATATAGGCACTGGGGTGTGAACCTCCGAGCATTTCTAAGAGTTGTGGGGCTGGTGAGGGAGATGAATGGTTTTAATAAAATGCAATAATTACCTTACAAATCAGAGGATTTTAAAAGCTGAAGGATTGTATCATCGAGTGCATACCTCGTTCAAAAGTCAAGCAGTCTCACATCCTTCCCTGGTCTTTGTGTTTCAACAATATTTGGCATTTTTAATGAAGACTTTGTAAATCCTCAGGATCTAAGAGAGCTTTACTCTATTTCCCAGGGTGAGGACTCAGTGCCGGCATGAGTTGAATGCTGCTTCCCAAGCGGCTCCCTGAGAAAGCACCTGGACTATTTAATGAAGAYATCCACACACAAACAAGTAATTGACAACTATACTTTGGAGCTTTTCAGCTCGGGCTAGGTCTGAATGCAATGACAATAATAACCAGCAAATAGTGGCACATAAACAAGTGTGTGAATATTAATGTTGCACGTAGCAAGATATATGTCCTGGTAACACTATCAGAAACATTAAACCAATTAATTAGAGAACAAGACTTGACCTTCAAGGTGAATCCACTGCAGTTGTTTGTGGATAGAAAACAAGGACAGATTTTCTCAGGTGAGATTAGAGGAACAGCAGTTGGAATTAATGTCTTTTTAATACCACATGACATTAGAATGCAGGTATTTAATGATGGCAAAGAGCAGTAAAATAAAACTTTTTGACATAAATAGACACAAACCACTTGAAAAGTTCTGAAGCTTGTAAGCCAAAACTTTTGGGTTTAGAGCCTTAATGCAATGTGAGGCTTTTGGAGTTGTTCTGCTTCACACATCAATAGGCTCATGAGATACACATATTGTAAATGTCATCATCAGTCAATGTGTACTAAAACCTCCACGGACAAAAATGTACCCAGCAGGCTGCTGAGGTCACRTGGGACGGAAAGAATGAAAAAGGTAAATTCAAAATACAAATTCCTGGGCTTATTCAGTCTAACACACACAATGGGACCTACGCATCTCTTTGAATTTTCCATCCCAGTGTAATAACCACAGTTTAAACACTGCGACAAACATTTACTTCCTTATTTTCCTGTGACACCCGTATGACAAGATACACAGAGAAAAACAGACATTTTTTGTCAAAAACAGTAACACAAACTTAAGTGCAATTTTGAAATTGTTGCACATATGCTCCTGATGGTTTCTATTTATTAGGAATAATTTAAATATCTATGTTACGAAAACTACTGTATAATAATAGCAAAGTCAGGTGCTTTTTCTGAATAAATTTTAATAGTCAACTGGTGCTCTTTAGGTTTTTTGATTATTGTTTGTTTGTTTGTTTGTTTAAATGAGAATTTGGTCCTAAGTTTACAACAATAAATTATAAATCAGTCACTAGACAAAAAAGATTTAATTGACTTGTAACAGTAACATGATTTGATCTTTAAATAAACAACATAAATGCAGCATATTGAGTGGCATTTTAAACAGCATTGTCACTTTATAATTTACCCAAAAAGGGGGAAGAGCAATAATAACTGYTTTGCTGTATTACTATACACAAAAAGTATCAAAGAAAAATACACCAAATGTATTTGGTAAAACATTACATAGAAACTAATATGTATATTTAAATTTTATGAACTGTATCAGTTTACAGAAGGAGCAAAAGTGACGCAAAGACTCAAGCCTGTTAGGTTTGAAATGAATGTTTCATGCATCTTGATTAACCCTGACAGAACTTAAAAACTAATTTTGTAACCCATTGATTTTTGTGCCTGCATAGAGTTATAATGAAATCCCCGAACACCGGCACATTAATAAGAGGGATCAATCAGTTGCATCGCCCATGCTCAGCTATACTGTATGTTTGAACAAAATCAATACTTCCAGACAAGTGAAAGGATGTAGCAGATTTCGACTTTTACTCATCACTATTTATCATATAAACACACAAACTGCCCACACTAAACATCATGAGCGGAACAGTTCTGCAAACAAGCGGCAGCCATTCTGATGTCGGTTTTATCACTCTGCACTTCGTCTCCATATGCGGGTACTACAAATGTGTTTGCACATGCGCACGTATATTTGTATCTGTTTGCACTTGATCAGATTCACAATTAAATGAGCATGTGGGGTTGTGTGYAGTGTGCAGTTGAAAAGATGACAGGTGGTGGGAGGGTAGTAGATCTTTGGAGACTTGTCACAGCGTTCCGGTTTATGAGCCAATGACAGGAGACACACACCCATCCACATCAAAGTTTATTACAGTTCATCACCTTCCCACCTGCAGTGTAATGACATTTAGCCAATCCTATAAAAATCCCAGGAAACCTGTGGGTATAAATCAATGCCTTCCCACCTTTCCATCTGCTGCTTGCATCCATTATTAAAGAATCCAGATCATTTTGATAGAGTGCAAGTGGTCGACTGACATGTATGTTTGGCTTCCCCCAAATCTGACATGGAAGCACGAAKGAGCAGACACTGCCAGGCAGGGAGAGCACACACAGTCAAACACAGACAAATAGCATATCATACAGTAACAGGAGCACAACATCCCTAGCCCCATGGAAAAAGGATCGGGGTGTATCTGTGCTGACAAACACCTTTCATAAAATCCTATTCGTTTCATCTAAGCAACTCTGTTAAGTGTACAATCTGCTGCAACATGGTAGAAAGCTACACAAGCTCCACCTGTTTGGGACTGGGGTTTGGTTTAGCTTTTCTTTCCTATTTTTTCCACATCTGGCAATCACATAGTTCCATAGCTCCCGCAGGTATCGATAAGTCTGATCGTATACAGGTGTACTGTCGAAATAATGTCCACAATATGGTGTAATCACAAAGGAAGGTTTGTTTCTGTTATGGCGAGTGTGAAAGCTTGCATGTGTACTTGCTTGCGCGTGGCTTTTGTGTGGAATTAATAGGCTGGTGTTGAGTTTTTAATATAGTCTGTGACTACCCTCTACAGGCAGTCTGAGTTAGCGCCGCACCAGAGAGGGTAACAAATGCAGGGCAAATGTAAAGGGTCTAAATTTATAAAAGAGTACAGAGGAAAAACAGCGTTAGAATTTTAAATGATATTGCTGAATTATATAGAAATGACAAGCAAATAAACTGTGCAATGATTGTTTTTAGCATATTTTTGATTGACAATAATTTATCAAGAGCATTACTTTATGTGCTGAATGAATGCACATTTCATTTTACACCCAGTGATGATGCCATTTATGAGCTCCATACTGCTTTTTTACTACTTACTGAAAGTCATCACTTGTAATGAGCCATCATCGGATGCAAAAAAATAAAAAAATTGTCAAAAGGGTAACAGCAACATTTTATATAATTATGCTGATAGAGGGAGTGTTGTTTTTCCAGTGGCAGTGCAGTTCTCAACATTAACTAATCTAAACAATTTTTCATTTAAATTTCTTTCGAGTAATAATGCAAATGCATTCTAAGTGCAATACACATTTTATAAAATGTACTCAATATGAAGGCTATTGTCACAATGATAAAAAAAAATTCTAGAACCTAATAAAGAGATGAGGAAAAATATAATGTTAGTTCAATATTTCAGTTTAACTGTTTTGACAGAGGGATGCTCGATGTGATCATTTCGGAACAAAATGGTAGCATGACACATTGAAGGAATAGCTCCATTTCTCCACAAAAGTGGGAGAAAAACATAACCGACAATAAAAGTGTCAGCAAACAAGCAAGCCAACATATCAATACCATTAATGGCAYGTGAATAACACATCTATTTAAATTCCATCTCTGTGAAAAGAGGAGGCATATCAAGCTCTATTCCCAATAGGTTAAACTATAGCGACTGAAGTACCTCATTACTGCACATCAAACACAATGTGTCACATGAGTCTTTGAATGAGCCACTTACCTGWCAAGGTTAATGTCTTAATATTAATGACATTATTTACTGCACTGACACGCTGCCTAAATGTAGGTTTGGAAAAAAAGTACTTACAGATGGTGTTTAAAAGGTAAAATATAGTTTTTAGCGTGATGTGAAGATGTGTCTTGATTTTTCTCAGTTGCAAAGACAAAACAGTTTGTGGCGAGAAATATAAATAAAGAGTTTGTAGTGTACATAGTGTTAAATTTCTTCTCTCTCACATAAATACATGCAAAAACTCTCCTTCTACATAGTCTGACTAGGCCACTGACCTGGATCTTAACACATGTTAAGTACAGAGGTCAGCTGAATGCTAAGGGTCTCTCTGCTCTGTTAAAAAGAAGAATCAGCTTATTAAAAAGTGAACTCCAGAAGAGGATGCTTTGCCCCACCCCCCAACTGCACACCACCACTTTACTAAGCTAATTAGCTACTTGGGCCAGGAGATGGTGTCAGTAGGGGAAACAACATATTTCAACCTGTCAGCTTCTACTGGTGACCTCRGCTGATCTTTGGATACACTAATAAAGTAAACGCCCAAAGATGTCAGTGTTGCCCAGAAAATTTGGCTCATCTTTATAAATAACTACAAGCTGATGYCATCACTGGGGTTAAAGGTCTGCACTTCTTCTGTTTTCCTGGGCTCCTAGGACTGCATTCTCGTATGAATTTTGATGTGGATTCAAACAGCACGCCCTGTTTGTGATTGACGAAGGCACTGCTCAGTTCCAAGCCTGCTTCAATACAGCCATTTTATGATGACACCTTAACACTGATGAGTAAAATTTGTTATGCAAAAGGCAATTACTGTATATTCACTTTGGTTGGCACTTGACAGCACTGGATTTTCACTCACAATTGAGGTTGATGTTTTTTCCCAGAAATAAAGCTGTGTTTCCAAAAAAGAAAGAAATGACTCAGATGGTTGCAGGATGTTTTCAGTTTCTCTCCTTAAAACACCTCTTACTGATTACTACCCCTGTGCTGGCTTCTGGCATTGCAGCTTAGGCCTTTGATTAGAAGAGACTACCCCATAATCACAAGTGTATGATTATGGCATTAGGCCGGATTCTTCACATCAGAATTTGCAATCAAGAAATTGGTGTYGAGGATCGATACGGTGCAGCGCCTCATCTGATGGCTGGGAAAGAAGCAAAGATGTGTGTGGGAGGAGGAGGCTTAGGATCAATTAGGAAGCGGCTGGCACGTACAKACATTACTTTTAATCTTCTAATGCATCTGCACAAAGACCTGGGGTTGTGCGTTTGTTGGCTTTAGAGTGGGAGGAATCGATCCTTTCTGCACATCTTGACGCCAGTTCGTCCTGGGCCGTTTCAACAGCATTTAAGACATAATGAAAGCAAAGAGCCTAAATCCGCTTACCTTCACTAAGTGAAGAAACTGTATTTGGTGTCACACTTTAGGTGAAGCTGAAACATCCTAATCCTTTGAAATAGTTTCTAATACATTTGAATACCTGGTTAATCTCTCAGATGCACTGTAGTCTACTGTACCATTGGAGGCTCGCCTGCTGTGGAAACATCTTGTTGTATCATACTTATTTCAATCACATAATAAAATGTAAGGAGTACTGGCCTACCTGCCGTTTAACAACCAAATGTAAAGGTTAATTTACTGCGTTTTTTGTTTTTACTCAATTAGAAGTGTAAATACATTACACACAAACTATTGCATAGACAAAAATATTGATTCAGTTCAAAATCTGAAATGTCTTGACCAAATTCCTGTAGCAAATGTAGCCAAAATAAGGACATTTGTGTGAGTGTGTTGTATAAAGTCCTTATCAGTGTAGTYCATGTGGAGTGTGTAGCTCATTCAATTAATCAGGCATCATTTAAAGCAGCCGGTTTGGTGACAGGGGRCCCGAGCACTGGTGAAAAAAAGCTGTTCCCTGCATTCCTTTTCCATGTCCCCTGCACTAACGCACTGTGGCAACCTCCTAACTATTCAATTCCAGACCCAGACCCCCACAGTTTACACAGTCCTCCAGCTTCTTCCCAGTCCCTATCACTTCACATTCATTAGACCCCACACCTCTATCAAAGGCAGAACGAGGCGAAGCTGCAGCTCCAYCTCATGTTTAAAACTTGCCTCTGAGGAAGAGAAAAGTGGGAGCAAGAGTACAGGCAGAGAGAGAAAACAGAAAAGCGATGAGGGTGAAGGAAAGACCCAAAGCCTTCCTGAGTGCTGTCTGAGTGGTAAGGCTGAAAAATGATAATATGGTGTGAGCAAATGCTTACCCTATTTGCATGCAAGAGTACATACAGTAAGTGCATTGAGAGGATGTCTGTGTACATGAGTGTGTGTTCACACTAATGTGAAAAAACAAACATTGCATCAACCTATGTAGGTTGCCAAATAACGGKTTTAATGTGTCATGCATCCGCACACAGCGCAACAAACAGCTTCTTCAGCATTGAATGTTGCCTTTAATGTACTTCTGCTTGTAGGTTTGTGTTTAGAAAAAGTCTAAAGTTTCTTTTCGTGCAACCTATGCATTGTCAACCTAAGTAGAAGCTTGAAAACTCCTAAATTGKTCTGAACAAACCAACCTAATTAAAGGTTTGTAATATGATGATTTTCACCATTTTATCACAAATAAAAAAATCTAAAGTTACTGCAAATATTACAATAGGAACTGGTAAAATGTACTATATATGTGCTTTTTATACTGACAAAATTAAAAACAATAAAGCATTTTGTTTTGCAGATGTTTTCATGAACTAAAGTTATTGTTGAGGAAAAAAGACAAAACAAAAAAGGGATCATTTGTATCTATATATCTTTATGTCCATCCAAAAAAMATCTCGAAAACTGAATGACAGTCCTACAAGAAAAAGTTTTGAAAGAGATAACTATACATATTCTTATTCACTTGTACTGTATGGTGGGCATGTGTGTGCACCCGACAGTAAAAGAAAAACTAATCCCACTGACAGACTCTAAACCTGACCTGAACGGTGACCCCAAACAGCAGCAGACCATGTAAAGAAAGGTGGGCAAGCTGGCAGGATGCCTGAGCTTGCCAACATCATCTCTTTTCCAAGCCCKCTCAAGGACTGACAAAGATGCTGCAGAGATTCTGAGACCAGCAGCAAAGAACCACCACCCCCACATGTTTCTAAGAAGTATGAAACAATGTTGTGTCCTACAGGCAGAGAAAGTTTTAACTTAAACACAACAGTTTGGCGATTAAAAAGGTGAAGCAAAGCAGACAAATAGTAAAGGAGGTTGGCAAATGTTTAAAAGGATTTCAGAAGTATGCTACTGTTATAAAATGAAGAGGAAGAAAAGTGGGTGTTTGTGGTTTGTTATCTCTGATAACGCCAACATTTAGTACTTTTCTGAAAGGCTAATTCCGAAAAGTGATATCAGCTATTATGCGAAATAAAATTTAAAACTGTTTCTCCTAAAATGTTACCATATATTCACATTTACAAACAAGCCAAAGTAGATTAAATAGGTTTTGAAACAAATACACTGTGAGTGTACAGTACAGTACGAGCCAGTTAGTGCAATGGATGGGATAAAATTAGGATGTCCTGTGGGTCCCAAACAACTCAAATTTCAACTGTAGCRTCCCATTTAAAAGATGCAGAACCAAAGAGGACACTCGACTGGGCTAGAGAAAATGGTACACGGACACCCYCTTCTTGAAAAAACAACAAGAGGGACTGATCTGAATAAATGATCATTTTCAAACATAAAAGCCCAATCCAAATTATTTATGATACAACTTTAATAAAACAAACTTTTTTAAGATGGTATAAATACAGTGACAAATATTTGGCTCCAAGCAATTGTGATGCCAGCTCTTATTTATGGGACTTTTTGTAATGGAAGCTTTTGTTGTGAATTCTTACTGAATTTATTACTAAAGAAATGTAAAACATACAGCTGTCATAATACTGTGTTGTAGGTTAGCTGAAAATGGTTTATTCTAAAACAGAGAACAGAAGAAGTGTGAATCATTTATAAAGCCTCATTACAAAAAAAAATTTAAGTATTAGTGGTGGGAAAATTAAGAACAAACATCTTGCACAGATGTAAGATTGCAAAAGTACAATTAATGATTTTC
>NW_013952403.1:831082-847143 GCF_001266775.1 Austrofundulus limnaeus | reverse complement strand
CATGGAAAATGTGCCAAACAAGTCCTAAAACAGCCTTTTAACAATTACTTTTTCTGCCTCAGCTAMCATTCATTAGTTCTCCTAAACCTAGCTGCCAATTACGACTTTTTGTTACAGCAATTAAGTTTTTTTTTTCTCATTCGCGGTCACCTACTAAAGAGCTGTCATTATTTCTTTTACTGACTTTCTGTTCTCAGATCTAATGAAAATGACCATCATCATCATGCTGCGTAAAAAAAAMYKRRRWWAAAAAAAGAAGTTGCTTTAAAAAGCCCATTGTTTTCATGAATGAACATAAATGGAGACATGGTACGTTTAAAAGAGTAGTGCTGCTCAGACTGCAGAGGAAACATAATAGGAAGAGAGTTTGCAAAAGATGTTTCTGACAAAGGACTAAAAAAGGAAAACATAAATCTGACTCTTTACACTGTTCCAAAGATCTGTTTCATGAAAGAAGTATCTGTCATAAAAGGGCATCATTTTTTATGTTGACAAGCCGACAGAAGTCTGATAGTGTAGGTACAAATGCAGAAAAAGATGAAATGACACCCAACATGTCATCTCCAACAAATGATTTAATATCCCCTTAGACGACGTGTCATCTTGTTTTGCTTTTCAATTTTCGTATTTTTGCATTATTGCCACTTTACAATATTACAGATGCTAGCTCTCCAGAAAAACAAATGTCTCACGTTCACAATTAATTGAATCTCATAGGTGATCGGCTTCTTAAGAAAAGCAGAAACATGAGGGATCACAACTCCAAAAATTGAAGCCTTAAAATCTACTCTTAGGATTTATTATCAGGCAACAATGCTATTTATTAAAAGTGGTCAACATAACAGTACATTTATATATAAATGTTTATAATTAAGCTGCACAGAGATCATTATTTTATGGCACTTTTCTTATTCATTATCAAGACAGATTTAGTAGGTACATGGGTATAAGAAACAGCAACTGGCTTCCAACTGATGCAACACAGAGACAACAGGCCAACTTTAACTGTAACTTTACCATCGCCTGAAAATGTCAAGCGTCGTCCGCCAACAGGCAAAACATTCCAGCTCATGGATGCAGGTGCATGCTCACACAGATGTGCAGAGAGGTTACTTATCTGTATGTCAGCTTTTATTAAGACAAAATAAAGTGCAGTCTGTCAGGGAGAAGAGTTGGCCAACTAGAAGATATGTGTGCCTGCCTACCTTGATTTTCACCTACTGCCAACAATAGATGGTGAAGTTAATGAGGTTGTTCCAAAGTTCTATCACTACCAACCCTGGTGTTCTCTAACAGCCTTTAGATTCTCATTTCCTTCAACGTCGTCGGGAAGTCTGCAATTTTCTCCAGAAYGACAATGCCTCCACATTTCTGGCAGGCTGAAATCTAGGACATCTTTTCTTCAAAACAAAGCCATTGAGAACCAAATGGACTGGAGCAATGCTGTGTAGTGTCAAAGAGACGTGGCACACATACACGAGCGATGTCTCAACGCTCAGCTGCAAAGATGACTGAAATAGAGGCTAAGGCTGAAGAGAAAAGTGGCGATAATAAGAGCAAATGATAGATGCTGATGATAATGCAATGTACATGCAGCTTTWAAAAAGAGCATGTGGGCTGTCAAGAATAAAGGTTGAATCACTAAGTCTGACTCTGACATTGAGTGACACAAAGCTAATCTTCAACACAAGGTCAGAGCAAGGACACAGACTTGGAAAAGAAAATCTCAAGGCAAMCAGATCACACACAAAAAAGCAGTTAAATAAATGCAATATTACCTACTGAACCTGCACAACCTCAAACTGCTTTTAACATCGTATGGAATCAAATCATTCTAAATGACTAGAGACTGCACAGAACATCAGCTTTAAAGCAAACTGAAACTAGGAAAAACATTTGTTTAAAAGACTTTCTGGTACACAAAACACAGCTTTCGTATACATGTGTATGGGCAATAAAGCTCACCTTCCCTATGCAATTATTACTAAAGTAATACAATTGGTAAATTATGAAGTTGGTGTTACAATAGCCTAACCTCATCCAATCATTCTAGTGTGATCTATAATTCAACAAGGGCTGCTGAGGTTCCCTTATTATTACCAACACACTAGAATTCCAAATGAGCTCAGAACTCAAACTCACTCTTTGTCACTCCATCAGTCTGTCTCTTTCCCTCTTTCTCCCTGTCTGTCTTGTCTGTCTTTGTGACACTCTCTTTCTGAACTTGACAACAGTGCATATTCCTACATTCATCACATGCATTTGTGAAAATTATCATTAGGAGTCCCAATTTGCAATTATTACTATTTTTTTTTACTCTACGAAATATTCAGTAATCATATCAATATAACTCCAAACAGCATGGCAGAGGGTGAGGGAAAGATTGTTGCATTAAAGCCTGTTTGATCRTCCTCCAAATTATGTCTGTAACAATACCCAAGTTGTTTTGCAAAGAATCAGCWAGAGAATATGCAAATAAGCAGAGCTGCACAGCACTTGTATGTGGAGCCCGGGCAGAGGAAAAAAGTGCATTGTGACGCTTTCTTGTTTTAAATTTCAAACAAGATGTAAAAAAAAAAAAGGCCAAGAATTCTCTTTATAACCCCAGGCATTAATTCTGCATATTACAATCAATTATAGAGATCTGAAACACAGATTCATCTATGAGAGAACATCTGGAGAGGAGTACTTCAATAAGACTAYTGTATCAAAAAGGACTACTCTGTGGAAAAGAAAATCTCTACTGCAACTAAAGTCAGCAAAAAAAGGCAGACAAAAGAGAGAAGGGGTTATGGGTGCAATTAGGACAGAGGAGACAGTAGACAACTCCCTGATTAATGGTGTTGCATACTCAGTAATACATTGCTAATACAAGAACACAGGGATGCATAGAAAGTAATTGATGCTTACACATAAAGATTTAAAAATCCAAGCATGTACTTTGTGACATATACTCACATAAGCTCACAGAAAATCAAAAACGTACAATAGGAACTTGGTCTCATCAATTTTCCAACTGCTGAAAAAGGCTTCTAAACACTGAAGCACAAGCACCTCATGCAAAAGCAAAGAGAAACACACCTGGAGATAAAATATAGTGGATCTCAGAACGCATATCTTTGTCTCATACATTGGATCTCTTGTGGTTACCTGCAATATATGTTCCTCAAAAACACTTTTAATAAATAACACTTCYCTTAATAGGTGACATTTTCACTGTWTAAGGGAGGTGCATAAATGGATCAGATTCATGTGGGGGTTTTTTATCAGTTACTGTAATTTTTTTATGTAAGACTTGTTTACCATATCAGCACTTCACTGAGAAATRTAATATTGCAAGTTTTGTATCTTTATATAGTTGTTTGAATGCCCTATTTTAAAATAAGGCAGGTAGGTGTCATGTGGGACATCATACATTTGAGTTCTTCGTGCTCTTCTGTTCAATAATTAAAATGACAARAGTTCACAAAAAAYGACAGAGTTCAGTCAGTGACCAGGTGTGGCACGTCTCTCATACATAAAACTACTAAAGTCTGCAGAGACAAAGATGCATACATTAATAAAAGCTTTTAACAGGCCCAGACCGAACTGAGAGCTGAACTTTTGCCCAAAACAAGAGACCAGAGGCCTGAACATACGCCTTCATTGTTCTGCACAGATCTGGCAAGGCGGAAGCTACAGGCCGGGGAAATGTGACACTTCCCCCTCACATATCAGCTCTCCAGGGRTGTAGAAGCTGGATTGTACACCAGGTTCAAAGAGATGTGTTGGAATGCTTGTGAAATTCGGGCTCAGTGGCAAGGGACAGAGAGAGATAGAGAAAGCTTCTGATTCACAAAGGCAGTTCTCAGAATACGCAACACAAATATTAGACAGTGCACTGGCAGGACATGTCAAAGAGCTGCCCATCTGCTTTTCAATAACATTTTTGATTACAACTTTAAAGAATCGACTTTGTTTGGATGATAAACACTACATGTCCATAAATTTATTTAGGTTTGCTTTGCCAGTATTTTAAATGTTGACTGAAGACTACACACCCAACAGAACAGTTTTAATGAGAATCATCAGTGAAGAGCAAACTGTTATTACRCCAATCAACCTTTCATCTCACCTCAACACTTACAAACATTATTACATCATCAAGTTACCATTTAACAGCATATTATCTTGCTTGTTGACATGCATGTAGATCATCAGCACCTTGAGTCAAGCTTGCCAAAAATCAAAACAGTGTAGGCTTATCCGCTCTGACTTAGCAAAAGTAGCTTTTCCAGAGCTACTTCAAAACCATAAGATGAGCAAAGCCACCCCTTTTGCGTGTTAAGTGATACAGACTTGAATGGCAAACAAAAGACACAGACAATCACTGGTGCATCCAGAGGAAAACAAACTAAAATGCATACACACACACATTCTCACATAGGCATGTGGGCACAAACGAATACACAAACGCCTAAGCCAGCTTACCATCTCTCTGCGGACAGGAGGAACACTCCCGCCACATCATTTCAGAGTGCTTTTCATCACAGTGTGACAACGTGTCAGCTCCAGTCCCTGTCACTACGCCACAMTGCATTGATATTCACCAACTGTGCAGCAGCCTGGGACACAACACAACCATGCCAAAAATGTGACGCCAGAGGAATAACTTTCCTGCATTTACTTGCCTACAAACACATCCACGTGCTCATACTAAGACTGTTACATCCTTGCACGAGTATGAGCATACATTTCAATTATAGCCCTTCTAGGGGTACAGCAAGCATAACACATTAGCTGGTCAAATGCAATTCAGCACATGCAATTCAAATCATTGACATCAAGATTAGATTGAATGATTTATTTGTGTCAGTGGTCTAAAGAGCAGCACTGAAAGCTTGTGTACTTTACAGTTCCTTCTTTAACCACCTGTCACGTAGATTGACAAACCGATTAAATGACTGATTGACAGGGTCAATTCTGCATATATTCAATGAAAATCCATTCCACAAACAATCCAGGTGATTTACTATTCAGCAACCACTGACATCTGCACTGCCAGAAGCAAAGAAGGGGAGACCTGGGGCAAAGCAGGAAGCAGTGGGAGACCAGGTTAGCCTGTGTGCGTTTATTTGTATTTTTGGCAGGTTTTACTGAGGATCATGATGTGATTTAATTACTGTGATTTTTATCTGTGATTGAAAAATGTTGCAATAAAACAATGATCAGGGGTTCCAGGCAAAAAGACAGCAGTGGCTGGTAAACAATTTTATTACACTGCCCTAACATGAGGATATTAGGATTTTTACAAATGCCTTCCCATTGAATGGAGCTGCAGTCTAAAGTATGAATCATTGATGATCTCCCTTGATGTGAAGGGGATCTGAAATTGATGAGGAATAAAACAGGCAGCAAACTGAATCTGCTCCACAAATATTGCCTGCACTGGAACACCAGGTAAGCATATAATGAAATTTCTAGCATAGCATAGTCCTGCACAAGAGGGTGATTATGCATCCTCTCCTTTGACTACACTGTATTTCCAGCACAAACATAGCCTTGAGTGTGAATACAAACACACGGGCTGGGGAGATGCATTCAGTGAAGCAATTAAATATCCCTGCGCGTCTGCATACAAACAATCAGCCAAATCTGACTCTACAGGTATCCTCTATGGAGAGCAGGTAGTGTGGATTAATCCATCCCTGTGTGTCCGAGCTGCATGGCTGCTCCACCAGCCTGGACTACTGGGCTTGTTAAAGTTGATTTATTAGGCCTCTGTTTACTTTGGCTTTCCCAGGCAAGGCAAGGTCAACAATAATGGTCCTCTGAATGGGAATAAATTCTGACCTGGGTATATATGGCTGGCGCTGCTTTATTCCAGCAACCTTTCATAGCATGCAAGATCAAATCACCCCCTCCTTCCCACTCTTATGTACACACCCACACGGTAGCTGTCCCTTAGTAACTGAGGCATCACTCAGGAACATTTTAAATTGGTACCCCTTCTGCAGTTACATCTTATTTGCACTGAGTACTCTTCCTCTACTCACAGCTTTAAACAAGCATCTCTTGGATCAATTAAGGTCTTAATTTTTATCCAGGAGGACAGCAAATGGAAAAACATAGTTAACAGTTACAACAAGSTTTTTTCAAACCTAATTTGMTAAGAAGGTTCAACAGCAGACCTGCCAGCTGACTAAACTGTGCATCAGGTACACATAAAAGCTGGAAAACATGCCATCCATCCTCCATAGGCTGACAAAACAATATATCCAAACAAGTCATAACTTTCCTGTACAAAGATGGAAGAGGAAAACAACTTTGTTTCTTTATCTATTATTCATTCCTTTCAACCCTGTTCTTCAGTTAGTATGGGGCAGCACACACAGTGTACACGTGAAGATTTCCAATGAGAAGCTTCTGAGCTTTTTTTATGCTCACATGTTGTAAATTAGGTCTGTGTTGATATTTTCATGAATACACAAATGTCAGCAGTTTGAATGACTGAATTACTCTTGAGATTTTGCGCCTTACTCCACTTTGGTGGAATGCACCATTTTCATTCTTTTTAACATTAGATGAAGCAAAAAAATCCTTAAAGGAAAAAAAAGGATGTCCATAAAGGAAAACATATTAGCTTTTCAGAGTATTTTTATTTACAGATGGGGTTATTGCAGAAATCGTACTTCCATGTCAGTATGGTGCTACAGTGCTGCAATGATACTCACTTGTGAACAAGTATAAACATTTAAAACAAATACCTAGCTTCTAAACCAACATACACACGTTTTATAAGGTCTTTACTGAATACCAGCTGAAATGGAAAAAAACATTGTTTGCTTTTCAAAGAATATTTTGAGGACAAAACAAAAAAAGCCTTTCCTGTATGTAACTCTAGTATGCGAAAGAAGTGCCTAACTCTTAAAAAATATCTCACCTCACCTCAGGCTGAACCACTTTTCAATCAGTCATGTTAGTTTGTACAGTCTTGTACAAAAACTTGGGAAATGTGCAACTAGTTGCAGTCCAGTCTATTATGGTATATAAAAAACTGTTATTGTGTTAAAGTCTTAAAGTTACTAAAGGACCTTTAAATTAGAGAAAGTCCATTTCAAATTGTTCAATTTTTTATGGTCACTCTGTGAATTGTAAATTTAGCAAGGGACACCTCACTAATCTGTCTGTTGAAAGTGTATTAAAACAAAAACAGATCTGAGAAAAGGCAGATCCAAAATGTTCAAAGAATTAGTGCCAGTATGAGCCAGTAGTCTGCCACCTTTATTAAATGCCAGCCTTTCCCCACTCTGACATTTGTTACATTTCCTAGTGTATCTAATGTACAAGACAGGAAAAGAAAAAATAAGGAATATATACTCAAGGTAATTTGTCACGACTGCGACATGTTGCTGAAGAGCTCAGCTCAAAGTGTCTTGACACAGTCATCGACCTATCTGCAAGGCTGATATACATACAGTATATAAAAAAACTTAAAGCAACTTTAACAAAACTCCAGCCCCTCCAAATCCTTCCTGTGTTCCCTCATCATAAAGTAATCCAGTAATAATCAAACAAGCAGCTATTTAATATTCTCCCGCAAGTACTGAAAATGTTCTGCAATGCCTTAGAGACACACCGGTCAGATTACCATAAACCTCTGTACCAATATGCTTAGTTTAATTTTAAGAAATTAACTCTTGCCTGGATCGTACCTCCAAGCTCAGACGAACTGCATCTCGATGCCACCACTGCTGGCTCATCAATAACAACATGCTGCGGCGCTTTGTAAGAGTTTATTGAACATTAATAGCCCTCTGAGAAAATTGTAACAGTGTAATGATGTAGTTTTAATATTTTTTAATAATTTTAAATCCCTCTTTTAGATATTTTAGTTTAGCTATAGAACAGAAAATTTTAAGTGTATGTTTTCAAGAAATGGCTGATAACATGACGAATGTTATAAATAATAAATAATATAAATAAATCTGGTTCATGTGATTTCACATGCATGAATAATTTCCACTGCATGACTTGGAGAGTGTGTAGTACGACTGCAAAATCATCCACTGACTAAACTCTAAAATGTAAAATTAATAAAATAGACAGAATAATAATAATAATAAGAATAATAATAATAATAATAATAATAATAATAATAATAATAATAATATACCTGTACAGACAGGAAAGAAAGCAGAATGGAAAAGGATGAATTGCACAGAGATGTAATTAATAACTTAGTCCTCTCAGTGAAGAGGCGATTACCAACAGCTGCAAGGCTTCACTCTTTCACAGCCAGACTTTTAGGCACATCAGCAGCAGTAGCTCTTGAGAGTTTCACTCACAACTTTTGCAGAGTGATTAAACTTTTAGCCTCATGATTACCATACCAAGTACAATCAAGTACAAACATGCACGCTCTACACATGCACTCCTCTCTCCCTCATTTAGAGCAGTCTTCCGCATGAATCAACCATTTTTGCTCCAACAACTAATGTGATGTGTTTTCTTCAACTTAAGAGGCTGGGATGATTGTGAGTGAGCATCCTTCCAGTCATTAGATCATGCTAAACCACTACTCTTGAAGCGGAGAGCTTTAACACCCCATAAATGCTCCACTCAGTCAACGCCTTTGATGAGGCTTTTGATATGCCTTCACACCATTAGGTAGTCAAGAGGAATCTACAAGCATATAAAAAAGAAATGAAGTCGACTTAATTTAACCCATACGATATCCTCAAATCTAAGAGGGTTTTTACAAGCTTCAAGGCACTATACCTGGTAGTATCTATGCATCATCATTTTACTCTCTCATGATGTGTCCAAAACTATTAGAACTAAATTGACTAAGCTAAACAGCGGAGAATATCTTGTCACTTATCAAGGACTTCAAAGTTCAAATGTGACCACATTCCAAATGTGAASCAGTAGAATGAAACTGTTGGCATTGTTCTCATGTGGGTGCCTCTAATCTGTCTGTTCTGAGTGCTTGAGGCCTAAGGCCCAGATTAGTCTGCTTTCTTCTAATGTTCAAGAGAATGATTTGAAATGTAAAAGGGCAAATGTATGTGTTTTTAAAAGGGTTGTCTCTTTTCAAGTCACTTTTACCAGTTCTTAGATTGAGATCAAGTCATTGGTTTTTTGTGTGTACAGTTATGAATATACTCCTTTTTTACAAATGGCAAGACATTAAAACAACATTGTGTAAGTTTTGTATAAGTAGGAATGAGTCACAACATTTAATACATAACATGTATGCAAAAACGTATAAAACTTTTCTTTAAAATAATACAGTTTACTATTTACCATAAGAGTAAGCCACCAGTTGTGCAGGAAAAACACTTTCAATTTAGAGGAAATAAGGGAAATAACAGAGTATTGAAAGGTAGGAATAGATGTAACAAATAGGGGAAAAAAAGATATAAGAGAAGAAAAGCTATGATTAAAGTGACTGCGTTCAAAGTGAAATGACAAATATGTACACCGGGAACTGTTAGACAGGAAAAGAAGAAAGATAGGTGTGATCCACAGAAATATAGCTGAACAAAGCTGTGTAACTGAGCCAAAAACAATAATCTTTATATATTGATCAGTGACCAACAGCCCAGAAATTACTAATTGCTACAATCTATCAAAATTTATTTAAGGCTTAAGCTATGAATAACAATAATAATAATAATAATAATAATAATAATAATAATAATAATAATAATAATAATAATAATACTATGAAGACAAGTGAGGTAGTGTTTTTAACTCATCCCAACATCACTGCATTGTTTTCCCCACACAGTAATGGTTTTACACTGGTCTAAAAGGATTGGCTCTGGCCACTTTAATTGTATTGTAGTATATTTGAGACGCTTCAATTCATCTGCTTATCACACACTCTCCAAAGTTTTTTTTTTTTTCAAATCTTTTAGACTCTTTATTCAAATCTATGGTTTATTTATTTGCACAAACCAATCAGGCAGCTTATTTCTAAGATCATGTAATGTTTGTGTTTGTGCCAGCAACGTTTTATGTATCAATCAACTGTTAGTTTACACAAACTTTTGACTAAAGGCAATATCAATAATCCTACGGCCTGCTCATGGCTGTCTAAAAACATTACTGTCTATTTCTTTGAAGCCGTTGTACCAAAAAAAGTGACTTGCTTGAAGAAATATAACAGCTTCCTAATAAAACAAAGCAGCGTTTTCCAGGTCAAAACGTTTTTTCATCTTTTGTAAATTTATAGTTTGCTGGTTCTAATTTTACAATTGCAGTCGGTCTCTCAATACAACAAATGACAGCTATAAATGTTCAAACAAAATATCTGAAGCAATGCGTTCAAGTGTCATACATTTTTCTTTTTAAATTGGTTATTTTGAACAAACAAGTTCAAGTTGAAATTTGATTAAAAAGTTGGACTTTCTGTCCATTTTAAGCAAATCATTGCATATAGTAAACAAAACAATAAATAAATATAATTAATAATAATAATAATAATAATAATAATAATAATAATAATAACTTTTTTCTTGAAAACAAGCTATAAATAAGCACAAGCAATATCAGACCCCACAGTCAGGCCAGTGTACTTACAAAATTAGATGAATGCTGTTAAAACATGAGAAAATGTAAGACCTCTGACAGTTAAGACAACTATTTACTCAAAGTGCCCACATGCCACCTCATGAACAGGAAAACAAAGCATTAACTTGTCATAGGGAAATGATGTCTATTTAAGTGACTAAAGTCTGAAGGACGAAAAACTGTTTTTTATTTTCTTAATAACTTGATGTCAGTATTATGGCAAAAGAGGAAGACAAATTTATCAAAGTGAGATTAAGGGTGTTGAAAAGATTGGCTTGTCATTATAGCATATGAAAGGCCAAACCAAATTCTATCAGTGACAGATTAACAAAGAAAATGAAGGGTTTCAAGAAGTGTGCAGCTTAGAAGAGTTCAACTGCACTGATGAATGAATGACAAAAGCACTCTTCTTTCTAATGTGCAAAACAGTGGCATGCAGTGGTGCCCTGTTTTAGGRAAAACTGATTTTTTGAAGCACTTAGAATCAAACTTGTGAAATGACTCATCAAATTTATTACAATGATGCAATAGTTTAGCCAAAAAAGAAGCTAAAACATTCCCCTTTTCAGTTCATTAAACTTTAAAAAAGAAAATGTCTGTCCAACAAGTCAAGAATATTCTTAACATGCATATTTATAACACATTAAAAGTCAACCCCTTCACTGGATGGGCATTTGATAAAAATGGTTCTATCTTTAAACAGCATTGTTCAGTTTTTCAACATGATTTTTAAAACAATACCCAAACTAAAACTTGCTTGTTTGAGTTTTAAATGCTAAAAACAGTTCTTTTTTCAACCTGTCTTGCTGTGTTATTTAAGCATTGACTTGGTAATGTCAATTAATCAGATTACATAATTAGGATTGCCATGCGAATGGCAACCTTTACTATTCACCTCTAAACTGGACTCTTTATTTATTCTTCTTCCGTAATGTGGCCCGAACGGTAAGACATACCCCCACAATAGTTACATAAAAATGATGGTGTCGGTCTCAAGAGGTGTGCTATTATTTATCTTTACGAACGGTGTTACCATGGCGACGCAGTACGCTGACATAGACCACCACTGGAAATGAATGGAGAAGGTCAAAAGGCCTTCAAAACCTGAACGTTCTTTGAAAAGCTCATGAACCACTGATTATAACTCTAWGAAACTCTAAAAAAGCCCTCATTGGACAGTCCTCTTTCACTGTCCAACACTTTTGTCCAACTCAGATACAAAATGACTGTCCAAGCAACTCTGGATTCACACATATTTGCTTTCAGCAGTGTGTCTCAGATCAACTCATTTTCATGTTGCTCCTCTTTAAATGCAAATTAGGCGACTTACACCCAGGCCCAATCCAGCTTCCAGATCGGTCCATTCAACATTGATAGCAAAATACAATAATAAAGCCCATAGGAAACTTTTTATTTGCCAATTAAAGATGTCAACAACGAAAGACTTGTCCATCCAGCCTTACATGTTGGAGCCAGAGTCTGAGCCAGAGTCTGACCCAGAGCGAAAAGAGAATGAAGATGACAAAATTTGTTAGTTGGTAAGTCCAGACATTGCTTAGAACTTAGGGACGGGTGATACATATAAGCCATGGCTATAAAGAAATTTTAGCTTTTTTTCTAATATATATAAATTTTTTATGGGATTATTAAAAACTTGTCAAATTTCAACAATCAAAGCTCTGGTTTTTAAAACCTATAAAGCGATGTACTTTCAATTATAGACAATACATAGAAATATTTTCGCTCATTACTGTTGCTAATTTACACAATGAACACATACATCCATGGACATGCTGAAACCACAAAGTCCAGCTCACCACCTACATGAAAAATACCAATTTAACCTCTGCTTACAATCACCCTCTTAACATCCATCATATCAAGCATCATATTGCCAGAACTCAAGGAGCAGTGAAAAGTGTGTGATCTTAAAAGTCAATCTGTGGCTTTTAATCAATCTTGTGGTTTTTGAAACTTGCAGAAAATTGATAAAAACTAGGTACAACTTTAAGAATGTCAAAGATAACCTAAAAATGGTTTTCAATATTAGGCWCTGCTTATTCTGAAAATGCCATTTGAGCAGCACCCATCATCAATATTCTTTAGGCATTCAAGTGACAAGATTCATGTTTTCTAATAAAACACTGAATTCCCTGCCCTGGTCTGGCTTAATGCCCCAGAATAATGTAAAGGATGTGTCTACTGAACCCAGAGAAATATGGCACTGAGCCATTGTTCACAGAACAAAACCAATGACACAGACAACAACACAGGGAGAAAAAAACATCAAAATCACTCCTTCCTTGTCCGAGAAATCTCTAAATTCAGAAGGGCAGAAAATCCCCAGCCAAATTTGGAGCTGCTTTGCTTACTCCTTGGTATCTATTTCCCACAAAACCCATAGGGCGGCAGTTGTGTTTCTGACCAGCATTTAAAATCAAGCTCATTTAATGTTAGTTTTGCTCTAGGGAATAATAAATTCACTTGATAATGAAGTTAAGCTTTGTAGAATTGAATGTCCCAGTATAATGTCATAACTTTTCCCCCTCTCTATCCTTCTTCACTCACTCAACCAGCCGAAATCCTTTTGTGTCTGTGTGCACTGAGCACATACTGATCTCAGCGTGGCACAAACTGCATTCCTAGGGCTTTCTTTAGCTTTGAGCAAAAAAAAACTAATAAATCTAAAATGCCTCCTCTCCCCATGCTGGGGATTAGGCCTCGATAGAAGCTATGGTTTTACATGGGGAGAGGATAATACCACAGAAATGGAACCCCGCTTTTGCAACATTGTGACTGACTATGACAGAAAAAAGTGCTGAAAGGCCACTATAGCCAATGATGACTCTTTAGGTAAGAGCTGAACAGTAAAACTCTGAGAAAAACTGTTGTGAGGAAATTGTGGTGGCTTAACCTGCTCCTGCCACAAGCTGATATCACAATGAATTGATAATGCTGCATATCAGAGTTTCCTCCAGGCTAATTCGACAATAAAACAAAACAGTGCAAGCAAGGAGAAGCGATTTGTATCCCAAAGGACATATCTGCCAAGAGACACATGTACCCTTGTCTGGATCTAATTACAACACAGCAGAAAACATAAGCATTAAAACCAGCAATTATATTATACACATGCATGCAGAGTTATAGAAAACACTGAGAAGTAGAGAATATTCACTCTCACAACAAATTGTCATAAAGCCTCAAGATCACCAGAGGCTACAYCTAATCTTAACCCCTGAAGACGGTTTTCAAATGCCGCTCCAGTTTCTTTAAGCCCTAATAATATCAACACACTGCAACACATATATCCACACATACACACTAGAATACATATCCAACCACAAATAACAAAACAGTCTATCATTAGTTCTCATCAACTGCATGACCAGAGAAAACAYACACAAGCACACAAACACATGTAAGCACACCACATGCATTTCAGTGAAGCAACATACCAACAACTAAAGACCATCTCCAGACATACTGGTAGGTAACACACTCCCTCTGAGCCGGAGCCAAGTTGTTTCTAAACAGGCATGTGGGAGTCAACACAGCTCAGCCCACATCGCAGTGTGTTTACACAGTGATGCACAGTCTCAGTGGGGAATATATYACGGTTCAAGGAAAAGAAAATATATTATAATTAGTTTGTTTAAATACAGTTAATGTAACATAACTGGGATCAGTCTCTTGAACAGTTTTTATTCTCTTTAAAGGCATCCGTGATTAGTTGTAACATTAGACTTTATTTGATAAACATAGATTTTAACTGTAAAATAAAGACTAAAAATACTGTACGCTGTTTAGTTTTGTAAATTTTTTAAAACATATTTTAACAAGGATGGAGCCATTTTATTTACACGCAAAGCATTTTGTGTAAATGATGACGTGGATAGATCCTCGATGTGAGTGAGCTATATCCAGCCTGAAGGTTAATCTTGGACAATATCTGATGATCGACTCTTTTAAATGAAACCAGAGAGCGTTGACAGAGAGGAGAAGGTAGAAACGACTCAGCCTGTAACTGAAAATATGGATGGAGGACAACAGAGCTGCTTCATGGAAGAAGAACCTCAGTTTAGCCTGTTAAGCTTTGCGCTAGCGCTGATGCTATATTGCTTTATATGTATTAATTCGGTGCTAGCGCGACAAACTAACAAGCGAAACTGAGGTCCTCCATCCATATTTTCAGTTGCAGGCTGAGTCATTTTTGTGTTCCCCTCTCTGTCATGTGGATGGAGGACCTCAGTGACAAGACGATAAATGTGTAGCGCTGAGCTAATACTTATGGTGATAGTGTCGGCGCTAACGCTAAAGCTAACAGGCTAAGCTGAGGTTCTTCTTCCATGAAGCAGCTCTGTTGTTTTCAGTTACAGGCTGAGTCATTTCTACCTTCTCCTCTCTGTCAACGCTCTCTGGTTTCATTTAAAAGAGCCATTCATCAGATATTGTCCAAGATTAACCTTCAGGCTGGATATAGCTCGCTAGCAGCCTCGCACAGAGGACCTATCCACATCATCATTTACCCAGAATGCTTTGTGTGTAAATAAAATGTCCCCGTCCGTGTAATATATTTTTAAACTTTTAGTTTAAAAATTATAAAAACTAAACAGCCCACAGTATTTTACAGTCTTTATTTTACAGTTTAAATATGTTTATCAAATAAAGTCTAATGTTACAACTAATCATGGATCCCTTTAATATTTGCTTAAATCCAAAAAAAAAATAAAATTKTAAGCAACCATACAGCTGAAAAGATAGACTCAACGTTTACATCAAACATTACTGTATAAAGGTTTCTCTAAAAGAAATACTGTAAGACAAAGAGACTTGCAGCGCTCAGTAAAAAGCCTTTTTGTTACAGAGAGGTGAAACACAGAACCCTAACCTTCAACCTTTTTCACAGTCTGATGTTCAAAGTTGTAAGGAATCTCAGGTACAAAAGGTGAAACTGTTACTTCTCTCCACCCTTCTTTAGTTTGATGTCTGCCTGCTCACCATGCCACACTAACACAGAATGTTTCAGAGCTCTTCGCTCTTTAAACACTAAAGATCGGTCTTTCCACTCAGTACCACTTACCAACTTCAAGGTGATGCAAACGCCAAGGCGTTAACTCTACAAAGTACATAAGTTTCCGACAGAGACGCATGCTCTCGATGGAGAGCTGGGAAGAAAGTGTTAGTGGAGAAGGGGAGAGGTGACAGGCATGTGAGGAACACCTTCTGAAGTGTCAAAAGATGGGCTCAGCTGATGAAAGAGGATAGGAAAGAGGAAGGGGGATAGAGAAGGAGGGGGAGCAAGAGACAGAACAAGCTGATGTCACATCTGAGGCACTGGAGACGCTTTTAAGTCGGGAGCACTGACTCTATTCCACGCAGGAGCTTCTCTGGTTGAATTTTAAGGTTTGTGCACATGCACACTTGTGTTTTTATCTGTGTGTGTGTGTGTGTGTGTGTGTGTGTGTGTGTGTGTGTGTGTGTGTGTGTGTGTGTGTGTG
>NW_013952403.1:810915-831022 GCF_001266775.1 Austrofundulus limnaeus | reverse complement strand
GTGTGTGTGTGTGTGTGTGTGTGTGTGTGAGTGAGTGAGTGAGAGAGAGAGAGAAAGAGAGAGAGCTTGATAAAACAGGCATATTAAGTATATTCATGCATGTGTAACAGTTGTTTTCCTTGGGTATACTGAGTAAGACACTGAAGAGATGAAGTCACAAACTGACTCCATGCATGTAGATGCATGCAAACAACTAATTAAAAGTGGAATGTACGCAAGCAGATATGTAACAGTGGTGCTCAAAATATTAAAAGATGTTTAATATGTAGACGTTTGCACCACAGGCAATAATTAATTAACTTTGTTCCTACTCATTGATGCCAAAGAGGAGGAGGGAAGAGTAATGATTTACAGTAATACACACATAAGACCACCAATACTGAAACCAAAAAGATCAATTTATTGACCTGGGTTTGCAAAGAAAATTGCAGCAGAACAATCAATCTCGCTCAGGTTTTGTGAATCCAGTCGGGTAGCTTAGCCTGGAGGAGACTAGACAGAGGCTTCAATGTAGGCACAAGGGAGAGCCGGCGAAGACAAAGCCTTGTCAATAGTACTTCGTTTTCCATCAACTCTGTTCCTTAATCACCCTAGTCTTAATGTGCTTTTCTATCCAATGGCCCACTCCCATTCCAATATATCCACCATGATCTAGACCTAAACAAACATCTACCTGTCTCTTGCTCAATCGCTCTCAGAGAGCAGCCCTCATCCATCCAAGACAATAGCAAAGGTCTTCATTACAAGGTGTGTAGTGAGAAGGTTGAAGAAAGTTTGTCTGTATTGATAGTGCATCTATTGTCTTTACCTGCTTGGAAAAAATAAGACTTCTTTCAGTAATTACCATCTCTGCCTCCTTCATTCATTGTCGGGTTACATCTAGTTTAAGTCTTTATTAAGACATTTAGCTCAGGAGAAAATGAATAATCACTACAAGTTCCATTAAAATGAATGAAAAGGTAAATTAAAAATTATCCCAAAAAATGTCAAAAACAAGATGAGCAATAATTTGCTTACAAAGTTAGTTCTTTTGAAGAGGAATTCTGGATAGTGCATTGTAATTTTAAATAGCTGTTGGTACTGCATTTTGGTGAAATTATACCAAAAAGCAAACAAAGAAAAACTGATTTAAAAAAAATGGCCTTGTAAAGAGTTGGACTGAGGGCCACAAAACCCTAAATTGGTAAAGAAGGGTTAGACAAAACCTAAACTGGCTATGAGCCAGAGAACTATGCATGCACACCTGAACACTGTTTAAGACAACTGTGGCAGAAACCTGATTGTCACTGAGTTAATTAGCAGTACCCCACAGTCAGCATCTCAGGGTGTGGGAAGGAGGACCTGAGGGAGCGCAGACTGTCTTTGAGTCGATTGGAGTAAATGGTTGGCCTCCCTGATGAGCTCCCATCAGCCCTTGGAGCTTCCTGCTATCACGTCACACTTAATGGTAATTATTTAGAAGGCAAGCGCTCTGCTAATTCCATTATTTAGGTTTGGCAGTTGACTTACTGAGCCAAACACAAATAACCATTGCAATAAAATTCTGCAAAATCGCATGCTTTCAATGTAGCGGGCTATTTATTAATGCAAATGTGAGTAGGCATAATCATAATTCACTTAATCTAGACACACTATCACTAATTAAGACTTCATGCAGAGCTATTTAACACACTTCATATGCAAACTAGACATAATTTTGGAAGGATTTTTTGTTTTGGTTTGTTCCATTACAAGGCTCCAAATTTATGGAAGACAGGAGAATGCTGCAAGCATCTGATAAAAACGGTGGAACAATTTTTTTTTTCTCAGACAGCCATAGTTCTCTAGGTTTGGTTATCATGCTTAGTAAATCAGAGGTCATTTACAGATATATAATCTTATGAACTAAATTTCTTACCTTGCAGTGTTTCTTTTTACTTTTTTATAATGTTATATTTTTTACATTTTACCAATAATTCCATGTTCATTTTTTTAAATAAAAGCTGCAGAATGGTTTTCAATTAAATAACCCATAATTCATTACTACATTGCTGGCAATTCTAAAACAGAAATAAAGCCATTCCAAGCCAAACCTTTCACATTAAACAAAATATCTGCTCTTGTTTGGATTCCAGGATCTGATTTTAACTGGGATTACCCTAAACAAAATGTCACACTGTCTATGCAAGCCAAGGGGTTGTTGAAAACGTATGTGCCGCTTGCGGATACATTGGTTTCTATATCTGATTTGGTTAGTTGTGACGTAATTCCAAGTGYCAAAACTATCATCTATCTTCAAACTGTCACTCTCTGCAATGACATCCTACTGAAGTTTAATGCATGATGCTTTCTGACGGTGAATGACATTTACAAGTCAAAGCTGCCAAAAAGCCCAAACCTGCCTTTCACTCATATCTCTGCAACTTGTAAACAAGGAGGGAAGTCAACCCAAATTCAAGGAAAAAAAATAAACTATAAAAATAAAAAACAATAGCAAATTTCTTGATTCTTAAAATGTTGATCTTTTAACTAGAGCTTAAATAATAAATTGGGAAGAGATTTGGGCAATCTAAAAAAATGTAGGAAAAACTGATCATTCAGATACCGGCTGAATAATCAACTATTGTAAAATATTTCTGTGATACAAAGAAATCAGTAAAAACAAAAGGGCAACAGTATGTTATGGTGAGATCTTTTCAATTTCTTGTGAAAACTTGATTTGGTGACATCCAGTATATGAACAGTGTTATAACCTAAAATGTAGTAACAATATGTAACAATGAATTTTGTTTGTTTATATCTACTGAAATAACTTCTAAATTACAAAAAAACAGGTTCAGCACTAACACCTATATTTAAATAGCACAGATCAAAATATTAGTATTAAAAAACACTTCTCAAAATAAAAAGAAAGATAAACATTGACAACTAATTTAACAATAAAATGTTTATATACTGTATATTTGGGTGACCAACACCGAGGTGAGTGATTCTTCAGTAATGATGTAATTCGGCTACTTGATAAATTGAAAACCTCCATGACAGAGTTACAGGATGGAGGGAAAAATATCAGTGGATAATTATGAAGAGCAAAAAGAGTTCAATGCCCCAAAGGAATTGCAGCACATACTGACTTCTATTTATAGAGGCGGGACAAAAACAGAAGAATGACAGGCATTTTCTCTTTATCTAGAACTTTAATACATAACAAACACATCTAAAATTATCCATTTTGATATAATTTAGAACTAAATTCTGTCTCCTGTTAGTTTACATAATTTTAATCTGTTTTTAGCATGTCCTTTTTCTCTGCATTTTAAACAGGCACATTTAGGGATGAGTATCAACAAATTCTACATCTCAGTCCGTTATTGGATACAGTACACAGATCTAAGCTATATGCCACAAGCACAATCTGTTGTTAAAATTAATGTGTTTTTTTCTCCCCAGCATCTCTGCAGTGCAGTAAAGGAAACTATCCGTCATCAAGCTGTTCCTTCAGTTTAGTTTTATTATCAAAAGAGAAATAAATTGTGCTGTAATTGTTTTGCACTTCTATTCTAGTTGGAGCAACATTAGTTTTGCTGGTTTGTTTAAAATAAATAAATAAACATCGGAAATTACACAATTAAAGACCTAATATAAAATGGCTCCTAACAGATCTAAAGAAACAAAAAATATGAAGAATTTCTTGGKTTTTTTTGCAAAACAATATTAACAAAATTCTGACCAAGGTTGTTTTTATTTTTCTTATTACTCATGCTGTAAAAGAAATGAAACAAAGCATATGATAGCCAACATTCTAAAAAAAAAAGAGAATAAACAGAAAAAAAGAACACATTTGTTTTGGAATTAAAAACATGTTTTAAAACTAAAATCCACTAAAGTAAATGTGAACAATCAATACATTCCTTTGTGCACATATTCTTCTAGCGCAGAGTAAAAACGTGCATGTGTATGTTTGTAATTTAATTGCTTTAAAGAATGCTGTGCCACAAAAACTATTAGAGCTGCACAATATAGTTTGAAAAATGTTTAAATTACTTTACTTTGAACAACAGTTCAAGATAAAATTGATCTATGCATTGTGACCACTAACTGTTAGGAGAAACTGCTATTTGTGGTCTTTCATATGTTAACATTGCTATATTTTACAAATCAAGATCAGTGAAGATGACAGTCAGATCATAAAGTGTGTTGTGTGCCCTATTCAACAAGACAACATATGTATAAGAGAAAAACATGATTTAATCCAACATTAAATCTAGAAAATGGGTAGAAGAAAGACGCATCATCCAACTTTTTCAAGGTTTGGCCAGAAAATGATTAATATCTGCGTTGCTATTTTGACTGTTTGTTTGTTTTACCTATGTTGCTTACATATTACTATTATACGCCATATGATGATACACTAGTTTGACAATGCCATTGAGAATGAAGTGAGTAAAGAGGCTTAATACCACAGGCAGATCCCCCTAACTGGGCCCTGCTAGCTGCCCCTGGGCCCACCCTATGCCCTCATTATCCTCCTGACTCCCTTGACTCATCTTCCCTCAGCAGTAATGCTAATCCAGCCTGAGGGGAAAGGACAAAAACCTGCCAGAGGAGTTTCTTCTAAGGATAGGCACCTGTACAGAACATCAACACCAGGTGGTGTTTAATCACTGAGAAAATAAAAGAGAATCGAACTATAAGAACCCTTTAGTTGAAAACTTWAATGAATTTCTATTGAGTCGTAATTTTCTAAGCCCATAAATAAGCAGGACTTTATGTAGTCATTACTAAAGTATAGCGTGCCACAGGGTTGTAAAATTTAATCAATAACTGATGTCCACTATAAAAAAATGTACATTGATTTTGCTTTGATATTTTTTCTCATATATAGAACAAGAAGCATAAGACAGTCAAGAGGTATGAATGAAATTGCAATGGTATTAATTCTGAAAGATTGTGAATCTTTAGCCTAATAATGTCCTGCATGTCYACTGATCCTTTAGGAACTTATGTGGGTTTCTTGCAAAGCTGAAGCTTGAGGGTATTCCACAGTGTATCAATCAGTGCGACTTAGATTTGAAGATGCATGAAACAAACCAATGGGCTGGGGAACTGTGTGTGTGTGTGTGTGTGTGTGTGTGTGTGTGTGTGCGTGCGTGCGTGCGTGCGTGCGCACGCGCGCGCGCAGTTGCCAGCAAGTAAAGAGCCGTCTGTGCTGAATGTTGAGAGTGGATGGAAGGGGTTGTCATCATTTTTTTTTCCAAAACATGGGGTCAGCAGATTTGGAGTACAATTATCTTTCCTWGTTACCATGCATGAAGCTTCTGTCAACGGACCTGGGCCATCTGTCTTATTATCTGACCCATCCTTGTTTTTTCCAAAACTTCATCTCATGTTTTCCAGAAGGGGCTGTATTTGAGAACAGATACAGACAAAGTAATTAAGAAGCACAGTGTAAATAACTTTGTTTAGACAAAGTTTGTGAAGATTTCTAGATTTAACCCTCCTGCTACCCTTGTATCCAAGTAACTCATTAGAGCAGAGTTCTTCAACCTTGTTTCTTGTGACCCACTGATCTGAAAAGTTTTAGCCATTTCCTTTCAGCACACCTGATTCAAACAATTAAATTACCTACTCAAAATGTCAAGTTCAGCAGAAGCCTGTCAGTCAGTCATTCATTTCAGTYAGGTGAGTTGAAGCAGGGGAACATCTAGGACAATAATGGGTCACGAGAAAGRGGGTTGAAGACCTCTGCATTAGAGCATCATAAAAGCTTGGCGTTAAATATATCCCTACTTGCTAGGGTCTGTTGTAAAAACTACGTTGGGAATTAGGGATGGGTACTGAATTCGATACTTTTATAAGTACCGACCGAATTCTGTCAGCACTACCGAGTATCTATTCACGTAACATCAASCGGTACCATGTTTCGGTACCTAAACACATCATTGCGACCGTTTTGGCGTAAGAGTAGTGGGTTTTCCATGCTTGACCTGAACGCAGCATCGCGCATGAGTGTTAATGACGTCAGCAGCCGCTTATTCAGTAGAGTTTGGCTTGGCTTGAAAGTGAGCCTCACAGCTCGCAGCTCCTGGAGTAAAACTCACAGAACAGACCGCCTCTGAATTATCTGGTGGATTCATTTTCATGACGTTCGCTTGCTCAAAGTAAATAGAGTACAGCCACTTTCTTTATTTCATCTGCCATTAAACAGAGACCGGCAGAGGAAAACAATAGAGGCGCTTCCCGACAGTCCGAAGGCGCCTGACCTGAAAGAGCACAAGCAGCTAACTTGAAGCATTGGTCGCATTTTGGATGCTCAAAACGTAGCTTGAATAGAAGCTTGAATTGAAGAGTTTTCACTTTAAAGAAATAAGTTACACAACTGATGTTACAATACAAAGGGTTACATGTTGTGTTGGTATTTGTTAAATTTTATATATTGAGAAATATGTTTTAAAAAAGTTTATTATTAAAAAAAAACGCACACAAAGTACTGAAAATTGGTACCGTTAAGTACCGGTACCGAATCGATTCAAATGTCATCCATCCCTTTTGGGAATGTAAGCTTTTTGTTCATTCATTCATTGGAAACTTTAATTTTTTTTGTTTGTTTATTACTGATTACATTTTTGCAATGTTAAATAATATACGTAAACTTTAAATAGAAAAATATRTATACTGTAAGTCAGAAGAAGAGATTTTTGGGGCTGTCTTTATCTRAATGATTTGCTAAGAAAAGACAAACTCGTTTAAAAACACGGGACAACACCTTTYTTTACTAAAATTGTAAGTTTTCAGAACAGATCATGAAATGTTTATGCCAAGTCGATCTGTCAAGGACCAATCATAGAAAAGCAGAGATAAAGGAAGAAAAAAAAGGTTTAAAAAAGAAACTAGCACACATACATTTCACACGTTTGACAACCATACATTGAACCCCCTATACTTTAAAAAAAGTGCAGGTGTGGTTTTGAATCAGAAGGAAATATTTTAACTCTCACTGACAATTTCATAAAACTAGTGATAAAAACCTTCAGCTGTAAAAAGCTATAAACTAGAGAAGTTTTTCGTGGACAAATGCACCGTACATCATTCTGTTTCTTTTCATAAGTTCTTTATCATGTTTTCAGATTACAGAMGTCAGATTTATGACAATAATGTTATCTACCTTTATTGTTTGATAAGGGCAGCAGTAGGGAACAAAGCAAACATGTCTTTGTCATCTTTCATTTACCAAAGACACACCCAGTGTATTTCTGTTTGCCATCTATAAATTAAGCTATTATTACATCATATGTCCAATAAAATTTTATCAACTTATGTACCAGTTATTGAAAAATAATATTTATAGCTAGTCAGCACAATGGTCTTACAATGGACACCCACAGTCCAGAAATTTGCTGGGCTGAATATGGTCGAAGATGCAGCTCTATTTATTCCCAGAGCATTTTCACAAGTTGTTTCGCTGTCAACAGAGGCACAAATTCTTGTCCATCAGGGAGAACAAAGCCCTGTAATTGCCTGCTTCCCCACTTGAGCCCTATATAGCACAATGTTAATAACAAACTGATGAGAAATTCATTAAGGCTTCAAATAAAAAAATCTCTCCATATTAACGGGAGACTACATTATAATTAAACTGATGCCTTACAGTTTTCATTAGGCCGTAGAGCCTGACAACTTGAACCACTGAGATGAATGCAATTGAGCGCTATTGTTTCACAATGAATTCATGTCTAAGGTAGTAACAGATTATTAAAATATTTTTTATAATTTGTAGCTTTCTCTTAGCAGGAGCTAAAAGCGATGCAATACATATAGCTGACAGTATTGATAGGAAGCTTTATTTTACAGGCTGAAAAATTWGTTTACTTAGTTGGTTACATTGCTGACCGCTGAGAGGAAGTGTAATTAAGCTTTTCAATTMTCCTCATCTTAAACTATCTGCCCATCACTTTATGCAATGTGTGCTTCTTTCACTCCCCATTCGTCTTGTGCTCTGAACCTCATCCGTTCTCTATTGGTCATTTTTGTATGTCTTCACAGCTGTACTCTTGAAGCAACACCTCAATGGCTTTACATAAAAAGCAAGTTCCAAGAACAGCTACCACACTTCCAAGAACAGCTACCACAGGAAATAGAGAAATGAGACAGAGAATTTTATGTGGACCCCCATGCATGCTGTGGCTAGAGTAAGATTTTTTTTCAGTTGTCAGCAATGAACCTGAAAAGACCTTTCTGATGACAAATATTTTCTAGGTCCAAGAACAAAGACATTAGAACTCCGTTCATACGATCGGTGACATATTCCCCCAAACAAAAACAAATTCAAAACAGTAAGCCAAATAAATAAATGAGTCATTGGACAAACCACCTAATATARGCACATGCATGCAGAAAATTAAAGTCTTAGCTATGTCCGAATAACTGTGCAGAAAACKAAGTTCAGTTCTCAATTAAAAAGGTTTTATTCTCTGATATAAATACTTCAGCTCATGCTCAGAGACACTGTCTGTGCGTCGGGCCCTGAATCAAATCAGAACATAAAAGCAATCCCCTCTAACTTCTGCTGTTTGTTACACTAAAGTCCTATGTGTCCTTAACAGAACCAAAATATTTAAAGACCAGCCCTAGGGACAGTACATTTTACATCAGCACTGATATACTGGACATCTTCAACAAGTCTTTGTTTATCCTGTGGAGGAATACACATATTATGTAGAGAAATGTTGATTCTATCTCAGTTTAAAATAAACAGCAATCAATCACAAATATAAGATGTAAGGCTGTATCTAAAATTCTGGTAATCAATCACAAAATTTCCTTCAATATAACTGAAGTCAATCAGTGCCATTATAAAGTGTCATACTTAATATAATCAATTTTTTGTTTAGCATTTTGAATGCATTAAAAATAAATAAGGTCAGCCTTCATAATCCTAATCCCTTACTGGCAGCGGCCCGCCATGCCATGCAGCACGCCAAGAAGAATAGAAAGTGCATAAGTCCTGGTTTAGAGGGCTTTTTGTAAACTAAGAATAAGGCCGCTGACAAACACTATACATAAGATTACTGTCCATATATAGTCCTTTTTACACAACACATGTCAAAGTACCATCTTGAATCCTTTCTACTTCCTCTTTACAAGTCATAGCGGACTTTGGAAACTGGAACTGAACATATGGAAAAATGAAACTATTGTCGTTTGACCTTAGGGAAGGGGGGAGGCMCGCAGGTCACACTAATGTGGACCAACAATCTCTCCCAGAGTCATTAAGATGATCAATGCTATTCTAATGAGATAACATCTGGAACAAAGAAACCTAATAGCAGACAGCTGCTGGGCAAAGTGAGGCAATTAGAAGAACATTTAGTGATGCTAACTAATTCTGTAGTCAGTGTGCCCTGGTTTTGGACCCCCATCCTGTTAACATCCAGAAAACATGTTGAATATTTCACACCTTCTCTAATAAATAATCATGATACAATAGTATCAGTGATACCACATGAGAAGAATAGAGAAATGGGAAGAAGAAATTCTCTAAAAACCTCAGCCTTACATGAACGCTTATCGAGCGGCACTAAATTGGTCAATTACGAAGAAAATCTGTTTTGAGGTAACCTTTCAGCTTATTAAATAAGCTATAAATCAATCTTTAGAGCAGAATGAGTGGCTGCCTTTTAATGAGTAGACGTGTTTAATCCCCATTTTTTTCTCTCCTTCTTTCTTTTAGTCCATGTGTCTGTGCATATGGAAACATACTCCACATTTCTTGTACTATGTTCATGCAAGATTAAAAATCATTTTACAGATCTCTAGAGGGTTACCACATCCCCCAAATGTGAAACTTAAAGGAGCATACCACTAGTTGGATAATTGTGGCTTCTTTTTTTTTCAAAAACAAAAAATTGAAGAGAAGAGAACAAAAAAATCTACCTTCAGAAGCCACTGAAGTTGGAAGCTGATTCCAATTAGTCTTTTGCATAAAAAAAATTACTGAGAGCAGCATTAAAAAAAAAAATCTTAACAGTCTTCATAAAAAGAGAGTGCAAGTCGTTGGCTATCKTGAATATAATTATTCTGTACACAAATACTGTTTGTTTTAAAGGATATTCCCCTGTTAAATCCTGAAGCATTAACTATATATAACTGGGGGGAAGGAGACTTTGGAAATGTTAGTTATCGCAGGCTTGTGTTATAAGCACTTGTCTTTTTATCCATCCGTCCGTCTGTTTYCTTCCGCTTAACCGGGGTCGGGTCGCAGGGGCAGCAGCGCCTAAGCAGAGAGACCCAGACTTCCCTCTSCCCAGCCACTTCGGCAAGCTCATCCGGGGGAATCCCAAAGCGTTCCCAGGCCAGCCGAGAAACATAGTCCCTCCAGCGTGTCCTGGGTCTTCCTCTGGGTCTCCTCCCCAGTGGGACATGCCCGGAACACCTCACCGGGGAGGCGTCCAGGAGGCATCCTAACCAAATGCCCKAACCACCTCAACTGGCTCCTCTCAACGTGGAGGAGCAGCGGTTCTACTCTGAGTCCCTCCTGSATGACCGAGCTTCTCACCCTATCTCTAAGGGAGAGCCCAGACACCCTGTGAAGGAAACTCATTTCGGCCGCTTGTATCAGCGATCTCGTTCTTTCGGTCACTACCCAAAGCTTGTGACCATAGATGAGGGTAGGAACRTAGACCGACCGGTAAACCGAGAGCTTTGCCTTCTGGCTCAGCTCTCGCTTCACCATGACAGACCGGTACAGCGCCCGCATCACTGCAGATGCAGCACCAATCCACCTGTTGATCTCCCGCACCATTCTTCCCTCATTTGCGAACAAGACCCCGAGATCCCTAAACTTCCCGGTCGTACAGAGACTTAACAGCCCGTATCAATGGGCATGGCACCCCATACTCCCGGAGTACCCCCCACAGGAGTCCCCGAGGGACATGGTCAAACACCTTCTCCAAGTCCACAAATCACATGTAGACTGGTTGGGCGAAATCCCATGCACCCTCCAGGACCCTGCTGAGGTGGTTCGCTGTTCCACAACCAGGATGAAAACCACAATGCTCTTCCTGAATCCAAGACTTGACTATCCAACAGACCCTCCTCTCCAGGACCTCTGAATACACCCTACCAGGGAGGCTCAGAAGTGTGATCCCCCTATAGTTGGAACACACTCTGTGGTCCCCCCTCCACTTTTTAAATAGGGGGACCATCATCTCGGTCTGTCAATCCAGGGGAACTGCCCCCGATGTCCATGCAATATTGTAGAGTCAAGTCAACCAACGCAACCCCACAACATCCAGAGCCTTTAGGAACTCCAGCCGAATCTCATCCACTCCCGGCGCCTTGCCACCAAGGAGCTTTTTAACCACCTCAGTGACCTCGGCACCAGAGTTTGGAGAGTCTGACCCAGGGTCCTCAGGCTCTGTTCCTCATGGGAAGATGTGTCGGTAGGATTGAGGAGGTCTTCAAAATATTTCGCCCACAACGTACCGGGTTGAAGTCAGCAGCGCACCATCCCCACCATAAACAGTGTCTTTTTATATTACGCTATATTTAATAATTCCATAAACTTACATACTGTCACCTTTCCAAAATAATCTAAGACATCTTTCATCTTTTTTCCATCTCAGGTGTTAACATGCTGCATTAATTTATAATGCAGAGCCATATGGCATCTGGCACATCTTTTTTTTTTCATCATTTACAACAACACCTAATTTCCCTCTGGGATCAATAAAGTATTTTTGAATTGAATTGAATTGAATTGAATCTACATTGACTTTTTTGCATAAATCATCACCTCACGATGATGACCGTGTTGATAAAATCATTTGACTGCACCCCTTAAGATAAGATTGAGTGTGATAAAAGCTGAGTTTTTTGTGTTTTCTGAAAAAAAACGAAAAAATTACTTTGGCAATTAATTAGGGAGGTGTCGATATGAATTACGGTAAAATCAAACTTTCAGCTGTTCATATTTTGTGGTCCTTTAGGTAATTTAGCTCATATTTTACTATTTCCTATTATAAACATTTTCATATTGAAAAACTACTCAAACTTGAAACAGTTCTTACAGGTCAAGACAGATAAAATACATGAACCAAATTTAAAAGCATATTAGATGCTGCAGAGTTTAGAGTGGTCAACAAAAATGTGGAGTGGTTATCATAAAGATAAATATAAATTCTACTGAGATCTAAATTTGACAGTTCTTATCACGCAGCTCTTTTGTCCACCATTCTCAACAACAAAAATTTCTACATTGCACTTTTGGCATAAACCTCATCCTCCTGGGGACCTCATATTTCAAGCTGTAAGAGGACATCTCTAGCAGTTAACCTCCCCATACATGGATGAATAATAACTGCAGGAAAAGTAGATAATAACGTCCTTACACCCTCCTGAATTTCCCAAGTGGTCAAAATTGGAAGCAGCTTAAATGTGGTAATCATTATAGCTAAATGCAATGTAGTTTTAAAAAATAAATAAAAGATGTCGTGTAACAATTGATGTTTTATTTTGACTTGTTTATTTTTTAGACACAGCCWTGATTTCTATAGTTTTCATATGCTACTAAAATGTCACTCAAACAGATGCGATGTGTGTATGGGACAGATACTGTACACACTAGACGACTGCATTAGTATGGGTGGTGAGGGAAATTGGGAGAAACGTATCTGAGTTTGAGTGCAGTCGACACTACAACAGCTCAACTCCTCTGAGAATACAACAGTAGCGGTGAAAAAGCTTCCAACTAGCAGTAATTGGTTTTAAAATAATAGAATTCATTACAGTTATGGCGCTTGTTCAGAAATGCAAACAGGGGAAGAAAAAGCATTCACCAGAGACTTGGGCTGAACTGCTTCACTAAAAACCATGGGGAGATGAAAGGCATAATTCAAATGACAATTTTAGAACCTTTAGTTCATTTATAACAGAAACTCTGAAGATTTTTCAGAGATAATAACATCAAGATTTTTTTTCCATTCTTTTGTTCTAGTTGAAGGGTTTGGAAGGAACTTTTTCCTTCTCAATTTCATTTATCTGTAGTGGCAAAATCCTGCTCTTCATACAGAGACGTGTGAGGTGACACACAAACAASCAAGCAAACAACACCCGTCGGCAGCAAAGACAGCCAACTGAAAGCTAACATGGGAAATCTTGACAGGAAAGAAGAAAAAATGCCTCACACATGACAGAATTTGCAGCTTGTCCTATTAATTGACTATGCAATTATACACATCAGGGGTCTCCATTGTAAGGTCCTGTGCATTTAATCACATCACCAGTTGCAGACTGTAACTGAAGGCCAGCATCTCAGGTGTAAGGCATTCCCTCCCCCCTATAAAGGTTTAAAAACATCATTTCTCAGGATCACTCAGGACATAAAGAGACAGGTCAACCACCTCAATATGATTGGATGTCACCTCTCATGCTGCGTTCATTGCCAAAACCAAGGACATCACCATTTAGAACATTATACATCTGCTATCAAATAGACCTCTGGCCAATATCAGACAATTGGTCCCATTYTAACAGAGCATCTGATTTACTCTGACTACCAATTGATAGAGCCAAGTGCCTTTACATCTTATGTGAAAATAACAGCAGGGGTGAAATTACTACTATTATTCTCTTTATTTTTTCTCATATTTACTTGGTGAAGTACCTAAGAAAAAAAGCAACAATGCCATATGGTTCTGCATTATAAATTGATGTGTCATGTTAGCACCTGAGATGAATGACAAGGTGGATGGAGCTGTAATACAGAAGACAGCAAGAGCTGGGAGGCAAAGATATCTCTTTATCCCACTTGGTCAGCAACAATTGCACTACCTGAATGTGCAGRCATATAGCATAGTGTTGTGCATAACATAACCAGCAGGAAAACCTATTTTTGAACTAGAATAGTGTTGCAGATTAAATGTTATTGGTGAGGGGCTCTGTAGGATCTGTAAGATGTAAGTTTGATATTTATTCCAGCTGTCGAAAAAAACACCATTAAAGTTATAGGCTCATTTCATGTAAGCAAACATTGCTGGAAATGAAAAGGACTGTGGCAGTTTCACTTTTATATCCTCACAAGGAAAAGATAAAAATGATGAAGCTAGTCATCTTTCCTTTTCTTGTCAAAATTAAAATGTAAGTAGTGATCCAAGAAATCATACTATTTGCTATTTAGGCACTTCACACTTTGTCTAYCTTAAATATCAGATTTTATCAAACACAATCAGTTGTATGTGTAGTCTGGTGTTACGTGGATTCAAAGAAACCGTGTAGGTCAGTTCCATATCAACAATGTGGCTTTTCAAAACTATGTAGAGCAYGAATTGAGTAGAAAATTTTATAGCCATCCACTCCCACCAAGTGCTGAACTTGAGTACTGCAGTTCTGSTCAGAGAACTGCAGCTGTTGCAGAGGCAACCTGAGACAATGATCACAGATGATCATCTCCTAAATCTAAAGATACAATTCCATCAGAAATGTTGTAAAATTCCACCTCAATATGATTTTGTTCACATAAACACATCKTAGCAAAGCATATATGAGAGTGATAAAGTAATTTGCAATAAAACTGTGCCCATTTTGGCAGTGTAAGACATGCATGAAAGCAGCCACCAATTAAGAGAAGGTAGTGCTAACTAAATCACAATAAGACCTTCATCCCTTAGCAYGGTGAACTTTATTTTTCCAACCAAACTTAAAGTAAGTCACAGTAACATTTGTCTTTATATCTAGCACAGGCTGACTAATTTAGTCAGTTATTCTTCCACTTATTTATTCACAAAGGAGGAACGATGAGCAGCATGGTGAGTTAACAGCTAACGAGTGCTACAGCTTAAAGGCTGCCATTTGAAAACGGTGGCAAATCTCTTTCAAGCACATATAGAAAAGAAATTCAAAGCCAGACAATAACACAGCAAGTGATCTTGCCTTGATCATGTCACCGATCTTTACAGCAGAGAGCTATCTCAGGAATCAAGGGGAACATGGCTGCTGATGAGGCAATTTTGTGCCTTTACTGTTGTGCGTCCAAGTATGACAGGCTGTGAAAGTACTGTAGCTGATAAGCAGAGMCTGTACCTTGTTAGCACACTGTTGTGTTGAAAGGACCAGTTGGCTGAGCAGTAAGCCGCTACCAAAAATCCTGGTAGGTTTATCAAAAGAGCAGAGCAAAGAATAAATGCTGTATCAATGTACYTCTTAATACCAACAACCTGCAAAAATTTTGATGCATCATTGGTTCCTGCCAGCAGCTGCAAAAATGTTTTTCTTGTCTTCAACAAACCGACAAAAAATATATCAGTAAGGCTTTTAAAATGCTTACATATACAGAAATACGACTTAAAAAACATTTGCATTTGTAGTAAATATAAATACACAAAACATGAGAGCAGTGAGGTTATAACTGTAAGAGCTCTATCACTTTGCTTAGTCTTACAAGCATCGCCTTTCAAATAAAAAATATTTCATCAACCAAAGGCCATAATTTTACTAAGTATAAACAGATGCAGAGGATATCTAAAATAAAAAGAAAGAAAGAAAGAAATCAGGAGTGACTGGAGGAGCAAGCATCCATAAAACATGGGGATACACAGAATTTCACAGCTGTGTGAACAGTTAAAGCTGATGTGGTGGGATGTGATGGTGGGTGCATACAGAGAGTAKGGTTGTAAAAATATGCTATAAAGTTTATGGAGCCTAATGCGGCCCCGCAGGAGCCTCCTGCCGAGCTGAGCATGCCGACGGTGCTGTTGAGTGTGTGACAGAGCTGTGGGGGAGAGATGTACAACTGAGCATAGCTAGTATTCACAAGCTCTATCACTTGTGTGGGGATGTGCATACAGTATATAAAATTTACAGAAAATGCAATTAACAGAACTTAGAATCCCTTTCCTCCCTCCTGCCCATCTGAAATAGACAGTGTATATTTCTCCTGCTCAGTGTCTAAATACAAACTATAGTTTTCAAGCTTACTGGAGAAACAAATAGAAAATTGTGCTACTTACCTCAAGCACAGACATACACATTCACAGAAAAACTACAGAGCCCTGCCACTGCCACTGTTCAACCCAATATCAGCATACTGTGACCACTTCAGACTTTCATGTTCCCTTCAAAAATAACAAGATTCAGCTCTCCTCTTCTGATTGAAGAGGAATGATTGTTTCTGGCTTCAAAACGAAAAGAAGTGTTGTTTCGAAATGAGATGCACGAACAGGCAGAGAAAGAATATATGAATACATGCTTGTAGAAAAACTATTCCTGTTTCCCTAGTGGGAGCCGTTGCTGACCTCCTCCCTCCCACACAGGCCGCCCTCTGTCACACCTGAACTCTGGCTTCTCCTACTGCCTGCAAAGGTCAGTTCAACCATGAATGTCTGAAGACAAGCCATTCAGTAAAAACAGCAGCATTAATTGAGAAGTCATTATGAAAAATGTGAAGTAAAACATGTGGCCGCATGTGTCATGCCTTGTTATTTACAAGGCAATTAGGTAATCAGAGTGCCAACATTTCTATTTCTCAAAGTGAACTTTGCTTAAGAACCTGTGTGGGAGATAGAACCTTTTAATGTAGACTGTCTGCACTCGTAATTGGGCACTTGTCTACATATAGTTTTATTTCAGCTAGATTTCCCTCTACATGTAGGAACAAACATATAAACTGAGATGAAAAATGTATTCGATAGAGATGCCAATTTATCAGCTTCTTGAACTTGCAGAAGCAAAAACTCTGTTTAACCACTGAAAAATGTCCAGTCTGGACTGCATGTAGAGAATATTCTGTGTGAGATACAAAAATAGATTATCCATCAAAATTAAGTTTTTCTTTTTTATTATTATGTAGCAGTCATTGTGATTTAGGTTGTTTTATGTTTTTGCTGTTGTTCAATTAAATGCCATGGATATTTAGCTGAATCATACATATCTCAGGACATGTCTGTCATGTTTTTATTCACTCACTGAACAAACAAGAAATGTGACACACTCATCAAACATGCATCTGCTCGGCCATAAAACTGCAATTTGTCATTCACAAGAAAGAAATGACTGCTTACTTGTATCAGTTTCAAATATTTAATAGTTGTGGTTTGACTGAATGTTGTCCTAGTTCAAGGTATTGCTTTTACATAGCATAACACCAATTTAGCTTTGGACAAATGCACTTTTTGTGAGGTCAGATTTTCTAACATCCAATAACCACTTCATCCAGGAATCTAAGCTAACATTTGTCACAGACTTAATGCATTTTCCTCCAGCCACTCTTGAGCTGTCATGTTTACATGAGGTGACAGATCCAAGGTCAAAGTGTCTGCGACTTGTAGAATGAAAAATATAATGAATTTGTTTTCCTAAAATTAAATAGGAGTTAAATTCACAAACTTATAAAGCTTAAATAAGCAAAATTGGCACTGCTGTTTAAGTACTCTAGGTAAAATTCATCCATTTATTAGGAGGAAAAAAACTGTTGATAAATTTTAAAACGTTAATATTTGACATGGCACTTCAGCAGCAAAAAGAAGTTTTTTGTTGTTTGTTTGACTCTTAACTTTTTTAAATGTAGCTGCATTCTTGCATCAGACTGTACATATTGGAAAACTGTCAGAGTAAGCACTTTATTGTTAAGGATCATCTAAGTAAAATCTAACAGCTCACACAGTTCTGTACCACTACTAATACTTTAGACTTAAGGATAAGTCCGGTGCATACATTTTTACACATGACTGTACTCTAAAACCCCTCCAAACATCCAGCAGGAAGCTAAAATGATGTTTTCCTAAAAATATGTTAAAGGGGCACTACCATGTAAAATGAACTTTTTTTAGTTTTGTATCATGTTATAATGTTATACTCTCATTAAAAATGTGCCCAAAGCCTTGCTTTGACTCATTCATGCATGTTTGAGAAATCCTGCAGCATTTTTAGGCAGCCATGCTGAGGAGCAAAACGACAGGTGGGGACCAGAAAYRCCTTTTGGKACCAGAAACGCCCCTGGGACGTGTCTTTAAGCCGAACTTCCTCATGACAGAGTGCACCCCCCCCTCCTCCCCACACACCCCGCCCATGACTCCTGCAGGCTCTCAGGTGAAACTGAAAGTGAAACTTAAACTGTCTGCTGAGCTCCACTACTTCTCACTCAATGAAACTCTTTTCAGATTAAAAATACATTTGAGGAAATGTATTTTCAGATGCCAAGTAAACTGCATCATAGTAGCTCCCACCCCCACTCCCCCACATTGAACTGGGTGAGACAGAAGCGGAAGGTAGTCCTTAAAGAGACAGAGGCCAATTTCAAGGTGTTTAGAAGAGGAAGTGATGAGAAGATAAGTTTATTTTCTTTTTAAACATAAAAACTGCATTTTAATTAAAGCTAAAGGTGACACAGATACTTTATTATGGTATAGTATTTAAATGTATGCCTGAGAAACACATAATATTGCCCCTTTAAAACATTTGAGTAAGTGAAGCAAGATTTCTTTTTTCAAAACCCATTAAAATTACAGAAGCAGCCAATCCAGGCCCCCTATTTAAAAGTAAAAATGTTAGATAAACCCTTCCTCATCTAAGTCTCAGTCAACTTTTGTCAGTCAGATGAACTCTAAAATAAGCTTTCAGCCAATCAAAGAATTATCTTATTCAGATAGTTCCCTTCAGAAAATGTTTCCTTGATCTTAATTTAAAATAGAATCTATGGTGAACACTTGCTCAGGGCATGGGAGGCAAACTCAATTGATTAAATTTTCATTGCCGTTCTTTTAAAGCACCAAGGACATGTGCCACATCAAATCTGCTCAACCCTAAGCACCAAATTTAATAGCTTGCATGAAACAAAAAGTCTTTGAGGCATGCAGTTTTGGAAGGTAAACAGTAAAATGGTGGAGGGATGGCTTGATTTCCTTCTAACTATATACACAACAAATATATGTATAGTTTTTAATGTGGGAGCTGTTCAGACATACAGTCGTGCATAATGGGTATTCAAAGTGCAACTAAAACCTCTCATGCACTTTTATCTTAAGCTTAAAGCATTTTAAACTTTTTTTGTCAAATCTGCACAGTGACAGCATGCAGAGTAGCTGTTTACACAGCTATACACACCTACATTTACCTTCACAACCTGACATTTTAGAGATGACCAGTAGCTAAGAAGTCATCTGTCCAGCTGTACAGGTATTGATCATTTCCTGCGGTCTGGAAATTTTCCATCACTGTTTTTTAACAAATGGATCACACACCCTCTCACTCTGTAGGTCTCAACAGCGTTCAGAGCTGCAGAGTCTGTCAGTCGACGAGACAAGATGGAAGCCTACTTTCAACACTGCAGCAGGCACTGACAGATAGACCTTGACTTGTGACGTAAATCAGGCCAATGCAGACTCCTTAGAGGTCAAAACTCTCTGGACTCTTGAGTTCTATATTGCCTTGCTGGTTTTCGCATATTTCTTCGTTTTGCTTTTGGAGTTTTAAAGAAAAAATGACACTTGTGTTGTAGAGGTGCATCTTGCAGTCAGAGTGGATGAAAGTAAAATTACAAGGTTTTATTTTAAGCTCCCTCTTTCCTAGGAAAGGAGAGAATGGCACAGAAATGTTGTACCTGAAACAGTGAATTTACAAGTGTTTTCCCTTTGGATAGCCCTAACTAATACTTTCCTTCTAGTACATCTGAGCACGCTCATCAATGAATGTTGACAGCACCAAAATAAAAAATACACCAGCAACGCAGGGACTTTACTAGCCCACAAGTGACTAAGGCAAAGTTCACATTGCACGTAAATGGACCCATGTCTGATTTTTTTCATGGCTGTCTTAACCCTCCTGTTGTCCTCATTTTCTGTATACACCCTTTGTCCTCCGGGTCAAAATGACCCGTCTCCACTAAATCNTGGGAGGTAGGAAACTAGAGTGGTGGTAGGCGTGAAGGCAAACTTTGAGGAGAAGACCTCTCTCTCCTTTGACGCAAGCTGTGCAGGTGGGAGCTCAGGCTTGTTCTTTCGAACTGTACCAACCATGGTGATCTTCCTCTTCAGGAGCTGCTGTCCGATAACCATAAGAGGTGAAGAAATTGTCACATGTCACATTGTGACCCCTCAGTCCCTCTGTCACATCAAGCACAACTCGCATCCCCTGGTTC
>NW_013952403.1:803762-810750 GCF_001266775.1 Austrofundulus limnaeus | reverse complement strand
ATCTGAGACACATCTAAAACTTTGTAACATTTTGTGGTTTGTAAATAACTCTGTGACCTTGATTCTATTTGCCTCACGGGTCATTTTGACCCGAAGACCATCTTTGTACTTTTTTTTGTACAGCTTACATGGAAATGTGAATAAAAGCAACATTTAACTTTTTCTATTGTTTTGGCCAATCTAGGCAAAGTCTTAAAACCTCAAGTTAAAAAAATAACATTTAGGGGATTTTTTGGGGGTGTTTAACACAGTGGYGGGTCATTTTGACCCGAAGACAACAGGAGGGTTAATATGGTAAATACTTGTTTTACACATCCAAACCAGGCTTTTCCAGTATGTGGTACTCACTTGGATACATACAGTATCTGGTGTTGTTCAATGAGACCACAGTCTGAACAATCAAGTCGCATTTCACCTGACTTTTACATCAGCGAGGTGGTGGTAAACCGATCAATCCAAGTACTTAGAATATTTATACCAACCTTCAGCTATAGAACCAGTCCAGCTGCTTTGTCTTTGTTCTTTTATTTTTTATGTATGTCATAGATGACTAAGAATCCACAGAAATATGATAGTAACGTTGATCTCGGACCATATCAAAGCTTAAATTACTGGATCAATACTTAGTTATTTTTACTTTCAGCACTTAGCTCCCTTTCCAAAAATACAAGCTTCTCCGAAGCAGCTGACCACAGTCAGGTTCAAATGTAAACACTGAACAAAATAATCATGTCAGATAAATTTTTAATCATCTCTGATTACACAAAAACATCAGAATCGACATGCTAGCATGTAGCATCCACATTTACTTCTGCGCATGTGGGTCACATCAACGCTGTAGAGAATTCACACTGAAGTCTGATGGAGGTCACGTTTAAAATATATTGTAAACATTCACGCAAAAAATTCCAGATTTGAGCAAAACAATCAGAACTGAGCATTAAGAGCTGTTGTGTGAATGTAGCCTAACAGTGAATTTTGCCATTTGTTTTCTTCTTATTCACTGAGGATTTTAAAAGACAGCTCAAAGCTGTCAAGTCTACTGGCTCTATGTATTTACTACTGCTAAAGAATTATTACAGGTTATAAATGCCAAACACTTGTGAGCTTTGAGTTGGAAGAAACTTGTTGATGACCAGGACCTCTTGTAGATTTGAAATGGTTTTGCAGAAATTCTAAAACAAGGTCTCCACATCCAAGATGAGCGGTCATGATCGAAGCTGAAGTAATTTTGTCCTTTCTATTTCCTGAGCACAATGTAGCCATTACAGCTGAAACCTACTCTATTGCTATCCACACAAGCCAAGCTGATAAACTCATCGCTCCCACAGAAAGAACCGAGCACAAAAGAGCAGTTTAACAAAGGCAAAAAAAAAAATGCAATCAATATAAAATGTCTCGGTAAAAATGCCTGAAAGAGCGAGGTTTGTCTGTGAGCATGGGCAGATCAGAGGCCAGGTCACAGTGCACTGCTTAACCTTGTGTGTTCTTCTGCTTGGCTTTACAATCCTCTTAATCCTTGTGAAGTCCTCAAAAGGCAATGAAAGACCACTTAAAATGACACCATTTAAAGTGGTAATCCCACACTTGTCAAATACCAATACTGTATGAGTTTTTTATGGATTAAAAAAAAGGGATGAAATAGTTCTTCAAAACTAAGTGTGTCTTTTGTGATTAAATAGAGCATGGGGGTGGGCGGTGGCTAGTGGCTTTTCACTGTAATAAAAAGAAATATTGATATACGGACAACAAAACAAACTTTCATTTAGATGTTTTCAACATTTCTGAACTAGTTTAATTAAAATTACATCAACAACAAAAGCAAGAATTTGTTTGGAAACCTTCTCTATCTCAATTCTGTTAAACAGTTGTTGATAAACAGAAAAATGATATGAATGTCTTCTTTTATTCAATATAATCTAGGATACAGAATTGTTTCAAGACAGAATTTAAGTGTTTACTATTGTCTAGTCTTTCAGAGAATTGTGTCTACAGGCATGCAACGAGTGTGTCTTATTCTGTGGGAGATTAAAAAAATCATAATTATAAATGGTTTAGAAATGGTTTCAGCGCCCTTAAATAACATTGAAATGAACAAACTGTTGATAAAAAGGAAAACATAAAATTTGTATCGTTAAACTTATCATTGATCATTTGATACTAAAATACTATTAGCAGGTACACAAGAATATATTAAAAAAGAGAAAGAGCAGCAGCAGAAACTAGCGAAAGATATAAAAAGTAATTTTCATGGTGCATAATTTCAAAATCACTCATCTCAAAGGGCCACAATTTACATGCACATTTGTCTTCTTTTTCATTAAAACTCGTACTTAAACCCAAGATATAAGCCAAGACATTGACCAAGTAGTTCAAAAGGTTCTTAACTTTTTTCTGCAACAGAATGCCTTAACAAGTATGTTTGCATAAGTGTGTGTGTGGGTGGGTGAAAGTGTTTGAAGTGGAAGGACAAATACACATAAAGGACAAAAATTTAGAAGCCAAATTAAAAAATAGACTACTTACCGCAACTTTGCTCCCAGTTATCTGCATGCAGCGATCAGCGGAGAAGGTTAATGTACAAAAAGACACAAACAGCACAATCATTAGTAGGCCAGAATATTACATGTTAAAGCATTAGCGTCTGTGTAACTTCACAAAAATTMTTCGCACAAATAAAGCACACACTTTAAGCCTAAAATTGATAAAAAGCCAACAAGAAAACTCAATTTTTGTTGTGTACTAAAGATAATGTCTGTGTCTGGCCACTGCAATTTCATCATTTTTGAAAATCTTAATGTCAATACATGAATGAAACGGACGTTTAGAAGAAAAGAACTTGCAAATTCCGAAAATGAAAATAAAAGCTCTGGTAATACTCTGGTAATCATACRGATAATGACAGTGAAGAGCAACATTTCACTGTTCTTGACTGATAGATTCACAAACCCTTACCCCAATATGATGGTTGGCTACTGTGAGCTCAGAACCTGTACAAGGTCTCACTCTCCTAAAATCAATCTGTCGCCATTAACATTGGTCTTCAGATGTCAAATTTGTGTGGCAGAACTACCTTGAACCCTTGCAGTCAGCACAATTCCCAGGGTTTAACCTTGTTATCTGTCAATAGTGGCAGGTAGCAGAAGCGATTTTCATTACTGCAACTGTGGGACTTGTTTCACAGTGGGAAGGTGTCTGTTAGCACAGCAAATGTATTCTAATCTGAGCCTGAGCTCCTCTCTCTGCAACATGCTTCTGGGGAATTGCATTTTGATTGCAGAAAGTTATAGAAACCGAGAACCTTTTTTTTATTCTTCCTTTCTCCGCATTTTAGAGAATCTCACTTCCATCATTGTGATGTCCCAACTGTCCACATCTGCACACATTCAATGGTTATTATTTCCATCAGTCTACCACCAGATTAAACCAAATCTAAAATCAGATTAACATGCTACTACATTCRCCTCACTTTATAAGAGCTGTGTGTTAGTGTCTGAAACTGGAAAAATAGTTCTAACAATTCTGGACATTTTAATGACAACAATAAAATATATATAAATAAGACACTGCATATTTTTAAATCCTGTTAATTGCAGCTTTATTAAACAAAAGACATTATCTTTAGTTTGCTAATCAAAAAGGAAATTGTTTCTCTGACAAATCTACCTGATTTAACATTAGTTAAACAAGGTTACATAGGGTTTTATTTTAAAAAATACAATCATTACAGACATTTTATAATCATAACTACTGCATGCAATTGCAACTTTAGAATAATTAAATGACTGTGTGTTCTCTGAAATGTATTGTTCATAAAAAGTGGAATGATATACAGTCATGACTACATTAATAAAGCCAGGATTTCAAAAAACATGCTATAATTAGAAATTCCCTTTTTAAGGCCTTACACATCTTTCCTTTATGCAACATAGCATAATCATATTGAAACAATGATTTTGAGCATGTATTAATTGTATTAATTGCATTAGTATAACAATGATTTTTGCCATTTCTKTTATGTTAGCACACAGTTACAGCAAGAAAAGAACACAAGACAAGATGGAAAAGGGAGCCGATGGTTTATGCAAAGCTGATGGTCAAAGACATTCAAAGACACACTTCTGCAAAAGCTGAATTGGTTTACACTGAAGTATAACTCATATTCAAATGAGCTGGGTCAATGCAGAAAGCTTTTATAAAAAAAGACATTCCATTTTGTGTTGGGGATAATTTGCTAGACCCCTGCTGTGGTACCCCTAGTAAAATATGGGAGAGTTCTCAATCTTGCCTGGCTATGAACCTGTAAAAAGAAAGAGGTGGCATCACAAGAGGGAGACGAGGATGGAGGAAAAGGCTTTGAATTTACTTTGAAATTCATATTTTGCAAGTGCAAACAATGCATTTTTTAATAACTATTTTTGCCAGACTGCTGCTTAAAAGCAAATGTGATATGTTAACAAGCATGAATGATGGATACTGATACACCACTTAGCCATAATATTACGACTAACAGGCAAATGTTGAAAATGTCTCCTGATTTGGTTCCAACCATCAGGACCTTGAGGCATCGTCTCTTTAAGAGCTCACAGTATCTGTCTCTGACACTAACAAATGTCACATTTTGAAATCTTGTAAGACGCAAGGCAGGACCTCCATGAGTTAGATTTGCTGTGCACATCCAACAAATGCTCCAGTTTGAGATCTGTAGAATTTGGAGGTCAAATCAACTCTTCAATTTTGTTAATGAAGTTTTTTTAAACTGCTCTTAAAACAATTTTGCAGTGAGGCAGAGTGCATTGTCATGATGAACATCTTTGAGTACAGATGGTTCTGTTTCCACATAATGTATCAAGTAACAAGATAATTTAGATTTGATTCACCTTTTAGTGATTATATTCTTATGATTGATTGCACCACAGTATCAGAAGCCCTTGAATCCCCTGGATACTGCTTTAAAAAAATCATGTTTTTCTGAGAAGGTCTGCACATACAAACAAAAACAAGTTATTTCTCCAATATCAAWTTTTTTTTAATTTTTATTTCTAAAAGTAACTTGAACATTCAATAACAGAAATAGAGTGATATATACTGTATACAGATTTTTAATGGCTGAGAGCTTCATGAGGCATTCTGTTTAAAATTGTAACCTCTTATTTTTTAAATGGCCAACAAAACTTGTTGAATACCTTCTACAAAAACAAGTACAAAAGTGAAAAATTGAACAAAATAAAAATAAAGCTGTTCTGCACTCATCAAAACAGAAACTAAAACGAAAACACATTTTTGAAAAAGACTGAAGAGGCCAGAGCAAAACAGTGAAGACATCACAGAAAGCACCATTCCCACATTAGACAGATTTAGATTTCCAGAGAAACATTTTATATTTGGCCCACGGTGCATGCTCATCAACACCAACAACCAATATTGTAACTGACAACATGTAACCCCTTTTTGACCCGTACAGTTTGCACATGCCATTTTACAGAAAAGATAGGAAAACTGGAGCAGTTTTCTAAAAAGACAAATAATAAATAAATATTGAAAGTGTGCTTTTCAAACACTAAATTAGGGTTCCAACTTTCCAAAACATATCAAACTTTGGTGTATATTTTTGAACATCAGAGCCTAAGCTGTTGCGAGCACTTCCAAGCAGTTAATGCAACTTTCGCATGAGCTACAGGCTGAAAAGCTTGGGCCTCATCCCTGCAACTATTTAAAAATATCTGTAGATGAGTAAACTAGTTTTTATAGCAATTTTAGATGATTTGCTTTGGCTTTAACATCATCTATAAAATTGGTAATTAAATGGTTTACATGTCTATAACGTTTTGTTTAATAATTGGTTGGTTTTGTAGATATCTTAAAATATACTTTTAAGCAGTAAGATGAGATGTCTGCTCGTGCCTCTCTTATGGTTACAGCTGTATGTTCAATGTTTCTCACTGCACAGATTAGTTAGATGCATGCCTTGTTGTCATAATCATTTGCAAATCTCCCCTAAACAATTAAGCCGAAGTAAGACATTTTCATGTAACATCACTACGCGACAGTGTGTGTATGTACAACTGTTCTGTATTGTAACTGTGTGTGCAGAGTTGCATGAATCTGCATGAACAGCTACTTCATCACTGACATTCAATCCCCACCCCCACCCTCCCATCAGTCCTATTAAATGTGATAGCAGGGTGCAGACAGACATCACATTTTGTCCTCTGTCCTTTCACTACACGGATTATGTTATTCATTTGAATAAAATATCTGAGCTCACAAAGCATAATAGGCCCTGTGAGGAATTCAATCATCTCGGATAATCATCATTATCAATAATGCCAGTTAATTACCATAACAATGAGGAAGGTAATAAATGATGATGTCAAGGGAGAGCTACCAGGTTCAGGAAACAATGGGGAAAGAAATTACTTTTTTCCTTTATAAGAAAAAGATCTGAATATCACCTCATAAAGTTGTCTATAATTTCATTCATCATACATTGATGGACAACTGTCAGATTTGTTTTGCATTGCTTTGCATGATTAATTTTCAGCTTCATTTTCAACTAATAGAACATGGCCTGTTCAAAGTAAACTAATTTATCTTCTTTTTTTTAATACTGGCCAAAAAATAAATTTATTAAATTTATTTCAATCACGTGGCTTAAAAACTAATAATGTTTGAACGAAAAGTTAATGGAAACTGATATCAACAAAATAGGGTAGACTGCTGAGTAGATGAGAAAATCTGAATGGGACTGCAAAATAAAAGTTTTTGAAAACAAATATATTTAACTAGTGGTCTATGGGAAATTACATTGAAAAAAATGAAATCGTTTTTTCTGCAAAGCCTTTTCTCTGGTCGTGTAATCTGGTTGAACTATGCATTACGTGAGGTGGCAGAAAGCACAATAGTCTTATAAAGTCATACTTCTCATAGCATCATGCAATACCAACATCATATTTTTAAGTGGTTACAGTAGTTGTGGAAAGCATAG
>NW_013952403.1:798139-801828 GCF_001266775.1 Austrofundulus limnaeus | reverse complement strand
TATATATATAACACACATTTTCAGATTTTTGCAAAGCCAGTGTCATATTGCTGTGGGTTTAATTGAATTAATATAACACAGCTGTCAGTTTGAGAAAAACATGGTATTTTCCTTCACTTGAGGACGTGGTCTCATAGTCAGCACTGTCAGATGAAAGGCTGCATCACCGTATAAGTCCTTCTGGATTTACAATTTTTTCATAACATGTTTTGCCGTAATATATTGCCGTAATTGTATTTTATTCTGAAACAACAAATACAACGTATTGTATAAAAAGAAACTGTAATGGAGGGTAACATTTTAAAACTACTTATACAAGGTCAAACAAAGTGCAGAAACTCAGCAGTATCAGAATGCTTCCAAAGTTGTTGTTTTTTTTTGTGTGTGTGTGTGTGTGTGTTCATTGGGTTTAGAACACATAACTGCTGCTGAAACAATTTTTCTGGGTTACACTATGGGGGAAGAAGTTTGGACTGCATATTATTAATTTATTAAGAGAATTTGTCAGATTTCCCAGGGCAGCTTGTCTGTATGTTAATATCACTGCAGCAATTCAGACTAGTGCCACTTCAAAGTGACCTGTATATGTCACTAAGTTCAACATAGTCACATTTCCATCACACAATATTACAGACATGGGGTAAATTGTGCATGACACCTGCGGGTTCAGTTCTTCATAGACCTGTGGAAAGCAGATCCTTAATGAAAGGGGTATATGTTATCCTTATGGTGTCAGAAACACACATTGCATCATATCATCTACAAACCCCTGTGGGTGTTTTGGGGACTGAAGAGAGCAAGTCGTGTGCTTCCTAGTCTTGCCTGTTATAGCTGTGTGGTAACATCAGTCTGTCAGACTACCCTAGWGTTAAATCACTCTTAGTTTCCTTGKGGACCATAAGTTTTTAGTCAGCAACAGCTCTGAACAGAATAAAACCACACAGGGTATTCTGCACATTTAAAAACAAATTTACTACTTTTACAACATATGCAGCATTTTTTATAGCGGTTAAGCCATTCTGAGCTTAATTTCTGAACACGTTCCTGAAATGCTCTCTTTTTAGCCAAACTGTCTTACAGTCCTATTTTCCAATTATAATACAGTTTACATTAGACCAAACATGTACCACCAGTTTTTAAAACATCCTTTTAGTTTGTTTGTTTCCCTTGTTTCGCTTTTTAAAAATGTGTTGCTGCCAAAAAAAATTGAACTTTTTTCATTTAAACACCAAATATGTTCACTTTATTGTTTATATTGTTAAAGGTTTTAATTCATTTATAATGTGAATTAATTTAAATTTTAGAAAACCTAAAAAAATCTAAAACAATTGATTGAAATAGCTTGTATTCCTTATAAAGTACTGAGCCTGCCACTGCCACCACTGAGCAAAAAAACTTTAGCCTGGACCAACCATCCCCTAACATCAAGCAAATACAGTATATGATTCTAAAATGAAACCAGAATTTTAGAGGAAACAATGAATTAATGAAAGAAAAATCCTAAGTGCAATTAAAGATATGAATTTCAAGCATGAAAAGTTAGGAAACGTGACGTAAGAAAGGGTGGCAAGAACAAATGACAAAGAAAGCCATGAAGCAGACAATTTGGTTATACTCTTTAGGACTGCTTTTACTGTCTCTATTGATTTCCATTAAGCTTTTAGACCAAACCATTTCAAATATGTAGTAAAGCTGAGCTTAAAAACTAAAAACTACATCTGTCACTTACAGATTTAGCAGTTGCTGAGATGTACTGGACCACCATCTCGCGTTTGGTGCTCAAGTCCTTTCCACGCAGCGGAGCTTTGCGTTCTTCATTAAGGTTCATATCCTCCTAAAAACACACAAACAGTGAAGTGAAATGTATTAATCAATTGTAAAATAAACATATTCAGAAAAAAATATAAAAAGAAGAAAAGGTGAGATACTCATTGAAACATAAATGACACCGAGGAACAAAACAGCTGGATGCTTAAACCCAAAGAACTGATCAAAATACAACATTTTAAAATGTCAAACTTTGAACTGGATCATTTACAGTACAATAGATTCATTACTAAGAAGAAACATTTTAGATGGACCAACATTTATTATTCCATTTCCACTATGWTCAGATCCTGTTCTGTGGTTAAATTAATTTCCAACTATGTTCCTTTGTTAAAGTCACAGGCTAAAGCAGAAGAATATAATGGCAGTAATAATTAGTCCTTGAAATAAAAGTAGCAAGGCTGCAGCAATAAAAAAAACTGCACACTGCACCCCCAACTCTGAACAGAAAAACAAAATCAAACACGGCTTCTATTGAGGCCATGCAATCACATCTGATAGGCTGGATAGGCGGTATCTGTGTGTTATTGGGAGTATTATCTTCATGCTACTTTAATTCGGCATCACAAAGAGGTCTTTCATGTGAGAGACATCAGGGGATAGAGTGAAGGCCGGACAGAGCACTAAAAGCTAGGGAATGACATGATGATTAGAATGGAGGAGGATGTTTATCAGAAGCACTCTCTCACAAAGAGATGGCTGGAATGAACAGACRGAAAGAAAAAAACTATCCTCCTTTGGATTTTTGAACACAAAGATGTGGAGCCATGCTGCCCTCTAGTGGGAGAGAGAGGGAAAGAAATTGTGTCTTCAAGTGCTGTCCCTCTCATTTGACAGTAAATTAAAAAATGTAGCTATTCGTAGATAAGAACACAATAATCTACATTTGTTTTAATATCTTACCACGAGTAATCAGATTCAAGCTGTTTTGTGGTGTTTGTCATAGAAATCTGGGCATGAAACCCAACCAGGGGCAAAGTGACCTAAATTCCTCCAACTACACTTCCTCTAGTAAACACCCTCTCAGCAAAGACCATTAAGATCTTTTGTGAAACAGGGAGGGGGAAAAAAATGCAGCAGAAACTTTTTCATCACCCAGGGAAACCAGCAGGTTTTTAAATTAATCTTTGAACCCTGCTAATTTATCTGCTTAATTGGCATTCAATAAAGGAGGCAAAATGTGACGGGGTGAGTACAGGAGGGTGGAGGGGGTGAGGGGGTATGAGTAGTGAGCCTGCGGGACGCTTGTCAAGGGGCAAACTGGAGGAATGAGCCCTCCATGTTCAGCCTGCAAAATGATTAATGCTCTTTTATTAATTATACCCTCACAGGCAACATAAAAAGAATCTCAATATATCATGACTATTCTGCTGGTGTACCTGAAATGGCTTGATTTGAGCTTCTAGCTATGCCAGTGGTCTTATAAAGTAACATGCTTTGCTTGTTATCTCACACAGGTCTGGCAAGCTCTGGCAAGACTTTTTACAGAGCAATTTGTGCATATCTGTTCTCACTAAAATATTTTCTTTTGTCAATATGTATCTAGAGAGTGCTGTCCATAAGCAGCAGAGTTTTAAATTTAAAACAGAAAACTGGCTGAAGTAAAGAAAAAAAACATATTAATCAAAAGGCTGAATATTGATCTTTTATTTAAAGCAGAGATTCTTAACCCACAGGCCGCGGCCCAGAGCGCCACCTTGAGGGCTTCAAAAGAACAACAGTTTTTAACTTTTGGGCCGCAGAGGGCCGCGGGAACACATTGGTTTTGAAAAAGGTGCAATACACGTTCTAACCACTAGTAGCAGGAGTGCGCCACTCAGATGTTTAACAACTTTTTTTAATATGTAAAAGAACCTTAGAAA
>NW_013952403.1:766598-798118 GCF_001266775.1 Austrofundulus limnaeus | reverse complement strand
CTTTAAGTGTATTTAATTAAGTTATGTTAATTGTGATGGTTTAGTTATGATGTAAATACAATAAAAATTAAACCAAGATTTAGAATGATTGTCATTTTAATCCGTCCATTGGTAATGTCTGACTGGGCCTTGTGACAATTTACGTTCAACAAACTGGGCCCCGAGGTCAAAAAGGTTAAGAACCCCTGCAAGCATCGTATAAGTTTTTAACAGGACAATATTCTTGACTACCCAATCATCTCAACTCAAGTAAGCAGGTGTTTCCCTCACTAAACAGCACTCCTGAAACAAGCAATAAGTTAAGATGGCTGCACTCTGGGCATGGCAGCATCTCACCAGGGAAGATGCCAAGCATCTGTCGATTTCTGTGGATTGCAGCTCAGGCAGTCATTAACTGCAACAGTTAAGCAAGCATTTGTTTTTATTCTATCTATAAAATGTGCTCCACCAAGTATATATTATGGCTACAATTGTTTGGTTTATTTAGAATCCAACTTTTTTATATATATTTCCATATTGGTTGTAGCATACAGATTTCAAAATGTTTGGCAACAAGGTGAAAGCAGCTGAAGGTAYGTCACTATTTGTTTTAAAAAGGCCTAGAAGCCGCATAAAACAAATACAAAAAACAACAACCGAGTAAAATCCTGTGGTGGCAATCATGTGGCTTCAAATTTAGCACAACCCAGAGCAGTAAAAGCTTCAAATCAGAGGGAAGAACAATTAATGGATACCATCAAATGCACTCAAGGCTGAAAATAGTATGAAGAGTCTGCCTTCAGGGAAATGTGGATCTGGGAAAAGTAAAAGTACAAAAATGTTTTGCTTCAGCTGTGACAAATCAATTCTTTTGTCCACTACCCTCAAGTTTGATCCATGAGTGTGCAAGGGCACATGCCATAATTCTCCTGTGGGCTTGTTTTAATGTCTTGGCACAGAGTGGAACTGCTGAGGGATCATATAGAAGCTTATTACTGCAAGTGTTCATCCTGACGATGGCACACACAGAGACACATAAAACCTCAAACAAGCCACAGCAGCACAACAATGTGACRTTCTTCTTTCACTAGTCCTGTGATCCTGCTAGCTTCTCTGTATCTTGTTTCCATACTCTGAAAACCAACATTCTCTCAAGCATTGCGACTATACCATGCTACAAGAATCAAGTACGTCTTCCTTCTGCACAATTAGCTTTTTTTTTTCTTTCAGCTGCTCCTGTTGCCACGGCAAGTAAAAGATTTGACAATTATTTTACACYGAATGCCCTTCCTGATGCAACCTGCGCTTAAACCTGAATCTTCAAGATTAWTTTGTTTTTTAAACATTTTTAGGCTAAAAAGCAAAAATAAGAATTCCTCATCTGGGTATTAATAAATAGATTGATTGTTTTAGAAACATTTGCACAAAGGACTCTAACTTCAATTTATTTTTTCTTAATGACATAYATTTACAAAGTTATTGTAAATATCAAATTAAGTATGTTAAATTTTCATCCCTAAACACCACATTTCAGTGTTTTATACTGATCATTTTTTAGATAAATGCAAAGATGGAATTGAGATAAAATAAAGCTTTGCAATGAATTCAGATTGGAGCCGAGCTGTTCCTCTGTTAAACATTTTGGATAAAACTCTACTACAACAGTCATCTTGTCAAGTGAGATAAAATAGACCAGGGCTATTCAGTTAAATTGCTCCGGGGGCCACAGTTACTGCCGGTCAACAGCTGAGGGGCCGAACATCCAGCAATGAAAGTCATTATGTAAATAAACCAAGTATTACAAAGATCTGTTACCTTTGAATTAGTTTATTTTTGCTACATTTAATCATGAATACAACATACAGAACCTTATAAAAGTAGTGATAATTACACATTATCAAAAACAAAAAGAACCCACTCTGCCTCCTATTTGATAAATAATATTTTGACATCTCTGACTTGCCAAAAATTTAAACCGATTTTATTTTCACTTTCATCAGTTTATCTTCAACTGCTTGTAGTTTTAACTGTCTTGGGTGTTTATAGAAATGGTTTTTACCAGCTTGTAGCCAAGATTCTGATGTTTCTGTAGATACCAAACATGTCTATGTTTAACTAAAAGAACTTAGAGTAATTAATGTAGAAAACCGGGATTTGAGCTGAAGAGATGAACAAACCAATTGGCGGGCTAAACTCTGGTCACTGGGCCGCCAGTTGAATAGCCCTGAAATAGGCATTTAATCGGCAGACCCACTACTGCAAATTTATGAGTTTTTGAACCCGAGCAGTACTAAATCTTGTAATAAAACATAAAACCATAAAGACAGCCCTGAAAGTTATTTTTTGCTAGTTTTGTGAAAATAATGTAGTTGAGCTCTCAATGATTAGCTTAAAACATTCAAGTTACTTAAAGTGTTCATTTGCTTTTCCTTGCCACTGACTGTTTCTTCCTATATTTTACCAGATCCCTTTAATGATCTTTCAGTAATGGGCTATGTGCTATCTAGGCTCTGAGACACACATTGCAAAAAGAGAAAAAAAAAATTCTCTATCTCTTGGTCATTAATGCACAGCAGGTGGTCTCACTAATATGGCAAGGGTCAGCCCTTCATTTAAAGACAGCTAGAGATCTAAGGCTACAACATGTAACACCATAATAACAATCAACAGCAATACGTGGAAAAAGTTTTTTTAGCAATTGGCACGTATGTGTGTATGTGTAAACCATAAAAAGAAAACAGACAGAAATATGAGAGGCAACAAACACAGACAGATACTGAGGAAAGGGTATTAGCATCAAAAGAGTCCACCCACCATAGTTGTTTCTGTCTTTTGCTACATCAAAGCAAAAAAAAGTTAACAGTGTATGAGAGTAAGTAGTATTGGCATCCACCGTACACAAGTAAATAAGTCTTTTTTTCTTTCAGAATTTATTACTGTAATTATACTTCCAACACAGTGTCAAGGCCCGTCAAATGTCAGAGCAGCAAACATGCCTTTTGTGTCATCTGTCACTGAGCAAATTGAAGCCTGGGTTTAATGTCACGCCGCTGTGAGCACAAACATAGTAATTGAGAGGTGAACTGAGTGACAGGGATGAGCACCCAGGCAAGAAAACACTGAACATAGGCCTGATGAAAACCAGGAGCACTGATCGTATTTCTCTGGCTCTGGCAATAAAAAAAAAAGTATTGTACGAGAAATACAGGAAAGGTAAGCACCATGCCAACCACACACACACACATGCACACACACAGAGTCACTCAGACATTATCAACAATGGTACACACAACCTATGCAATGAAGCCAGAGTAATTCAGCTCCTCACTTCAAAGAGATGGGCTGAAAGCTTTTTGTTAGATTTCAATCCTGCGGAACATAAGGCCAAAAATGCATTTGAATGGAGAAAATCACAAGTGTGACAGAGCTTTGACCCCATAGATGAGTGAGAAGTGAATTTTAAAGTTTGGTGAGCATCTGACAGCGGTCAAGGGAATAGAACTTTGAAACTCAATATAAAATGTGTCTATTTTTAGGTTTTAATTTTTTTAAGAGAGTAAATTTAACAGAAAATAATTTATGTAAATGTTTGACGAATAGCATGTAAGGATTCAAATCTTCATATTAAATCTAATCTTTGTGTCATAACTGTGGTAATTTTCAAAAACATCTGAAATATCAACACATTACAGAGTAAGCTGGATGATAGATAGATAGATAGATAGATAGATAGATAGATAGATAGATAGATAGATAGATAGATAGATAGATAGATAGATAGATAGATAGATAGATAATGTTTCAATAACAGTGATATGACTTCTGTAAAAATCTGATCAATATACATTACATAAAATTACGTTGCGTGATGACGTACACCATAGGTTCAACACCAGTACTCACCACTACCACTGTTTTTACTACACTAACAACACTACGTACAACACAGTGGATATCAGCGCCTAAATGAGCTCAACAGCTGTAAGTGAACAAGCGCCAACAGTTGAAAAACAAGCAGAAGAAATAGTTAAGACAGAAAAGACTACTGTAATTCAGTGGTGTGGAAGTGGTTCAGGTATCGAAGGTCTGATAAACTTCAGCTTTCAGTCCGCTGTAAAATGTGTCGGAGAGTCTGGTGCCAGAGTTGCAGTGGTGCAGACTCTGGTCCGACTCGCAGTGGGAACACATCTATTCTGTTCCACTGTCTGATAAAGTTCCTCTCAGTAGAACATTCTGAGTGTATGAAAATGAAACCTCTATGTAAACCCTCTTCCTAAAACATAAACATCTCCCTGTCAGCAACTGTGTCAAGCAAGTGAAGCCAATGTCGCAAACACAGATGTGTATGGCAGGCCGTTGTCACATATAATCAGCTTCATCCCACTTTCATTCCAGATACCTGAAATTGGTTTATGACTAGACATATTAGTTCATTTAGCCTGGTAAAAACCAGCCCCGTGTTCTTCGCTTTGCTTCGTACAGAGRGTCTGAACTCTCGGCTGTTGACAAGTGATTGCTTCCTGGAGGCGTGGCCTCTGTTGAAGTTTAAAATGATTGGCGACGCATGTGCACCAGCTTCACTGTGAAGGAGGCTAAGCTAAGAAGCTAACCGTAAATTGTGTGCACGCTGTAAACAACCATCCCCTACTGAGAGGAGAGAAGTACCGAGCCGAACGAGATATCTGTAAATAAGTCCTGCAGGCTTTGCGAGACAATTTTTATTTAATTTGGAAGCCTTGTCAACACGGACTGGCTTCATTCACTTCCTTTGCTGCCATTGTTAAAATACAAGCAGACACTGCACAGAAAATCAACTTTGTCGTTCAAAACTCCTCCTTCTGTTCGCTGATTGGCCCAGGTAAAATTCTACCAAAGAAATCCTTGTCTATGAGAGAAATCCCAGGTGGATCAGTGAAGGGAAACTAGAATTGAGYGGAACTGAATAGGAAGGCAAGGGCCAGGCTACAGTTAATTAAGATATCTCTAATTATACTTTCACTAGGCAAAATACCTGTTCATATTTATATAAATACCTAATTACATTCTGACGAGCAGAAATTATGTCACATTTACCATTAAGCTGTAATGAGGATAATTCAAGACATCTGCAATAAATTACTGACTATCTGAAACATATATTTCAGATATCAAAAAGTGCTATGAGCCAGTATTGCAGAATAAATACGTTATCATGTTTATGTAATTCTGGCCTTGTGGTCTAAAATTAGCAATCACTTTTGTTGTTGTTAGAGAATTATTTTTCTACTCCAAAAATCAGGCATGAATGTTGTTCTGTTTATACAGCTTTACAAGTTAGAGAGAATAAAAATCATAGCTTGTTAACTTTAGACTGAAGGTTTTATTTAAGATTCACAATGTGGAATGGTATGAATGCAAGTCAGGCAAGTTAAATTATAAATAAAGACTAAATTGCTAATCAAAAATCAAACATTCTCACAAAAAGATGGAGAGTAAAAAATGGAACGTTTAACTGTTTATATTATTCTGTAAAACTAAAAATGTAAACATTGGTGCCTGATTTTAAATGTTGTTTGAAAGATAACTGTCATTAAATAGCACAGGCTGACATTGCTGCTCATGATGGAAAAAAAACTGGGCTGGACGAAAGTATTTCTAGCTTTCTAAAAAAAAAAGTAAAAACAGAGATAGTTCTTTTTCCTGAAGAGGCTGTGTTTTTTCAACATCTGTGGAACCACGATGTGCACTGCAGGTGTTTCATGAGTCTGTGRTGGCGTGTGCCATTTACTGCACTGAGGTCTGCAGAAGCAACAGCCTGAGGGTGTCCAACATCAACAGACTGAACAAACTGATTCAGACGGCTCAGCTGGCTGGAGTTAAGACCATCTACATGCAGTGAAGAATGTCAAACTCCTCTCTCCCTCTTTATTCACTGTGGTCAGAAAGATATGCAATTCTGCCAAACATTTAAAATATTCACAGCTTCAGCAGTCTCTTGCCATTGYTGTCAATTTACATTTAAATTATTTTATACAGGTTTACAGACTGCGACCTTCAATATTCATATGTTTATCTGGCAGTAATATGAACTGAAGACACTGTTTTTTTTATTTCATGACARTGCTGTCACATTAAAAATGCATGTCTTTGTGCCATCACTAGAGTGAGTTTTAATGAGCTCTTACATAATGTGGACATCCATTCACAAAACTGTTGTAGTTTTCAAACTTAAACTAAAGTGAAAAAAAAAACACTTTTTTTTTCATTAAAGGCCCTGTCACACTATAACATTTTAGACAACATATACCAACTTGTTATTTGTTTTTTTTTTACTTATTTTTATGACTAAATAACTCATAATACAGGCTATATATTTAATCTAATCATTAGCATTTTTTTTATTCCATATTCAGTGTAGACATCTTCAAAGTCTGACAAAAACATAATAGGTTGTTATTGTGAGACAGGGCATTTACACAAATAAATTTAACTTTTTATTTTGGATGGGAGTTCAGTATCCTTCCAGTTTTCATTTAAAACTGTCTTTTATGTTGTTTATCTGTAAGACCTATAAACCCTAATATCTCGACAGGGCAATATTCTGCAGGCAAATCATTGAGTCTAACAATGAGATGTTGCATGAAAGATGATAGTTGTAAAGAGAAATAATTACTATTTTCTTGTACCCTATCTCATCAGCAGTAAAACTAGAATTTATGAGCACTAATAAATTAAACAAGCTTTACGAAGTTACTATCTAWTCATGACAGCATTTTCAGGGAACATTTAAAATGTTAACTATTTATTCCTGTGTGGCATTKGGAGGCATAATAAACCTGTGGAGTGTTAGACGTGAATCTATACAAGGAACGAAATTCACAAAAGAAACAGAAAGCTTACCATCATCTTTTCAAAAAGGTCAATGATTTCTTTTTCCGAGAGGTTCATGGATCTCTCATCAAAAAGGGGCTGCGGAACAGGCAGCTCGGCTTGAATAGAGCTGGGATCCGTTGGGTGCTGTATGAGAGGCTTCTCCTTCTTCATCCCAGTTTTCCTGAAACTGGTGATACGATCCCGCTGAAAGAGAACAGTGTTTGATATATTAAAATAGTGTAAACAATTCATGAACTACGTAATCAAAGATAATTTGAAAAAAAAAATGGTTTAAGGTGCCTGGAAACTAAACTTTATGTTTCCTCACATTAAAAGTTCATGTGTCCTGGTGTCACCCACAATTTACAATAAACAGAAAACCCTGATGTTGCGGACAGCTCAAAACGTGTTGCTGTAAACAAAAAAATTTTGCTAAACACTAAAGCAAAACTCCAAAAGCAATAGACATTTTTAATGATTTATTTTGTACTACCTAATTAATAAAAATTGAAAGAGTTATTTGTTGACATAAACTATATGTACTCATTATAATTAGAGGTGAACTGATTATTTAGTTGACCAATTAATTGGCTAATATTTGCTGGATTTTAAATAATCACCCACCAGCAACACTCGTGTATACTTTGCTGATAAGCAAGCAGAAAAATGAAGATTCAGCTGCTGTTATAACCAGCTTACTGCAACCTACAAACTTGGGTAACTGTGTTCTGATTTTGTCAGATGAAAAAAACATTTTGATCAAAAAAGAGAGTGAGAGAGATCAGCAGTGTGTATCAGTCGATACGACCTCTTTTCAGAATGCAGTAGAAAGCTAATAAGAAAAATACTCACCATCCAATCCTCCAAATGTTCTAGTTTGTACTCATGTTATTTAATTAGTTCCAATATTTCAACTTGCTTTGTTAATTTCATCAGTTATGTAATGAATGCAAAACAAAAAATGTACATGGATCACATGCAGGGAGTGGATGTTAGTCGTATTTAGTAGAATGGAAGGAGATGGCATGCTAGACAAATTAACATGAATTAACTGAAAAGATAAACATATTGAAGACATAAATGATGTCACTAATTAACATGAATTTATTGAAATATTACTACTTGATGGATCAAACATACTATAAGCTAAAGATTCAATCAAAAGTTTGGCAAAAGGAGTTTAAAACAAACAGATGTAATCAGAATTGTTACTGATAATTAAATCTATAAAGTTATATCTATGTTCTGTTCAGAAAGAAAGCCTAACAGTGCTATATAAAAGTAGCATGAAAAGCCAAATCTCATTTTTACAGTATTACAGAAATACTCCAACCAGTAAGACAGATTATGTCTTCTGGGTGCTACTGCGTAATAACCCAAAAGTCACATTTTACTGTAGCAAATGTGTGAATGTGTAGTTTAAGATGTTTTTGCAAATAAATTCTATGTTCCCTTTTTTGCAGGCACATTTGATCCATCCATATATTTCAGATAAATGTTCCATGCAGTCATTAACAAAACATGAAAACATGTCAAACAAAACTAGTCACATCAAAATCAAACCAAGCACCTTACCATATCATCAGCCAATGTTTTTATGTGTATGTTCTGTTGGAGGGAGGGCACAGTATGAAAAACAATATTCAACAGAAATAAAATTAAATAAAAATACTGCCGAATGCTTGGTTAGTGCTCCAATTGAAGTGTTTTCCCATAGTGTCCTCACTGTCTTGTTTGCCTATGTGAAACCAATTTAGGTTTCCATTGACATGCATGCACATAAAAAGAAACAAAGCAAAATGTCTAAGATCCACAGTAGGGAGTGGTGGATCTATGACTAGTTTTAACACCTCTTATTTTGTTGCATATAAATAAGCAAACCTTGAGTTTGTACATGTGGATATGAGAACACTTATGATTCTATGAAGACATTTTAAATAATTGTTCAGGGACTGATATGTGAATACCCCAAGGACACTTTAAAAAACAAACATAATACAGAGACAAAAAAAGATACCCACAGCCACACCTGTTCAACACCGCAAAACAGGCGTAATCCAATAAGTAGCACACGGTCTGAAGGCACAAAAAGTTGTTTTTTTGCTGTGACATTTGTTCTAAAGAGCATCTCTTGTTGTGACAGGGACCACAAACGATAACACCAAAACTTCAATCAAGACAGATGTTTTTCTTCATCTCAGACACAATAAGAAAGGCGGATGCTACAGGGTTGTGGCTCAGCAAGAGACGACCATTTGAAACACACCTCAAACGGGAATCGGTAACAACCTTGCCATATGTTTTGGCGCGAGGCTGTAAAGTACTAATGAGTCGGGAGATGTGGGGCTGTGATGGTCATAAAGCCTGCCTCCAGCCGTGGATTTCTCCACTATTCTAATCAAGAAACTACTGATACCGGGGCGTGCAAACAAATTGGCTTTAACCTGCGCCTCCCTCTGTGCATCTCCATCAGCTGTCGCTCCTGGCAAGGCAGTGCAGACACACTAACTACCGTATCTGTCACTACTTTTGTCGACAACAACTGATCAACAGTTGGGAGCTGGCGCTATGAGCTGTAGAAAAGTGGCGGTATTCTGCAGGTTTCGTATGCTGCCCGAGATTTTATTTGAAGTCCAGAAATCAGTCATGTCATATTCATCATGCATCATGCAAAGAGGATTCTGCCTGGTGGGTAATTGCCTCACTATTCCTGTGCGGACAGGTAACCACATGAGCCTGACTAACTTAGACATCAGTTCCTCTCAGGCACAATTAGGTGCATTTATTGTAGCTGCATCACTACTCACAACATCTGTAAAGCTAATAATTTGACCTGAACAACAACTTTTCCCATTACTAACTCAGAGCGTATGTATCATTAAGCCCAGCATTCTCTGGCAGTCGAAAACTGCGTGAAACAATAGCTAATTTACAGATAGAGTACTTAAACATTTTCTAATCAATTTAACAACAATCAAACCACTGTTTGGTTAATTGCCTTGACTTGAGGGCCTTTCTTCGCCCATTATCTTGGCAACATCGCAACATTGCAATTAAACACCTAACAATTAAGCTTGCATGTCCTCCGGGCTTCTGCTGCTTATTAAAGTAAACTTTTTCATCATAATAAATGTTTATTACCACACACATATTTCTCTAAATAACCTAATCAAATTAGCTTTGGGTCCCTCCTTAATCAAATATGATCATCACTCCATGCAGATCCTTAAAAATGAAAACGCAAAGCAATATTCTGCAACTTGAAAGCCAATTTGGGCACACAAAACCATACCAGTATGCATATTTCACACCATAACTCCTAAAATTAATATACCAACCTCAAATGAACAAGAAACATATCCTGCTTTTGCTCCTTGTGTTATTGAAAATCCTTGCCAGGTGGTGCRTGTAATAATATGTCTTCTGAGATGGACAGAAGAGAAAACGTGTTTCAGACTGACTATAACTCTGCAGCTTTTAAAGAGAAGCACTCAACTAATTTAACTAGAGCATCTGTGTAGTGGCTTTTTAACTCACTCACTGGAACTGTCACTATAAAATCACAGGCCACAATGCCTTTGTAAAACGAGCAGAGAAGATTAGATTTTTCTTTAATTAGTCCTAATAATACAAGATAATTAGTCAGAGTTAGCCAATGTTTGCAGTGAAGACTGTAATTCAATGTTCACCTGACAGTTTTTGGCAACTTTTCTTATCTAAATTGTTTCTGTTGAATCCATTATTGAATTCTGCTAACAAATATTAACCAATTTGCAATATGCATATATGACAAAGAAATTCTTTTTAGTTTAAGAAAAATTGTCATGTATTCATGTTGTTAGAACATAAAACCCTGATAAGTAAACTTTAGTAATTAAGCAGTCCAGTTCAGCAAGAGAAAAGTTTTTCTATAGAATGTTAAATTATTTAATTACCCCAAAAAATTGGTCATTACTACACTGAAAGTGCTAATTATAAATGTGTCCTTCAGTTTAATATACTTCTTTATATATAGAGCTGGGTATCATAGCCAATTCTCTAAATCAATTCTATTTCGATTCATAAGGTTCTGCATCGATTAATCACAATTCAATTCGATCTGTGCTTTAATAATAAAAATGGTTCAACTGTGATGCAAAATACRAATTCACTTTATTTTTCATACACACACACACACACACACACACACACACACACACACACACACACACATATATATATATATATATAATATGCACATCAGTGAAAATAAAACCCAAATAAAAACCTAAGAAGAAAATACAGCTTGATGTGTGACTGACACAATACTATACCTCAAAATGTGATGATAATTCAATAACACAGTATAAATTAAAATAGGACATAACATGCACTGTTGGTGAAAGTAAATAATGTCTATAAGTGGTTCACAAAATGGTACAGGAACTACTGAGCCTCAGTCAGAATGACCTCAATTCAGAAAAACACTGAGAGGGGCTTACGTCAGCATTTCTGCGATGCTCTGTTTCATTCACTTCCACTCAGATTGGCACAATTGTCAGCACTCATTTTTCAATTACAAATGAGAAGTGGCATGATTTGTGTTCTGAATGTAAGTTTAAAGACCTCAGACTGTTGCTCCTCAATATTTCACCAGGGAGCACCAGAGCACCTACAAGTAAATGGTAAACAACAAATAAAAAATTCATTTTAATTTGTTAGTTTTTATCTAGAGATAAAACAAAATAAAAGGAGATTTAAAGTCTGTTTAAAAGTGAATGAAGGCAAAACTCAGCTTMCATGCATTAACGAGTTATGTTTCCTAGTCACTGTCATAATCATTGAAATTACCTCATTTATCAWTGTGTAATTTAATCAAATGGGCAACATTTTCTCTGTTATGGTCAATTTGAGGGAAAGGCATCAGGCTGCACTAAATACTTTCTATGTAACTGAGTTAGATCAACCAAACAAGTTCAATTACATGAAAAAAACCTAGTTATACTACTTTCATTGGCAGTCTTTGTAAGTGTAGAGGAAGAGCTAGATATCAAACTGAGATGTAGCAAACTGGCAGTGATCCAGTGAACCAGAGTCGGTTTACATGTAAACACAGAGTCTAAACACAGATTCGCAATGAGGTGCCTCTCTTTTCTAGAAACATTTAGTGAAGATTACAACATATCATGCAGACAGGAATTAAAGTCATTTTATAGAATACGTAAAACTAGTGACTTTTGATTAACAAGACCTTTTATTCTGCAATGTTGCCAACTCACTGAGTTACCAGAGAAACAAAAAGAACGTAAACAGGTGTAACATATTATTGATCCTCATAAAAATGCAGTTTAAGAGAGCACATCAATTAATAGTACGCAGAATGCWACTTCATGTGCTTACAAACTATGAACATCCAGATTTTAATCACCTGGGGCTTTTTTAAAWGCATAAAAAAGTATTTTTAGCCTCAAGCTATTGCATTTCCACAGAAGTCTAAATTACAAGGTATATAAAGCAAATGAAGTCTATTGATGTGTATCTCTCATCACAATACCTGCCACCAATCAAACAGAACYGTATAAAAGAAAACTAAAAAATATACTTTAGATTAGGGTWGTGTATTGGCAAGAATTTGGCGATACGATACATATCATGACAGAGGGGTCACGATACGATATATCCCGATATATTTCAATACTGTAAACAAGGCATTTTTTTTATTGCGATATTTTTGGTCCAAAAATTCTATTAAATAAAAACCTCTTACTGGAAAGAAAAACCAAAATTCTTTGTCTCAGAAAATTCTAATATTACATAGACATACTTTTGATACATTTAGCTGTGTTCTGCTTTGTATGTGTTTTATTTTATTTGTTTCATATTTCATCCATGTTTTCAATTATTAGACTAAATTTGCCAATAAATAGTTTGAAAATTTATTTTTTGCAGCTTTTCGTTTTTTGTATTGATTTACAATATGGTCAAGCTGCTGCACACAGAGTTTCTGGGATCAGCTGACCTGCATCCAGAACCTGATTTGTATACTGTAACTGTGGGTCGAACAGCAGGGCAGGTCCCGAAGAAAACCAGTTAAGAAATTGAGAAGCTAAACGAGTTAAACCGTTTTTGAAGCGAACACAGCAGGATAAAGTATATGGACTTTGATGTGATCATCAGCCGGACATTGAGAGCAACAGACAGAGTTTTATGTCACCGGGAGGAGTGCCGAGCTCGCTCGAGGTGATAGACGCATGCGCTTTATGCGTAATGTGAAAGCTGACTACAGTTGGAAAAAAGAGCGCACAAGACACTTAATTTGGCTTAAAATACAGACATTCTGACAAATAAGTAACTGTTTGTAACCTTACCTCAGCTTAGAAGGCAGAGGGTGTCGGTATTTTCCGCTCAGATTCAGCTAWCGGAGCATGAAGCTAATGTTTACTTACAATGCTAATGCTCTGCTACTCTCTGGCGCTCAAAAGGTARAGGAGCCAAATGGCTGGCTCACTGCTGCCAACTAGTGGTCCGAGGCTGAACTACAACATAAAAATGAACGGCTGGCAGGAAAGTTGACATTTTAAACTTTAATTAAAAAATCGATACAGGGCTTTAGAATATCGATACAGTATCGGGAAATGAAATATCGCGATATTTCAGTGTACTGATATTTTCTTACACCCCTACTTTAGATGTGTTTATATAATACACTTCTATGAAACTTTCATTGAGTTTGATGTTTTTATTTTTGTGTTAATAGATTTTGTTATTACCTGAAAACTAAAGGCTTAGTCTCCCAGTTTTGTACAAGGATTTTTGGGAACAACCAGCAGAATTTACAGGATGTTTCTGTGCCACAACTGGARAAATGAGATCTCTGTCAGTACTAAAGCTGCCTTGTTCTGAATCAACTGTAAGAGTTTTGGAGAGGTTTAGACACCTAGCTAATATTGAAATTTCATGGACCRGTTCTACCGCACCACTCCTGGAAAATTTATATTACAGAGATTAAAAAAACATGCTTAAGGGACTTGTTTACTAAGACAAGTCCTCATAAAATGACTCAGAGGTCCTGCACAGTAGCACTAGAAGCCAAAGCAACATCATCAAGTTTAAAAGAATGAAGCTGTGTKAATTTGATGATGAAATGTTGCAAATACTTACAGCCTACATTATTTAYCTCAAAGATTTCATTACTAAGGAGATATATGTTACAAAATTCACTGATAAAATAATGAAATTTCATAATGTTTTTCATAATTGCTTGTTTTCTGCTTTTATGTTTTGTTTTAAAATATAATAATTATATAAACTTGGCCAAAATGTCTAAGTACTAGAGATGCAAGTTATCAATTTAACCTAATGGTAGGTTTTCTCTTGTGTCAAGAGCGTCCTTCCATACATGAAGGGATTTTTTTTTTCATATGCTAAATTTTAAAAAAGAGGCACATCATTATATTCTAACAAGTTTTGGTGCGAGCTGTATTAAATGCTGACTGAATAAACAAAATTGTGGACTTCTCACACATTATTGAACTTGGACATACAAAATATAACAGGAACCTTTTAGGTTGCTGAATGTTAAAAGAAAAGAAAAGAATAAAATATGTTAAACACTTAACCCATCTTAGACAGAGAGATATATAACTCTTAGAAATTTATTATTATTATCTACATTTAGGATTTAGGATTTTCCCCTGATTCTTTACTTTTTGCTGTCTCCTTGTTGTTGCAGATTGATCTGACTATCTGTGTCTAAAATAAAATTTAAAAAGATTTTTTTTTAAACTCTAAGTGGGTGTAACTGGACTCCCAGTGGAATCTTCTTATCTTTGGGGCAACATAAACATCCTATACTCTGTTCTCCAGAGTTCAGAACTGGTGCTTGGTTCTGTTGGACCAGCCAGCCTGGTTCTGAAGCAGGTGGGCAGGGCGYGTTGTTCCCTCCCTCCAACTCTGTTTGTTTGCAGCTCTATGTATAAAGATTGTTGTTTTGACTAAAACTCACTAAAACTGATAAACATGCTGAAATGCACGCCTAAAATCCAAACACACTAAACATTACAAATATTACTAATTTAATTACATTCTCCTGCTCTCACTGTCTCTTCATCGCCRCTGAACTTAATTCAACTTGTGTCTTATTATTTTGTTCATCCTATAAGATTTTTGCTGCTTGGTAAATATCTTTAGGCCTCAATCAGAAAAATAGATCAGGAGGTTCATATTTTTTGGGCTAATGAAAAGGAGGAGACTGATGGCGGACTGCTGGGTTTTTTTCCCCATAAGATTATTGGTTGTGTTTCCTGCTCGCGACTAGACACAAATCAAGTTGAGCAGTCATTAAAAAGAAAAAAGTCGTGTGAGCCATTTATCAAATCTACGCTTTTACTTGGCCTATAAACACAATTTTAAAAAGGCTTAAAGTTTGAAGTCTCTATTTTTGACTCAAATCAAAACAGAGTCACAGAGAGGGCGTATCTTTCTGGTCAATCTAAATAGACGTAATTATTTAATCGAATGGAGCGGATTTTAATCTAATAAATCATTATATGACAATTAATTGTAAGTCAATTAACTGTTTTCATCCCTACTTAGTCACCTACCAGTGGTGACAATGAGTCGGACTGAAAGTAAAAATCTAAAGTGAAAAACTCTGGCTAGATTACAAAGCACGTAGCGCAACACCACAGAAATGAGGAAAGACGAAACCACCAGATACTGTAAAACTTCTAACCAAACAAAGAAAAATCTGTCTCAAGCATAGAGCATCATGAATGGTTTTATGATTTATAGTATAAGGGAATGGATAAAGAACCAAAATGAGCGGGGGCCTCATAAGTGGGCCTATTGCTGTCCCCAAAAAGACACTGAGCTTTATTCAAACCTTCGCGTTCCTTGGATGCAGGACACAAGGTTAGAAACTGTGTCATGTCCTCTCTCTGACTGCCTTGTAAATTAATTTGTTCAAATACAGAAAAGCCGTTTTCATTTAAATTAAAAAAAAATTGCTAAAGAAGAGGGGGTTAATAATATCTTATTGCAGCCCAGGCAATGTTTATAAATCAATTTTTAAAATAAAGTGTGCTACATTTTTTTTTAATTAAGCAGGATATAGACTGCAAAAGCGTTTTGTATTTCAGAACAAGCCCTGGTACTGTTTTTAAGTGTCCTAAAACAGCAACTGCTGAAAAGGGGAAGCACACAAAAGCTAGTCCAGCAAGATTTGAATGGCTCCACAGTGGCCAACTTGACCATGTGACTGCAGACCAGCACAGAACTGCCTTCAGGTTATCTCCCTCTCAGATAAAACACATTTTCAAACACTGTCTAAATTAGGCTTGAAAAGATACAAAACTATTAAAAAACAGGAGGGGGGAGGGGATATTATGGTCTTATTAAACAGTTCATAGCATCAAATACCATGTATTTAAAGTCCATACAGTGCTAAAACAAATATATTGAAAATCCATTTTAATTTTGTCAACTGCTGACATGAAAAACATTTGCTGGTTGCTGCTGAGTGGCTGCTAATGATATTAAACTTACTTAACTACATAGTGAGAGATTCTGTATTTAGCAGAGCTGGTTAGGTCTCTGGTGCATGGTAAAGAATGTGTTTACTGAGTTACTGAAATACAGCAGAACTGAAAATATTTCTGAAAAATGTGACAAAGTTTTTTAAAGAAGACATATCATGCTTTTAAATCCTTCTTTTTCACATTTAAAATCATTCAGTTGGGATCTATATAAAGGGGAACTGCAATGCTTAGTCTGAATTCTTCCTTATTGTAACTCCACAAGCCCTGATGACTAAATGGTAGTTGGTAAGTCCATACCCAAGAATATAAAGAGATATCTTTGCAGCACAGTGAGAGACTAAATTCTAATTTTCTGCAATCCTAGAGACTCCAAGAACACAACAAAATGCATTTAGCATCTAAAAAAGTGGATTTTGTGTTCCTTTTAATGTAGAGTAACACAAGGTAATGTGATTATTTTATTTCAGCACTTCTATCTGGCACTAGATTATACAGAAATTATGTTTACAAACATTCATATGGTAAACTGTCAACTTATGTGATTCAAATAGACAACCAGGTGATTTTTAGCACTTTAGACATTGTTAGAAAGACTAATACCTGGAGTAAACCTTCAGTAATGAAGTGTTTTGCATTGTATTTCAGTCTAAATGTCATGGAGAGATACCCACACTTGGAATCAGTATTTACAAAATGTATCAAAATAACCTATAAAATATTTCAAACATACGCTTATAAATATAAATGAAAGCAAATGACCGACTTAGACAAACAATATTTTTATATAATTTAGTAAAATGAAACACTCAGGATATCCTTTGATATAAGTAGAGTTGCAGCACAGGCAAATGTGTTCATCTTGGTTACATCAGACAGTGAAGGAACTTAGTCAAAACAACCTCCAATTACAAATCACCAAACTGATGCATTTAACTGACAATATCATAAGAACGACTCATGTATAATACATGAAAAGGTTATGAACTAGCGCACAGATAATGTTGAATGCACACATTAAAAACACGYAGGCAGGACTAACTTCAGAGTTTAATTAGACCAGTCTGTCTGTCAGTTTTTTTCCACAGTTTGACTTAAGCATTCTGAGCTGCTTCCTCTCTCCAACTTCCTGAATGCCATTATAGCACTAACACATGGCCTGCTTCCTGCCGTTTTTAACACGTCCTCCTAACACAGCTGTCCCTATATTTTTTAAATACCACATTATAAAATGCATAACTTGCACACAATGCAAAGCATGAGAACACGTAGAGACTGACCAGGACGTAGTCAATAAAGAGTGTGAAATGTCTGACAAGCTGACAGCTCATTCGAACCACATGCTAACACAACTTAAAATAATCCCTCAGGTTTTCCTAAAGATCTTATATCAAAGCACTGAAATCTTCAAATGCCACAAACGTCACCAGAAACAGAACAGTATTCTATTAAAGATGATTTACAGTGTGTTACTGCCAAAACTGTCAAAAGCATAACGATTTCTCACTGTCTAAATGCAGATTTGACTCCAACTCAAAGTTTTACATTTCTAAATTTGGAGTAACTTGTAGAAGGTGGGCTTTTAATGAGAAACTTATTTTATGTGCAGAAAGACTTTCCTTCAACTTCGTTATTCAACCCTTTCTCTTTTTKCACTGTAGTGATGTACTGATAGTCGTTTCGAGACTAAAAAGAAAAAATTCAAGTCTACAAATGACACATTACTATACAAACTCAGTGCAAAGACGTTATTAAGTTTACTTATGTTGCAGTTCAAGTATCAAGGCCATGATGAGAGGAAGCAAAGATAGTGATCAACAAAACAACAAAACTGTGCTGCAGAACATAACCTTTTCCACATTACAGTGTAAATCAAAATCTGATCTGTTACCAACCTCTGAAACTCCTTTGCAGTTGGCAGGCATTCATGTTACTGTGAAGAGTCAAACTGGTAGGCCTATTTTTACCGATAAAATCTTGTGAAACTTAGTCTGTCTGCTAGCTGGCTGTCATCATTTAGCTTTAATGTAATAATCAGCCTTGTTTGTAATGTTATAAACTAAGTTATGTTAGTGGATTTTTGATAGGAAAGCTTTTTCCCTAAATCAATCCTTTAATTATATTGTGTTTCGTATAGTTCTTTGGATGTCAACTATTTGATTATTGAAAAAAAACTCTTTAAATTGTTATTCATAACGTGATTTGTATGCACCGGTTTGTCATTTGATCTTATGTCTCTGCCTCAATTTTCCTTCAACTGTTTCTACAGTCGTCCCTTCACTGTTAACAATAGCCACTCAAAAGTTTCTCTTTAGTGCTGTCCTTTTTTAATCAGTACATTATATGGTGTTGCTCTATTTTCTCAATTTTATATTTGCATTTATCTTCTCTTGATCCTTTCCTGTGTACAAGAGTTTCACATAAACAATCTGAAGCCATTCAGCAAGTTTTTCCACCCATATTACATTTTTTGTTTGTTTGTTTCAGCATGGACCCACATGTATTTCTTAAGAGGTAAGCATAGAAACCAACCTTACGATAGCAAATGAAAGTCACAGTTCTTTTTTATTATTATTATTATTATGGTGATTAAATATATTTATAATGATTCTCTAAAGTTACCAAATTGACTAAGGTACTCACAAGTAAATAATTAGTTAATCTGCAATGCAGATCTTTAAAGAATACATTTCAAAAGCTCCTACATCAACACACCAGTCTTATAAACTTATGTGACAAATTACATTAAGAACAAATGATACATGTCTTTTAAAATATTCCARATTAGTTTATATGATTAGAATTTTCACTCATCAGAAATAAACTAATTAAAAAAAATAGTAAGAACAGTATGTATATCTGTAATCAATTTTTAGAATAAGACAAACAAGTTCAAGGTTCAAGTTATTCTAAAGTAGATTCAAGTTTCATAAGTTAACAATTTGTTCAATTCAATATAAACATGTTTASAAATCTAAGCACGCCTATTTGTAGTACATATCCACAAAGATTATGATTTTATGTTGCAAATAAAAGGTGATTGACTGAAGTATTGACGAAATAACTGGTGCAGATGGAGAGCCAAACTCTTTCCTTCTACTGTATATTTATTGCTGCCAAAATCTATCCCAGCACAAAGCTGTTACATAAATTCAGTGTTCCAGTTAAAACAGTACATCAAACATGAGCATCAGTAACCTTTTTTCCAGCATATGCTCACATGCATGTTAGCTATATTGACTCTCAGTGTGCCTTTATTAAACAAAATACTAAACAGGCACTACCRTATATGGAAAACCAGATCTGCATTTAATAAAAGTTTATGTCAGAAGATACAAAACTATCAGTACACACCATGCGATAGTGTGCCTTTTTATGGTAAATGTCACTGACCCATCTTACTCACTTCTTAACAAATGTGTAAGCTGTATAATAGACAATTTAAAAACATGTAAATTGCTAAAGTTAACAGTGGTAGGTTTAAGTAAAACAGCAGAAAAAACTTTGAATGTCCTGTTTAATTTTCATGTTGTAGGTTGGAAATACGGTCCAACATATACTGCCCCATTGTAATTCAGACAGAGTAGGAAGATTCTTCTCCCATTTCGCACTGTCAGGGCATTTTTTACTCTGGTATGCAAAGGCAGAATGTTTCTTTCTTATGTCAAACCAGCTCCACTGAATTCTTTTAAATGAACACATTATGACTACCTAATAGCAAAGAATATTTTCATTTTATCTAAAAAAAAAAAAGGCAGAATAGAAGAGAAAAGATACAAACCACTGACAGGTTTTGGGATTGTTTATCTCTGAACACTATAAAGGTATGTGAACGTCCTTGGCTATGCTGAGTATCTCTGCATTATGGGCTTGTAGCCAAAATTGTGCTGCTGTGATGTAATCGAGCGCAGTGACTTGTTGAGTAAACACACAGCTTTTAGTGTTTCTCCTCTAAAGCTTGACTTGATTTTGATGAAGGCAAATTGTGGGGACAAAAAGTCTTAATCACAATCTCTCGTTTGCCAGTTGAGTATTTCTTTTCTCGCATGTATTTACGATTTTTAAATACCTTTTTTATTACTGTTCTGCAAACACACTTGAATCTATGGTTTACAGAAAGTCAKCTTACAACTGGGATAAACAAAAAAAAGAGGACAAACTAAGGCTCCACCCAGGGATGAATGATCACTTCCTCCCTCATTTCAGAGCCATGTAGAGATTTTTTTGCAAACAGCTGCAGTTTGGGCTTCAGGAGGATTGAGCAACAGGGAACGTGCCCGCCCATAAGTCTGCTCAATGAAACTAAAAAGCAGTCATCTTACACAAACTACTCAGAAGGGATTTGGTAAGCGGTGAAGTCATTTGAAACTTGGGAAGCAGGATATTCATTGCACGCTGTCCTCACAAGTTTTCAAAACAACACCCCGGCTCTGGGAGAACATGCCACTTGAGTTCACTCTGGGATTTCCTGTCTGCCACTTATTATCGTCAAACTTTCCTCTACCTTAAGTTTACTCTAAACAACTGGCAATTTCAAGTTTCCAACACCCCACTCAGATAAACAGCAATACATTTTCTCTCTGTTGTATGAAGGCTTTAGGACAACTTCATATACAGGAACAAAATGTTAATTAATTCAACCAGTCAGACATGCGGTCAGTCTCTCCTACCCAGTTGAGATTAATATCTTCTTGGTATTACTATGCATCTTGGGTGATCCAGCCCCAGATGGATGCTTTAAGTTCATGTGGTCACAACTGGTATTTTAATGCATCTCCACARTCCTACTTTAGGTCCAAATAAAAATGGAGCCTATGTCATACATCCAAATGTTAGCTTGGCTGTGTTTCACCAGCAGGAAATCTCATCTCAGTCTGCATTCTTTCTGTGCAAAGGGTGCTGCAGTGGTCATACACACTCAGTCTGTAAGTTCTTAAAAGTGTTGTCATAATCCAGAGAATAGGTGATTTACGTACAGCATCAATGTTAGTGAAGATGCCCACATGTCACAACAGTAAACCGACTGTAAGAAAACAAATTCAAAATGTAGCCTTTGCATAAAATGCCGAACCAATATACTGGCTTAAAAATAGCTGCATTTCCATTGCAAATGTGTGCAAAACGTTGTCAATATTCTGTTAATGTCGAAAAAACACAGTTTAGCTACTGCGGTGTTCCTATTAAGTAAGAAATGCTATTAAAGTCACGAGTGAATACGTTTGTTCTCGCGATAAGTCATTACAAACATGGTGGCAATGGATGTAAACACATAGCATATTGCTACCATGGCATTAGCGCTCATCATCAGAGGAGACGTTTGCGTCTTATCGAGGCTTTCGAGCGACAAGCCCCTTATACTTGGGAGCGGCTACGTATGCAGCGTTTTTTGGGAAATTGTTGTCAGTGAGTTTACTACTTTCTTTTAAAACTTTGTTGATTTTACTACTACTTCTACTTCCTGTTGTCTTCTTCGTCGTCATCTTTTTCGCCAGTAGAAACAGCCAGGTGTTGATCACATGACTCCCGTGACGAAAAAAAAGTGTTTCCATTGCGGTTTTATGAAACACACCAATTTCGATAGGGCCGAAAAACCACCCCATCCTAGCACAAAAACATTTTGTTGAAAAAATAAAAGTTTTTTCGAAATTGACGTGTTTCCATTGAGCAAATTTATTTTCGGAAATCTAATTTGTGCATTTTCATGGTCAATGGAAACGCAGCTAGTGTGATACAATAGTACTGTGCAACAGAAATTAAAAAGGTCTTGACATAATCATACACAAGCCTAATAAAAACCTAATCTTAGCACAGTTTATTCCCACTCATGATAGGCATACCAGGATAAACAGAGGTACAGTAAACTGTCCAAGAACATATTCACTGCCTGGCCAAATAAAAAGTCACCACCTGGTTTTAACTAAGTGCTATGATGTGGGGTGGCTGCAGGTGGTCAGGTCTAGGTTCAGCAACAGGACGTGTTCAAAGAATGAGGTCAGCTGACTACCTGAATATACTGAACGACCAGGTTATTCCATCAATGGATTGTTTTTCTTCCCTGACGGCACGGGCATATTCCAAGGCGACAATACCAGRATTTATCAGTCTGCAATTGCAAAAGTGGTTCAGGGAGCATGAGACATCATTTTCACACATGAATTGAATCCACAGAGTCCATTGAGAATCTTTGGGATGTGCTGGAGAAGGATTTGCACAGCGGTCAGACTCTACCATCATCAATACAAGATCTTGGTGAAAAATTAATAAAAAACTGACTGGAAATAAATCTTGTGACACTGCAGAAGCTTATCCAAACAATGCCAAAGTGAATGCGTGCCATAACCAAAGCTAAAGGTGGTCCAACAAAATAGTGTGTGTGTGGCCTTTTCTTTTTGGCCAGGCTGTGTAGGTTTGCAGGGATAAGAAATAAAATACTTTAAAATGACCTCTCTAAATACAACCACCACCAAGGTACACCTGTTCTTACAAATAACAGTAGCTGAGAACCAAACTATCCATGACTGAATTCCATTAACATTGTTAATTGTCAAAAAATCACAATGACAAAATAAAAAGTAACAAACATGACAAAAATGCTGTTTGCAATTATGTATAATTTAATTAGATTGTGAGAAATTATCTCAAAATGTCATTTTGAAGTTTCCAAGAATCCGCTTTTCTAATCTAATTTTAGGCAAACTAATTACATCTAAACGTGATAGAAACAGTTGAACATACAACAGCAAGGTAAGAACTAAGTGAATCAAAAAGTCAATACATGGAGATGCTGGATTTAAAAGTTGTCCTGGAACAGGCTGACAGGGAAGCTCGTCTCATTCTAGGCTTCAACTTCTGAGTCCACGTCAGAACTACAGCGGGTAAAATAAGTATTGAACACGTCACCATTTTTCTCAGTAAATATATTACTAGAGGTGCTAATGACATGAAATTTTCACCAGAAGTCGGTAACAACCCAAGTGATCCACACATACAAAGAAATCAAACCATAAATGTCCAGAAATTAAGTTATTTGTAATAATGTGGAATGGCACAGGGAAAAAGTATTGAACACATGAAGAAAGGGAGGTGTAAAAAGGCATGGAAAGCCAAGACACCAGCTGAACTCTCTCAGTAATTAGAAAGCAAGCCTGTCCCTTGTCAGTGAAAATTAATATCAGTTGGTTCAGTCCCAAATGATGGCCAGGTATCACACAAGAACCATCTGATGATGGGTAAAAGTAAAGAGATCTCTCAAGACCTTTGCAACCTTATTGTTGCAAAGCATAATGATGGCATCAGTTACAAGCCAAGGACCACTTGTGGAGAGCTTCAGAAAGACCTGGAATTAGCAGGTACGTTTGTTTCAAAGAAAACAATAAGTAATGCACTGAACCACCATGGCCTGTATGCACGCTCACCACACAAGACTCCACTGCTGAAGAAACAGCATGTTGAAGCTCCTTTAAAGTTTGCTGCACAACATTTAAACAAGCCTGTGTAATACTGGGAGAATATAGTCTGGTCAGATGAGACCAACATTGAACTGTTTGGATGCCAGAATACACATCATGTTTGGAGGTCAAATGGCACTGCACATCAGCCCAAAAACACCATACCAACAGTGAAGTTTGGAGGTGGGAACATCATGGTGTGGGGCTGTTTTTCTGCATATGGTAGTTGGCAAACTTCAAATAATTGAAGGAAGGATGAGTGGAAAAATGTACAGAGACATTCTTGATAAAAATCTGCTTCCATCTACCAGGATGATGAAGATGAAACGTGGCTGGACATTTCAGCAAGACAATGAGCCCAAACACAAAGYCAAGGAAACTCTCAGTTGGTTTCAGAGAAAGAAACTAAAGCTGCTGGAATGGCCCAGCCAATCACCTGACCTGAATCCAACAGAAAATCTATGGAAAGAACTAAAGATCATAGTTCGTAGAAGAGGCCCAAGAACCCTCAAGATTTGAAGAGTGTTTGTGTGGAAGAATGGGCCAAAATCACACCTGAGCAATGCATGCCACTAGTTTCTCTATACAGGAGGCGTCTTGAAGCCGTCATTGACATCAAAGGCTTTTGTACAAAGTATTAGATAAATTTCAGTAAGTGTGTTCAATACTTTTTCCSTGTGCCATTCCACATTATTACAAATAACTTAATTTCTGGACATTTATGGTTGATTTTTTTGTATATATGGATCATTTGGGTTGTTACYGACATCTGGTGAAAATTTCATGTCATTAGCACCTCTAGTAATATATKTACTGAGAAAAATGGTGACGTGTTCAATACTTATTTTACCCGCTGTATATTTACGTTCAGTCTCTGAGAATGATGTAAAGCACCTAATAAAAGGTTGACTACTGGAAAATGAGAAGTGACATCATGCAAAAAAGCTGAACAGCAGTCTAAGTTTCCACACTAATCTCACCCACAAACATTTTTTTTTTGTCTTTGATGAAAGAGTTACTCACTGCCTATATTCTCTGGCTGCTGAAAGCATGGTGGCAGTGGTTTGTTCTTCACACTGTTTTTAATGTGGCAGATGTTGGTTCCAGATAATCAGGACAGCAAGACACACACACAGTCAGCACAACTGAAGTTAACGTTAAAAAAAAGTTTCATACAGACTTCATACAAAAGCCACAACAAACAGGTAAGGTAATAGTTCATCCATACAAAAAGTGAGAATGATACCCAAGCTCAAGTGATGACTCTAGTTTGTTYCCTATCTGAACACACATTTCTCTCTCTTACTTGAACTCTGGAACCAGGCCATGCTGATGTTGGCACAATAAATGAAACATATGCAAACTGTTGCTTTCAGTTGTTATCTCACACACACACYGGCCCCAGGAAGACCAAAGTTTTGCTTTATCAATCAGACACACTCACACTGATCATAAAGCCAGCACTGACACCATCCACGCTGTAAGTCGCCTAGTAACAACTTTTYTGTGTATGTGTGAAAGCGCACAGCATACAGGTCCAGCTGTCACAACAAGAGTGCTCTTCAGAAAACTTTCAAAGGGAGCATAGATAAGATAATCATATGATCCACTTAGTGCCTTGAAAAGTGAAGCACTCAGTGGAAAAGTATCTCTTTTGCTCATATCTAGCTGCTATTAGCCGCTCTATGTTGGGATACATTAAAAAGTAATAACAACCCATCAATACCTCAGCCTCATCCATCACTGAATGGAAATTTCCTGCGCTGACAACATGCTGTTTTGTACCTAATCAGATGTTTTAACTTCAAAACTTTCTGCAACTTTCTCAATAATTGTGGATTTTCAGGGTGTGACTGTTCACTTAATCTCTACTTCTATGCAACATTKACTTAAATACCTACCAGCTTTTTGTTTTTACCCTCATCCTCGTTGGACTTCTTTTTGGAGGGTTTATTCGGGTCTTCCCCGCCGCTGGCTTGGTCCATTGTAGTTTTAGGTCAGTTCCCTTTTAGAAATGCTTCTCCTCAAAAGTTGTGCAACTCCAAAAGTAGGCCTTTCACAACCCCTCGCACGGCAAAACATCCAGGTTAGGTGTTCTGAAGATTCATCCCGTTCAAWGGTGGAAAAGTTGTCCGACTCCAAGCACCATTCAGATGTTGCAGAGAAGCCTGACTGAAAAGTGAGGTGTGGTTTTTTTGTATGTCCTGTTCTCTCCTCGGCGCAGCGGTTAAGTCAGTTCACACAGCTGTCTGAAAGAAGCACAACATTGAGTAAACAACAATTAATAACTCCAGAGAGAGCTTGTTTGGGCGTTACTGTGAACAAATGTTCCTGTTCACACGTGTTTCCCTGCATAGGCTTGATTCAAATGTAAAGTACACACCGACTATTTTCATACTATGGAACACATGATGTAAACAAACGTGGCTAGAGGTTAGCTAAAACTAGAACTATGGAAGCAAAAAGCAACGAGTTGTAATTTTATTACTATTGTAATTTATTACAGAAAACAAACTTACTACGGTCTAACTTCTTTTTAACGAAGTAATAACAGAGTTGGCTGCTTTGACAGCTTTACCGAGCAGCGACCAGGGCGTTTTTCAGCTGATAATACTGTCATTAATCAGATTTAATAAAAGACTGACATAAGTGATGACAACAAAAAAAAAAAAATCACCGTTGTTCTCTGGGCTGGGAATACTTAACAGTGCTGTACACTTAGCCAAGAAAGAGACGAGCGAATATGACAACAAACACTGTTTGCTTTAGCTGAAACATTAAACACACTAATACATATATCCATGCCGTAAATTTCAGGGCCGAAAATAAATTAAACGTTAAATAAAACTCATAAATTTCCAGCCGAGCTTACCTTTGGCAACCGAACTTGAACGCCAGGCCCACAGAAACCCCGCCCCTCCTTCACTATGATTGGGCTATTGGGTTTTCCATATTTGGAAAGCTCGGACYCTATTGGTCAGGTTTACTGGCAGTCATGGGGTTGGCGAGGCGTCGAAGGGGCGGAGAATAAAATGACGTAGAGGTCAGTCTAGTTCCATGCTGGAAGTGGATGAGAGAATCAGTAGTAAGAATAGAACGTGAGGTGTCTGTTTTTGTTGTACTCCCCATCTCTGTGTGAGAGTATAAACAAGCAGTGCCTTTAATTAGTTTGCTATATGATGGCAAATTGCTCAATTTATTTTTATTATTATTTATAATTATTTTTATTTTTTTTATTCTGCTTAGGAGAAAACAGCTTTGGGTTGTTGATGTGAAATGATGTGGAATAGCCTAGTGTTAGAAAACAGTCTGGTCCCAGTTACCAGATGATGTCTGATGTGTCTCAGCAAATCAACAAAAGTAAATCTAAAAATTAGTGTCAAACCTAACAAGTTTTAACAGGTGGGCTACTGTACGCTGGTGCAGCTTCTCAGTCATCCAGGACATGGCAAATCCCCAAAAATATGTTTTAAAAAAAGAGAGACTTCTATTCTGTAGTTCTGCATTCAGCTAAAAAGTTGTAGTTGTTTTTGTTTGTTTGTTTTGTTTTTCGTTTTTAGTTATGTATTTCTTGGAAGTCATATCAAGCCTGATTTTTAACTTTGTCATATGTTCATATACTTTTATTCCCAAATACTGCATTATCGGAAAAGATTTGTCGTGGTTTCTAGTTCTTCTGCAAAGCTAAACCAACAAGCTGATCTTTTTGTTTAAACAGAGTTGTATTACAGCTTTTTAAGCTCTTTTTGTGATATGCTTTAAAATAATCCATTTTGCACTTAACAAAGCCAAATAATCACTCAAAGTGACCACTCAGTTTGAAATTTGCACACCAGATAAATATATAGACACAATTTATATGATAGATAATTAGATAATAGTATGAATGAACTAATACATGTACACCAGTGTTTCCCAAAGTTGGTGTCGGGACCCAAAGTGGGGTCCCGAAACATCAAGCTGGGGTCCTGAAAAGATTTTCTGAATTAATTACATTTTTGCCTTAGTTGTTACAAAGGAGTGAGGTTTGTGTGTTCAAAATGGATAAATGTTGTATAATAAATATTGTTACTATGCCCATGTTTAGTTGACCTGATACAAATGTTTATCATCCAAAAATAGTTGGGGGCACAGGTCTCTGTTGCTGATATTTTGTGGGTCAAAAGCTGAAAAGTTTGGTAACCACTGCCCTTTAGTTCCCAAAGTTGGGCTTGAGACCCAATTATGGGTCATGAAGCACCTTGGATAATCTCCAGAAATCAATTTAAAGGGTAATAAAATAATTGCTGATGTAATATTTTCCCTATAATTATTACAAAAACACAAAATAAGTATAAATAAGTATTTATATTTGTGTACAAGCTGTTGAGATTGTCAAAAAGCCTGTGTTTTCAGGGTTATTAATGAAGTTTATGTACTCCGACTAATAATATTTGAGGTCACAAGTTTTTGCCATGGATATTTTGTGAGTCAGAAGACAAAAAGTTTGGGAACCACTGATGTACACTACAACTATCCAATATCGCCACAGCAGGCTTTTTTATTCAGTTTCACTGGGACAAACTGTGCCTTTCCATTCAATCGGTAAGCCTTAAGGAGCAGCCATACAGAGCTGTACTTACAGTGCTTGATTTTACTTACAGAGCACTCTAGTTTAATGTTACCTTCCTGACCACAATAGTTAAATGTCTGCTTAGACTTGCTGATGAGTACCTTTCTTTTCCGTTGGCTCACTGGGCGATACAGCTGTGTTCTTAGACCCTGAGGGMCTACACCCTCACCAAAAGCATCAGACTTCCCTTCTTTCAGCTGTGGCCTTTTGTTGTTTGAAGAGGAAGGTTTTGTGTCTTCCTCTGGCAGGTAGAAAGGTCTCCACAAGTGGGCTGACACTGGAGCATGGTGTAGTACCCACACTCTGACCTCAGCTGAATGACGCCTGTATGCCCGCTTCCAAATGAATTTCCTGTTTGCTCCTTGATTCAGGTCACTCTTTTTAAGTTCAGAAAGGCTACTGTATGGAAAGAGAGGTATGTGTTAATAATTTAATCAAGTTTGATTAAAGCTGAGAGGAGTTTTGGATTCCACAGTTTTAACTGAGTTAATAAAAAGAAGGTAAGTAAGGAGAAAAGCTATCTTTTGTGTTAGTTTTATGCAACACTACAGGACAAGATTTCCCCGGTAGTCCTACAAACTTTGAGATGTTTAATGCCAAAAAAAACTTTTTAAAATAAGAAAGAGATAATGATAATTGCCCAAACTATTCTTTATTTTGTAATAATTTGTATCTTGACAAATACTTTCCAACTTTAGTCATATGATGTTTTCAGTATAACATAAAATATGTATAGGCCGTGTTGAATATTGTAAGAATTGGTCAAAGCCAAAAATCTGTGTAACTGAGAAAGACTTTGTTTAGATAAATAAAATGGACTTTTATAATAACTATTATTAAAACTTGCTTATTTACTTTGATTCCAGTCACATGTTACAGTATGTGAAAGAATTTAAACAGTAAAACAGCAAAAGTAATGCCTGATTTTTGAATAAATGAAAAGACTATTAACTTTTCTCAAAAATGCATGCAGTGTGCTACAGGGTACTGTCAACTGTGACTTTTCAAACAAATCTTTTTTGTTTAAAATATCTTCAAAGTTGATATACAGCAGTTTTTTAAAGGATTTTTAAATAAAGGCATGGCTTGATTTAGAGCTTGTATTTTCCAAAGTAACCCATTTAGGAGGAGGCTAAACGTAATGGTTTAATTACAAGTATATAAATGACTGTAGCATTATAATATAAACATAAAGATCACATTATGTAAAATAAACATGGTAAGAGTCTGGACTATAAGGTTATTGGCAGCAATTTATTGACAAACTTGAAAAAATATGTCATTCAAGGATAGGGTGTCAAATTCATTTTTGCTGAGGGCCACATGAGCGTTATGGTGACCCTCAAAGGGCCACTTGTAATTAACTTCAACTTTTYAAGTTTAACTTTGACTAAACAGAAATTGTCACATTGCCCATCTCATTGCTTTGACTGAACACCATTAACAAACAATCGTCTCTACCTGGTTTTTCATGCATAGAAACAGTGTTTAACATTTCTTCTTATAAACACTGAAAAGTCCTATGCGTACAACTGTCAATGTGAAATAAATAATACTGAAATACTGTAAACAGTAAAAGTAAGAGAGTTTTACTCACTTTTGAGTTGTGGTAAGTCTTAAACTCTGAACTCTCCCACAGGGAATTCCCATGCATAATCGACATGTATTATGGGAGATGTAGTTTATGGTCAGTGCTGGCTTTAATGCAGCATATTTTGAGACATAAAAATCCATCACATTTTAAATGTGTTTATTTTATTATATTGAATCACAAAATGAACGATTAGCATTGATATAAAAACTATTTCCATTTTTTAATTCAGCAAAAACAAAAGTCACCCCGCAGGCCACGTGACACGTATTCTAAAAAAAGTTGCACATGACAACAGTGAGAATATTGTGGTTAGCTTTTGTTTTAGATAAAATAGGCGATGAAGTCATCTGTGGACATGCAAGCCTTTAAATAGAGGGTGAATGCATGATTGATGTCTTAACAATAAAGCCATGGGACATTGTTAAGATTCTTAAAAACCTGGCAGAACGAAAATGAAAAACATTTTGGCTAACATAAGAACCTTTTCTCTTGTCACTCAGGTAATACCTATCAAAAATACAAATAAGCACAAACTTTAAAAGCTCCCATTCAGCAGATTTCGGACAGGCTCAGTGKATACTTCGTCCCCTTCATTGTTCTCGTTGAGAACTGTTGAGAAAACAGAGACAGAATGATTGACACTCTATATAAAGTGTATTTGTCTGGCTACACTAAACATAGGAAAATCAATAATTTAATTGTATTCATTTTAAACTAATTGTTCCTTATTTGGTATCATCCAATGGGGTCATATAAATAATTAAATGTAAACATAGCCACACTCTATATATCTCAACACAAAATGATTAGGAGTATTGTGTAAATTTACATGTTTCTATTTTCAGGTTTCTTTTAAATCTACAATTCTCACTTCTCTAATACCGAACGAGAAAGAAAAATCTAAAATAAGATGCTCATGAGACATGGGACACTAATTGCAACATGACCACAACATCAGTGCTGGGAATTTCTGGCCATAAATAACTCTTCTCACTCATGCTCACATCATTTTGTGGTTGATGAATGTTACTTGAAGAAAGTTAACTGTAAATCAGTCACTTGATCTCTTTCTGGCCCATGGCCTATGGATGCAGATGGGAATATAGGAGCCAAAAATGTGGTCGAAAAATGATTGGGAGAACACTGAATAAGGAGTCCAGTTTGAATTCCATTCGGTGTCTGTCAGGATATTTTTGGCCCAGATTCGGTGGAAAGGATAATTGTTAAAGCAACAAACATTGTCAACCTTCTATAAAAAGAACATTGTTGGTTTTGTTAAACAGACCCAAGAAGGAAGAAGTTGATGGGAAGTGTGAGCTTATCCAAAACAGTAAAAAGTGAAATGTTTGGACTGACGCTTTGATCACAACTCTGGGTTTGTAACAGACTTCATGGTCATTTTTGGATAAATGCTTACCTGTTGTAATAATCAATGCAATGACATTGACTTAAATAACCCTAGACAGGGCCCTGCATACAGCGAGTAAAATAAGTATTGAACACGTCAACATTTTTCTCAG
>NW_013952403.1:761140-765990 GCF_001266775.1 Austrofundulus limnaeus | reverse complement strand
GACTGACTAAATACTTATTTTCCCCACTGTAGACCTTCATGTGTGATACAGATTACTGAATAAAATACAGTAATTATTAAAATGATACTTCAAACTGTATTTAAACACAAAAACAGACAACATAAATGTATAGAAGCAAAAAAAAAAAAAATAAACAAACAAATCCAGTTTCAACACTGGTATTGCAACTTTTGAGGCTCTGTTTCTATTTTGTTGCTACCACAAGTGGAAACAACTTACTTTCAAGCTTGGCAAATAATTACACACAGCTGCTCTRGATTGGGGACATGACTTACCCAAGAGTCATCCAGTCATTCCAGCGTGATTGGCCATCCCTGTGAGAAGACACATGTTGCTTAACAAAAAAAAAAACAAGGCCAGAATCATTCATTCTTTTCCAAAATGTGTTGATGTTTTAGATAACTTGTGAAAATTTTAAAGACATCTACAATGAAGATGTAATTTATAAATCAACTGGAAGCTTCTTTTTGGCATATACATGCTGTAATGCTAACAATTTAATCTAATATATAACTTTTATTGGTAATTTAGACATAGAAATGTTTCATAAGTTGTCAAAACGTTATAGTGTGACAGGGCCTTCATATCAATGCCTAACTACATTAGTTAGACTCAATCCCCAGTTTTATTTACTGTTTGTTGGTTGATATGCCTGATTCTGACACACTTTTAATATATTATATAGAATTTTGTTTTAATTCTAACTCACTTTCCTTGTGCCTGTCATTTATTTAATTTTTTGCTTGTTGATATGCCTGATTCTGACACACTTTTAATATATTATATCAAATTTTGTTTTAATTCTAACTCACTTTCCTTGTGCCTGTCATTTATTTAATTTTTTGCTTTCTATGCTTGGAATTTATGTTCAGATTTTCGATTGAGACAAAGTTTCAGGTCATTAGAAGAGCATTTGTTTTGTAAATGAAAGCATTTCGGAKTTCGTTTTTATCTCAAGTGAAAACGCACGGCAGAATTTGGTGAAAGGAAGGGAAARACGCGAGTAATAGTTCTGACTGATACTGGAAAAAAAAAAAGCAGCTCTATTATGGGAACTATTCCAACAATTTAATTTCAGGTGGTTCAAGACTGAAACACAGCAAAAGAAACCAGGCAAGGACATTTTCATTTATTGTGTAAAAACTTCCCCGTATAAAAAATATATTTTTCAAACCCTTGGAGTTATTTGTATCCAATTCCTTTTGAGGGTTGCTTTTGGAGAGATCTCCATTGGTTGAACAAGTGTGCTGTTTGAAGGGCACTCGGAAGCGTTGCTCGGGTGACAACACAGAGACAAAGACGGAGGTATCTCAAAGAGGAGTGTGTCACCAGCCCGTCTCATTCTGAGCTAACACAATAAAAACTCAGAGAGTGCTTTCACATCATTTATGTGGTTTGAAGTAGATCAGCTGAAGTGGCAGCACAGTCTCTGAACAATTTGCGGTTCACACCAGCCAAAGAATAGCACAAATCGTGGAGACCCCGTTTGACATGCACCACATTGTGACGATCGTGAATATAGATTGAGGATAATGCAGCACATGGCTGATAAAAATAAACTTATTACACATTAGAGATAATTTTTTTTATACTGACGTCAATTTATGTGTTTGAGRGGGCGGCATGGCAGCTCAGTTAGTGGAGCTGATGACTTTCAGCAAGAAGAAACTTATTTATTCACAATTTAATTAAAATATGTCAACAAGGGAAGACTTGTCCATCCAGCCTTATATGTTGGACCCAGACCCRGATAAGAGTAAACACTTTCTTTTAYGGTACACTTATTACCATGTAATTACAAGGCAAAAAAATTAATTAAATGTAATTACTACCTTATTACCATGTAATTACGTGGTAATTAGGGTACAATTTTACTATGTAATTAATTGTCTGCAGTAATGTAGCACTTACCTGGTAATGTATTACAATTCACTATGTAACACCTAAATAAGTAGTAGGTAATTTGGACAGTTTTAAAGTTATATTTTATTGCAATTAACCACTAACCCCCAAATTTTTTTTGCATTCTTTTGGTTATAAATATAGTGTTGAGTTACTATTGAATAGTAATTTGATTGTAGTTACCCAATAAAGGTAGTTTTACTAACAGTAGCTTTTCTTTTGTACCCTAATTACCACGTAATTACATAGTAATAAGGTAGTAAATACATTTATTTTTTTATTACCTTGTCATTACATGGTAATAAGGGTACCGTAAAAGATAGTGTTGCCGAATAAAGAGGACCAAATTGTAGTTAAGTGCCTTTTATGTCTGTTCCGTCGCAAATACTGTGACTTAATAGTCCTAGAAAATTGAGAAAACTGAAAATTTGGAGAAATCCTGTAAATTTATGCTTGCTCACAACCGCACGCAGACAGGTGTTCAGATCCGAGGGGTTCTGAATGATCACCAGGTAAATATAGGTGGGTGTTTGTTTATCTGTCTAAATGTATATCTGTATGCTTTTGCTAAGTTTTGTAACCTTAATTCTTTGCAGGTGTGCAGACAGATGTTGGATGGATTGTATTGTGTTCTTGACGTATATCTCACATGACATCCATTCTTTCTTTCACTTTTTTCTTTCCTTTCCTTCTTTTTTCCTTTCTTTCGTCTTCTTTCTTGTCTATCTAAAAAAACACTGATGATGGAGAAGCTAAGCTACTAATATTCAGATATTTAGTACTGCTTTCTAGTGAAGTGGTTAAAAAAAAGAGAAAACTGAAAGGGTTGAAAATTTTGACCCAAACAGAATATAAAGATATAACAGCACACAGCACTGGAAGAGTCTAAATCGAACTTTTCTGCACTCCTAGAGACTCCAAGTACACAACAAAATGCATTTAACGGCTAAAAAAAAGTGGATTTTGCACAATAAGTTCCATTTAATGATACAGTTTCTTCACTTTTTGTTAACGGAAGTGTTTCTTAATAATGCAATAGTGAATGGGAGTTAATGTGCCCAAACCATGCAGGAAACATCTTGACCCAACATGTACCGGAGCGCCAGCATTAGGCAGGCCTATTGTTCAGGCTGGGGCTGGGCTGCAAATAAACAATGCAGGAAAACACTCTCGAGTCTTCCTGTTCAAGAGTGCGGACAGGTATTCCACTTCAGGCAGCAGCTCCGGTGGTTCAACAACACCCCACAATTCTCATACGCCCAGTTTGACAAACTTTTTTTTTAGACWGACAGAGCCTACAGTTACTGTCAGTTGAAAGTAATTCAAACTTTTAACTTAAATAATGCTCAGCCAAATCGCTCTGCAGCCTCAGGAAACCTTAAACAGCAAGTTTAAACTCTTGGAATCTTACATCATCCCACTGAGATGCACTTAGAAGAACAYTCATTCATTTTCTACAAGCATTTTATGTTTATGGTTGCAGAACTGGAATGTTTCTTCTTGGTCAGGTTTTAGGTACTGTACTTGGGGTGGATTGCCAGTCCATCGGGGTGCCAACAGAAACTGGACAAAAAAAGTTTTTGTCCCATGGAAAAAGAGCATTAAAATAAAATAAAAAAAACAAGCCTCAGTATGGTGCATAATAATAAGGATAAAACCAGGATAAAATCTTCATTAAAACAAGAGAAGCTCAGTGAAGTCTGTCCATCTTGACAAGTTCCCATGAGAACAGAGAAAAAGAGGGCACTGCCGAAAAGTAATTAACATGAACAACATTAATCAACATATAAAAAGAGCAGATTGTCACATATTAACTGAGTCACATTCATTCTCTGTGCAMGAGGTTTTTTTTTTACAGCTTTCAAACAGGTGATTTATGTAGACTTCTTAATAAGATTGTCCAAGCTCCAATTTAAAATAATCAAAAGACACTTAAACTGTTCAAAAACACACCTTGTAATTAAAATGCTAATTCAGTAAAGGAAGTCGTTGTTTGACAATTGAATAAGAAATTAGCAAAATTTTACAAGAGGCATCACTAAATTAAATTGATTGGACTTGACTGGATCTAAAATTTAAAACAAATTACATCTTTTATTCACAAAGTGTATTGTGCAGGAAGTTTGTAAACAGAGTAACACATGCCATTTTTTAATAACCAACAGGTTTTAGTAGTTGCAGCTCACATCTTTTGCATTAAAATCAACTTTCTCAACTCCTATTTAGTGTTGCACAGCAGCACTCTGCCCTTAGTGTCAGCAGCTATGTGCTCCTGACCGAGGCCTTTGGCCCTCAAATGCCCAACTGGCCAAAACTAGAAGACACGGACTGGGTGATCTGTTGCTGATGAAAATAAAATCTAAATAAATAAAGTCAAATCAGCTGAGTCACATGAAATTAGTCAAAGGGGCAATATCATGTAAAATCAACTTTTTTGAGTTTTATATCATGTTAAAATGTTATACTCTCATAAAAAACATGCCCAAAGCCTTGCTTTGACTCATTCATGCATGTTTGAGAAATCCTGCAGCGTTTTTAGGAATCATGCTGAGGAGCAAAACGACAGGTGGGGACCAGAAACACCTTTTGGTACCAGAAACGTCTTTAAGCTGAACTTCCTCATCACGGAGCACACCTCCCCACCCCACACACCCCGCCCACGACTCCTGCAGTAACAGAGCAAAGCGAAAGTGAAACTTCAACTGTCTGCAGCTCTCAACACTACTTCTCACTCAGTGAAGTTCTTTTCAGATTCCAAATACTTTTGAGGAAATGTATTTTCAGATGCCAAGTAAACTGCATCATAGCGCACGAGCCCCCCGCGTGCGAACACCCCCCACCCCACCGAACGGGACGGAGCAGAAGCGGAAGGAGTTCTTAAAGAGACAGAGGCCAATTTAAGGCATTTAGAAAGGAAGTGATGAGAA
>NW_013952403.1:744122-758341 GCF_001266775.1 Austrofundulus limnaeus | reverse complement strand
TGACGGGGGTACCCGGCGCGTCAAAATCGGACGTAGAGGGAACCTTGGAAAAGCGTCAATATGTGACGACATGGGAGTGAGAATGGGTTGGAGAAACATATAACATTGCCCCTTTAACAGATAAAAACTTTAGTTAGCCTTGAGGATTTAGGTCATCTTTATATTCTTATCTATATTAGAAAACAAAATGACTAAACAGACTAAACAGACTAAACAGACTACAATTAAACATATTTTCAAAAAGTAAGTAAATCATGCACAAATAAAGATAAAATATTTAATATTTCATGAACAGGATTTTGGCAAAACTTGAGAAAACCCTGTCCTCTTTGGAGGTCGACAGCTCAGACAGACTTCACAGCAGAAACATTATTCAGAGTTTTAGCGGGTCACAGAAATTTGGACTTGTCTGATGTCTGAACTGGATTTAGACATCKTTTTACAACACAGTCACAGTTCAGACTGAATAATTTTGGGGTATTTTTTTCATGAATGTTTAAATGACAGTTGATGACAATGATGATGTAACACGTTTTTTTAATGGAATTGTCTAAAAATTTCAACACTTCTGCAAAAAGTCGCTGTGTTTCGGTCTGTTAAACTCAAAAGAAAAAAGGCAACAATTGGGATTTTCAGTCTAAAGTCACAGACAGAACATATGGGGTCAGCTCAGTCGATAGTGATCAATAGATGTGGGGGRAAAAAGGAAGAGAAAGCAAAACTGAAGCTTGTTCCAAATGACCTCACAGAGGGTCAGGCCTGTGTTAGTAACGTTTTGTTAAACCAGTTATGCTTCACAGCCACCTGACGAAAACTGCAGTCACGTGTTTTTCTTCTGTGAACACATTTGACTTCCACATTTTTAGAGGTATACTTGAAATATTTCACTTTGAAGAGGAAGGAAAACTAAACCGTTCACATTTTAGATGGAATTTCACCTGTTCTGCAGTCTGGATTTGTGTTGGTAAAAAAAAAAGAAAGACTGAGCAGTGTGCTGCCCTTTAACACATTTTGTGTCAAACTCAACAGATTAGGTCTGATACTGCAGCTTATTTTGGGATGTTCAAACAGTCGCAGTGAACTCCACCTCTGCTGCTCCGGTGTGGAGAAAACACGACCAGTGGGTTTTTTTTTTTTTTTACTGAGGAAGGAAGCGGGCAGCTCTGGGACAGGAAACACAAACAGATTTCCCTGGTGGGAAACCTTATTAGTCTGTCATAGATTTACAGAGAAAAAGCCCAGTGGAAGCTGCAAACCCAACAGAACTCTCGGACAGCTGACCCGTAATAATCGCATGACTTTACCGAGCGTAGATGTGCATTTACCCTCTTAAATGTACCTCAAGTGAAATATGAATTCACTTTAACATTTTGTTTTCTTTTTTCTTTCCTTTTTTAAATACAAAAGAAAAATTCCTGCTTGAAATGTTTTTGATTTTGGGAAGAAGCCAGAGAAAATCCACACAGCCAGATAGAAAACATGCAAACTCCACACAGAAGAGCCCACACAGCCAAGATTCATTATTTCACCATTATTGTGATAAATCATGAATAATAATGTTTGTCTGCTTTGCTCATTATTCCTTATATTTCTACAGCAGTTGTTTTTTTTGTTTAGGTTTTCAACAATTCAAAGCTCCTCGTAAAAGAAAAATAATCAAGCTGAGTTATTGCGTGTAAATAAATGATAAGAATCAATGTGCAGAGATGGTGAGGAGGTCCTGAAAAAAAAAAACCCAACAGAAATAACTAAATCTAAAACAAAACAGAGAGGAAGAGGAACCAGGGGAAGTCGCTGGTAACTAAAGCAGGGTGTGGTCATTAGTCAACAAGACTAAACTAACTGAACAGAACTGGTGCTGACAAAAAAAAAAGAAAAGAAAACAGAAAAAAAAGGAAAGAACATCACTCAAAGATCATAACTATTAAACTAATAAAACAGCATCWTTGTTTTAATGCACCTTTCCTGGTCACCAACCAACAAACACACCAGGGCAAAGTCTTTATGCCACCGTCGCTCCTCCTTCCTCCATCCATCATATGGCCAGTTTCCACCCCGTATTTACCACATTTCCTGTTGCTCGTACAGTACAGCGCCGCTCAGGCTTTATCTGCATTTTCCAATGGGATGCATGTGACTAGTGCAAAATTTGCTTTACAACAGACATCATCGCCGCAGCGATCTAATCTTGTGTCTGCAGTCATTTAGTGCTGCTCCTTTTCAATTATACAACGCTGATTGGCTTTGCTAACATACAGAGGTCCCAGGGGCTCCCTCTGAGCAAACAAAGCCCTGTTACAGAATAATCTAAATGGGGCTCTCAATGGGCCCGATCTCATAAGGAACGAACTCTGACTCACTCATACAAAATCATATATAATATATTATTAAGTGAGGAATAAGTCCCAAACTTGTTAAATGCAGTTGTTACAGCTTAAGTGGGAACAAGTCAAGAATGAACACGATGAGCTGTTAAAATGTCTGTTTTTCCAAATCTGTTATCAAACTGGKTTACATTATATGCATTTACTGAGCCAGGTATCATCTTTTTGTTTGTMTTTTTTCCTGACTGGACCGAAAAGTCTGACCTTTCTAATATATAACTTGACACGGTAAACCGCATCATGGTGGTATAGTGCTTTCTTGATTTAAAGATTAATTGTTTTGCCCCAAGATGAAAGGGAAATAGTCTAGGTTACTACATGAAGAGGCTTTTGAGGAAATCCGAGTGAAGAAAATGCACTCTGTGGCTTGTTTGATGTTATTATTGTCACTCTCGAGGTCAAGACATACGACCACAGACCCCAAACGCTTCAACTTAATTGCGGTTTTGACAAGCAAACAAGTTCCAGTGTCTTCTTTTTACTAATTAGGAATAATTGCATTGAACCTACAACTTGCGTTATTTGTAATATACATTTTTTTGAAGCGTGTTTAAAAAAAATGACAGATAAATATAATATGAGTCTTGGTTATCATTACCATTTGATGTTTTACAAGATTTTTAATCTATTGAATCGAATGCAGACCGGTGCAGAGCAGTGGTTAACCAACAGTGACATCTAGAGCTCAAATACCAGACATCATATTTCATCTTTTCAGAATAACTTTGCAATTTTTTTTACAACAGCWTTGTTAAATGTGCTGGGTACAGTAGCAGCTGTATGCAGTATGAGAAAAAAAACCAGCATGAAAATAAAGACAGCAACCCTGCAACACAGACAATTCTGCAGAATTTATTCTGCTTCTGGCCACGGCCATCCAATTAGTCATGCACCGCTGTAATTTGGTGATCAGTGGGAGCTCGGAGGCAAGAAATAACAGCATAGATGGCTTCATGAGCCATGGCAGCCCAAATGACAACCATTTACCATTAAAGTGCATCGCTCTGCAAGGTCAACAGCTCTGCGAGGGGAGCTTTGGGAAGCAAATTTTCCGCAGCTACTGTGTAATCGCATGTGAAACAATGCAGGGGGAAAGCACAAATGTAAAGGTAAGTGACTGTAATTTATACTTTGTAATGGTCAGATGCTTGTGTGAATTGTAACAGGAGGTAGGACTATTTCCTCAGGAGTAAATAGGGACGAAATGACTAAATTAGACACGCGCCTCATTGAGTTAAAACCATGACCGCATWGCAAGTTTGGCTACATCGTCAGATAAAGTTCAGGGCCAGACAGATACCCTTCACTTGCATTTGACTGTATTTGTTACTTTTATTTCCATTTGTGACTCATTACAGAAAAACAAACATKTAGACAGAGCATTTGAAAACAAATACACGTTATATATATTATGCAATATACAAAAATATGTAATATACAAAAATAATCCCATTAAGATTGCGCAATGACTTAATGTTCAATATTCATTTATAGAGCAATCAGTGTGACAAATGTCTACTTATATCTCTGTATGTGTAGTTTTTATTTATTTGTATAGATCTTTATTAACTTTGTTCATATTTCTTGATTTAAATGCAAAAAAAATGTTTTACAGTTTTGTGTGTCCACATTTCTTATTTGTATTTTGGTGCAATGTCATTTTATTGCTGCATACACATGAAATAATTTGGCAGTTTCACTCTTTTATTTTCTTGATAACTTTCTTGATTTTCTGTCATTTCTCTTTGGGATCAATAAAGTGTTTTAATTGAACTGAATAATGTTATGATTCATGCTTTTATTTGGGCGTGCAGGGACAAATCTAATATTTTCTATTCTGACAGCCATAATAAAATAATCTGTGAACTCAACGCAGCATTTTATATGAGAATACTTGTTACACTGCGCTGTGCACATGACCCGTGTTTTCGCTTTGCCCCGCAGCCAAGAACATAAAAATGTTTTGTAAAGATTTAAGTTGGACAAGGGAGACTAGCAAATTTCGCTGGTAGTCAGTAATTTCAGCAGGCAGAGTGGCCCAGTTCACGAGGTGCACAGTGCCCCCCCAGCAACCCATCAGGATTAGGCTGCAGACTAAAGCACGTTCCTTCAGAAAGTCACAAGTTCCTCTTTTATCTCCCACCACTAACAAAACACTGTGTCTACCTCGCTGCCATTCTCACTYCTCATCCTATATAGCGTTTTACTGCTCCACTGGGGAAGCAAAGGGAGAGGTCCTCAGTGTGAAATGGAGGCGCAATCACACCCTTTTCCTTGAAGGTTATTACCCGCCGCTCTTGGCTTTTCTTCACGGCCACCATGAAGCCGACGGAGGAAAATGACAATGGTCAGGTTTGTTGAGTCGGAGCATTAAGCCACAAGCAGGAGAAATAGCTTCGACTCCGCAGGCTCTCCGAATCACCACACTGAGCCAACTAAATGCCACAGCAATAAGCAAAGAGACAGGCAGCATTTTTCATCACAGAAGGGGAGCTCATTTCGGAGCGAGGGAGACTGGCGCGTCTTGTTTGGCTCTTTTCTTGGAGCGGCGGATGTGAAGTGTTGTCAAGGAACAGCTTCACAGCGGTGGGACAAAGCTTTCATTAAGGCCTCAATTGAGGGACATCAATACAGCCCGGGACATCTGGGGAGCTTTTTAGTCCAGGTAAAGTAATGGTGAAGACAAACGGGCCAACAAAATGATCATTACGTTTCCAAAAACACACAGCAGTCGAGGGCGCAAAAACAATTAAACTAAAAACAAGATTTTTTAGGGTTATTATCCACTTCCTCTGACACACATCTGATTAAATAAAAAATAATACAGACTCCAACGTGTACAATTATGACTTCTTAAAACTTTAACTCCTCAGTGAGCATTTAAGGACGTTTTTATCTTTTTTTTTTTTACACGTCTCTAAAGTCAGTGAATTTCCTTCACAATGTGAGATGCTGGTTGTTATTCTCTACAAAACAAAAGATCAACACACTTCGGCGTTGGCTGAACTCTTGATTTTCTCWGGTCTGGACGTCTCTTGAATCCCTGAATCAAAGTGAAGTAAGCATTGTCCTGAGATGATGAATGCATTTCCCCATCAGACGAAACAGATAGCGTAGATTGGAGGGTGGAAAAAAACAGCAGCCTGACAAAGCAGAAAAAACACTTTATTTTTATTCAAAGCAAATAAAAAAAAACAATTGAATTTAAAATTTGAAAACTACTTTTGCTGAAGAWTTGGTGAGGAGCTTGAGTCTATAAACACAGATTTACAGAAGCAACAGCAGACCATAATACTCTTTTAGAATGACAACAACAAGGCTTGAAATGATTTACTTGCAAGCCACACGCTGTTTTATATATATATTTCTTCCTCCATTTGATTCGACCTTTCCTGACCTTTTGTTATGGCGCATTTTTGAAGACAACTTTTCTAGTTCCTGCTAACTTTAACACGAGTCTATAGGGCTGAGCTGCCACTTTCTGACCTAACAGAAGTTTACTGCTGCTAACAAAGAAAATGTTCAAGTAGATTGGGGATCACATAAAGCGCAAGTATGGATTTTATTTTTTAGACATATGGTCTGTAAAACAGCAACATTGTTTTTTTGAAAAACAAGATAGTGTTGGATACAAATGCCTGTGACATCAAATTTTTGTGATAAATACAAATATGTTAATGGAAAGGTAACACTGATAATATACTGTAAAAAAATCATGCTGCTGAAATGAGCTGTTGGGATAATTGGTCACAAACATCACTGAAAAGGCCCTCTTAGGTTGCTCTTTTGTGACGACAAAGAGGAACRCCTGCATGTAAACAGAGCATGACTTCATGTTTTCCAACAGGAAGTTCCCCTTTAGCGGCGGTGYCAAATTCCTTCTCACAAGTAAGCATTGAGATAAACTTTTTACTTTTACATATAACAGCATTTCTGTGTTATTTATTTCACATTTACTCAGTTGTAAACGTAGTACCTTTCCATGTTTGTGAATGAAAGTGTGAAAACACTGTTTCTATGCAAGAAATACCACGTTGAGCTCACTTATTGTTTGCTAGTGGTGCTCAGCTGTAACAACAAGATGAGGAACGAGGATTCATGTTTAGCTGAAGTTAAAGCCAACACGTCAAAGTTAATTACAAATCTCCATTGAGGGCCACCATTATGCCAATGTGGCCACTTGTGGTCTTGAATTCTGAACTCTCCCACTTTCCAACAGGGAATTCCCAAACAGAGTAGACATGAATTATTGGTGATGTAGTTTATGGTCAAATCTGGGTTTAAAGAAGCTTATTTTAAGACATATTTTTAACTAAATTGCTCAGGGGGGCACTAATACTCAAATCCAACAGCTCAGGGGCTGGAGAAATATTATTTTCTTTCACTTTTTAAACGTGTTCATTTTGTTGCATTTGAATGATAAATTTAAAGTTTACAAAGTCATTTCCCGGTTGTAATTGCTGTGCCAATTCTAAAACAAAAATGTGCCTGTTCTGTGACAAAATACATAAAATCATGTGTCGTATATCAAATCCCTTAACATTTATGATGTTTTCTTTCAGTTTTTATATTCACAGGAAATGCATGTCACAGACACTTTAAAGCAGACAAAATAAAAAACAAAAGCCAAATATAAGTCCCACCTAAATYGTGCATCAGAATCAAAACAAATGCCCAAAGGCTCAGTGCAACACGCAGTCACTGACATTCCTCAAAGAAATATAAACTTCATAAGGATAATGGATTATTAGATCAACCCCGTTGTCTGCTAAATCCATCTCAGCTCGTCGCTCTTTTCGACCACTTGGCACCGAGTTATTAAACCCCGATGACTCCCTTTGATCTGGGAACTTATTATGAGGCATCATGTTTTCATTATCATGAAGATGACATCTTGATCGCGCTATGATTTATTCTGCCTCGTTCAATTCCCCTAAGAGCACTGGAGAAATGGGTGGAAACCCACACATGGACGTGCGCGCGCTCGGTTCAGAGGAGGAGAGTGAACGTAAGAGAAAGATACATTCATTTTTGGGGGGGACAGAATCCATTAAACTCTCCTGTCAGCCCTTCAGTTCTCTCTTGATTATTTTACTCACCAATCCATTTACTGAAAAAAAATATTACATTTTCTGTGAAACAAAAGCCATGCAAATGACATGTCCTTGAAATATATTATTTACAACTCTCGYTCATGCTCGGGAGCTGCATGGTTCAGTTGTTGTATTTTAAAGATGAGGAACAGGTGGTGCAACATTTTTATTTAATTCCTGGAAAGTAACAGCATATTTTTCTGAGTATCTTAGTTTATTTATTTATTTTTTTGTWGAACAGTGTGGGATGAATTATGTGTAAGTACATGTTAAAAGCTTGAAGGCTTATTTAAAAAAGCATGACAAATTCAACATTACTTCTGTAGAAAGTAAATAAAAAGATAACTGTTCAAAAATAATAATAATCAGCAGGAATGACAAAAAAAATAATAAAAAAGCTCCAGTTAACAACAGAATTTGGATGGTACTGATGGCCCTCCGGTGTGAATGCAAAACATGGAACAGCGATGAAACATCACCCTGGGTATAAATTAAAAATGATCACACCAGTGTGACTTCTCATTTCCTTCTTTTCAAGGATAATCAATCACTAGGTATTGTACCACCGGCATCACAAAGCCTGGTGTCTGCAAAGGAGAAAACGCAGACTGATCAGTATGTATGATATCTTCAAGCCCAAAGTGTCAAAAACTCCAAAGTATCAGAAAGATCTCTTATTTGCATTACACAATATTCTGTCAGCAGGGTTATGAATGCAAAAGTCTCTAAATTAGCTATAAAAAAATCCTGTCAATACAAAAACAAACAAACATTACATTAGCAGATTTATCCTTGAAAACCTTGAGTTATGTGTAGAGCRGTTAAAGTCTGATTCTCTGAAATGATTGCAGCGCATACTTATCTTTTTTATTCTTGTTTTGGAGTGACCCAGAAACCTTCTAAGAGAGAAGTTTCATTTCAAGATTAAACACAGCAGAGCGTTCTGCATTCACATGTTGTTAGAAAAGGCTCCCCGCCCCCCCAAACAACTTTATTCAGTTGCTTGACACAAATGGACTCTTAAAAACATGATTCTTCAGTGGAGTGTCTTTGAAGGTCAAGCAACTCTGTACTTAAGTGGAGGCGAGGCAGCGCTCATTTCTGGAATCACAATGCCATCCAGTGGCAGATCTGCTCGTCTCCTCCCTCTGTTCTATGATCCACTTCTTGCTGAGAAGTGAGAGGACTTTAAAAAAATACAGAGCACCCTTTGGCAGGAACCACTATGAAATCTGCATTTAGAGTGAACAGTTAGCTCTTTAATCCAGCAGAAAATAAACTGTTTATTTTAAACTGATTTTGTTCTGTAAAAGCTAAAAATTGCTAATGATCATAAAAAAACACATTTACTTTGAATGACAGTAAATGCTTTATTTAGGCGACACTTGTCCAGATAAACATCACCATTAAAACACCTAACATGCTTATCTGTGAATCCAGTGTCTCTTTGAGAATGTGGTGCTTTGTTGCCTTAATTCAGTTATATTCAGTTATTTTATTYAGTGCCAAGTCACAACATAYGTCATCTCAGGGCAGTGGACAAAAACAACCAATTTACGGAAGCCAGCAGATTGCACTGAATCACTTCGTCACAGTCTCCCATCCTGAGCAGCACACTGGTGACAGTGGAAAGAAAAAACTCCYTATTAACAGGAAGAAACCTCCAGCAGAACCAGGCTCAGGACAGGCGGACATCTGCTTYGACCGGCTGGGTTTGGGGACAGGTAAGTGACACAGACAAACACAGAAGAACTGGTCCAGGTGGATTTTCCTCTGGAAGAGTGACAAAGAAAACCTGTGGTACAATTGGTAGAAATAATTACAACAAACGTAGAAGAGAGCGACTAAAGACAGCAGCAGAGTGAAAAAATGTGGTTTGTCCTCCACTTCTAAGAACTAAGAATAACTCAGGAAACTAACCTTATAGGATTTATCAAAAAGGAAAGTCTTCAGTCTAATCTTAAAAGTAGACAGAGTGTCAGCYTCACGGACAGAAACTGGAAGTTGRTTCCACAAGAGAGGAGCTTGAWAACTGAAAGCTCTGCCTCCCATTCTACTTTTAGAAACTCGAGGAACCACAAGTAAACCTGCAGTCTGAGAGCGAAGTGCTCTGTTAGGAAAATATGGAACATTAAGATGTTTAATATATGATGGACCTTGGTTGTTAAGAGCTTTGTATGTTAGGAGTAATATTTTAAATTCTATTCTGAATTTGACAGGGAGCCAGTGGAGAGAAGCTAAAACTGGAGAAATATGATCTCTCCTCCCAACTCTCATTAAAACTCTAGCAGCAGCATTTTGGATCAACTGAAGACTTCTTCATAAGAGTTTTTTGGATGTCCAGATAATAAAGAGTTACAGTAATCCAGCCTAGACGTGATAAATGCATGAATCAGTTTGTCGGCATCATTTTTTGACAAGATGTGTCTAATTTCAGTGATATTACGCAGGTGGAAGAAAGTGGCCCTGGAGATAAACTTAGAGATAAAAAGAGTAAATGTTCCTGATGCATTATGAGTGAGGGATACAGATTGCATGAAGGTTTTAAGCTCGTAGAATTTTATCCAAACAAATTTGCTTGGGTCCTTTGCTAACATGCACCTTACAGCAGTTTAAGGTCAAATATTACATGTCTAATAGTTCTTCAGGACAATATTTAACTGTTAAATCCAAGAAGAACTTTTACAGACAAACTATACCATTATTTTTTGTGTTAAAGTGGCATTTATCTCATCTTCAGGGTAAATATATATAAAATATAGTATAAATTCAATATAAGCCAACCAAATATTATGCATCCCTGGAAATATTACCAATAAAAGCATAAAGGTTAAGAGASCAGTGATTTTACTCTGTTTTCCTGCCTTTTCAGTTCAGCAGCGTTGCAGCAGCACGTACACAAACACATTGTAYACGTTTAGTCATCAGACACACAATAACAAGAATTATAAACTGGCAAAAGACATATTGTGGTTAGGGTTAGTTAAATATATAAAAATGTGCATTTCTGAATGAGTGCACTGCGCTTGTCCTTGATCTGTAAACTTTTACATTATGAGAATAATGCGTTGGACCAAACTGCCTCGCTGAAAACAGGCAGAGTGTTGATCTCAAATTACATTCCGCTAAAGGTTTGAGCTTTGTGATAAATGGGTCGGAAAATCATCCGAACATAAACAAAGCCAGTTGGTGCACAGTCCTCAGGGTGTCCACAGTCTGACAAATATGACTAATTAACCCACAGAGCTGACCCATGGCCCACTCCGTTCCACAGCTCACAGGGAAGAACACCAGTCAGAACCCGGCCACTCCCTCCACCACCATCTAGGTTATTAGAAAGTCATCCAAACAACTCATAACCTAAAAAAAAMCAGGAATTGTTATGAATATATATTACTAAATTAAATTTAGGAGAGTATTTTGTTATTTCCAAGAATTTTTAAAAGAAGTGATAAAAATGCTCATGAAGGCTGAAGTGCTTTTGATGTATGCACATATATTAAGAAGTGGTGTGTGCCATTTGCTGATACTTTTTGCCTTAATGTGAAGGAAAAATACATTCGAGTTGTCATGAGGAGAAATGTAAGAAAAGAAAATGCAGATTATACAAGAGAGACAGGAGGATAAAAAGTTATTATAGTCATAAAACTGTTGCTGAACAGTTTTATGAATATAACTGATAACTGAATATCTGATGGTAAAAGKCAGGAAAAGAAAGAAATCTGACAGAAAGTAAATAAAACCAGACAGAACAAACTGAAGAAATGATGTTACCATAAACGAAAAAAGGTGATAACAAGAGGGAAACAAAATTAATCTTAATTTAAACATTTCAATATGCATCACCTTTTTAAAATTCAGTTTAATGAAAAGCATGCTGAAATAGGACATTATCAGTAGGAAGTACTGTTGACATAAAAGGATAATGTGGCATAAAATTGCATTCCCCAGTGGTTTGCTCACTTCTCAGAGTGGATCCTGGTGTTTTTTCCTCCCAAGTTGGACCTGACTGTCCAAATGATGTGGGGGAAAAAAAGACCATTCTCATTTGCCTCCAGCTTTCTAGCCTTCAGAGTTATAAGAGTTGCTTAAATCTTTAAGTTTGTACACTTTCTTTTTCTTTTAACACATTTAGAGGTCTCTTTGCCTGTCTGTGGGTTTAATGTCATGGCTGATCAATACATGTAATTATGTATTTATAGAAACTCACAGAATTATTTAGTAGTTTTTTAACATTTTACATTAGAAAAAATGAATTACAAAATAAACAAAACATTTTTTTTGATTAAAAAAGCAGTGCTGTAATCTGCAACGTGTTCAGTTAGAGTAAGCCTCTTTCCACTGCAGCATTCGGACAAATAAAGAAAATAAGTTCAATAAATAAAGCTTTCAGGTGAAAAACTGTTTAGGTTTAATGTAAAAAAAATAAGGTATAAAAGAAGGAAGGTCAGAAAACTGATTTTTTTCTTGCAACAAAAGAAGCCAGAGACTTTTGGAAGGTCTTCTCAGGTCCTGAGAGAAAATAAGAAGCAAACACATAAGTTTAAAACTGCAGGACTGGAGGTTGGTTCTGTGAGATGACCTAGCCTGAACCAACAAACAGGTTGTGTATCTGATATGATCAGGTTTACTGCAAAGTCAGTATAGGAAGAGAAAATGCTTCATAGATCGCTGAAAGCCTGAAACTTTGACAGATTAAAAGCCATTTMTTAAAGGCTGCTGGATGAACATAAACCAGTTAGCAGCATCGGGTTTAGAAAAAAACCCCATCTTTATAATTCTCTGTAATAAGAATCTGATGACAAACATACAAAATTTAATTGCAACAGACTGTGTTATTATTGCCACCTTCATTTTTCATTTCACAATAAAAAGGAAGAGGTTTGTGACTTTTCTCCCTAATAAAACGATAAAGAAAGGCATCACAACAACAACACATACAGTCTTAAATATGAAGGCACAATTTTCAGATCATGTTCGTTAAATTATAATCATTAAACAAATACATGTACAATAGGTTGCCTTCAAGCCCAGGCCTCCCTTGGAAAAGAGATCTGAGATCTCAATGGGACTTGTCTGGTTAAATAATGGTAAAATAAAATAAAATAAAATAAAATAAAATAAAATAAAATAAGATAAAAATAAAAGAGCTTTGATGTATTTCAGTGTAAAACCATTTTTTTACTGCCAGCAGGTGGCAGGCCAGGCCAGCTAATACCTTTTCTGAGATTCATTTGTGTCTTGAAGGAATAAAACATCAAAAATATTTTAAAAAGGGTAAGTTTTAGGAGATACAAAATAAGAGATACAAAAACAGAAAATCAATCAAAACAGAAAAAAAAAACCATGGGACAAATAAAACAAATGAAACTGTTAAATAATAAAGACTGAAAAGGTGGCATGCTCTGGGATAATTTAGCACACAGGCTGGAAAAAGGTTCACCAGAGCAATGAAACTCAACAATAAAAGCTAAATGATGTCGTCTTAACTGGCACATCTGTGCAGAAACGCAAAAGTGGTCACATGCAAAGTGATGCCGTGGAGACTGGCAGGCTGTTTGAAGGATCTCATGGCTGACTTWGATCTACAGAGAGCGAGAGGAAGTGCATGGAATTACGACCAAGACGCCGAGTTGCTTTGGGCTGTTTGCGTGCATGTGTTTGCATAAACATGGGCATGTGCAGAAWGCATTCATGCCCCTTCGTTGTCGATTCAATGAGCTGAAAGACGAGTTAGAAGAAGCTGTCAAAGAAGAATTAGGGTTGCCCTACATACAGATGGAACAAAAAAGGTCCCAAATGCCTCTCATCTGGATGGAGAGATGCTGCTCTCATCTGCACGACAGCTTTTACCACTTTGATAAAATGATATAGGATGAACTGCTGAGGAGGTAATAAGTAATCTCAGTTGGGTTTTAAAAAAAGTGAAAACTCTTTTGCATTCTTTAGYATCTCCTCATAACGTGTGCTTTCATGTCTGTTCTTTCATCTTTACCTAGATGATAAAAACACAGTCACGATGACATGGAATAGACAAATTTAAAGAGGAAAACAATGTCTCACTTTGTCACAGCTAACAATGCCCCTTTTCCTTCAAAACGTCTTCACTTCCTGTTGTGAAGCTGCAATAACTCAAGGTCAGCTTAAGTGTTGACAAGACAAAATATTTATAGACCCGGTGGATGGAGAGGAGGTAAAGTGGCCGTGCAAACGTCAGACACACACCCACATTTCGAGAGAGGAGACAGGTACCACCGGGGAGGAGACCAAAGCTCTTAAACCCGGAGCAGCATGGAGGACAGGCAGGTGGCTCCACTTCAGGCTGAGATTGGCAGCCTGCCTCTGTGGGCAGACAGGACAGAAATATGTGGTCAAACTGTGGGAACTAAAGAACTGTATGTTAGCGGCACACCTGTCGGCACTGCAAAGAGAACCAAGAGGGGTATTATTACACCCTGGAAGTTTGCAGCACTCTGGGCAGAGGTGGGTAGAGAACCCAAAGATGCACTAAAGTAATAGTAGCAGTACTTCAACATATTTTTACTCAAATAAAATATGTATTATATATTTTTATAGTTTTTTATAGTTATATGTGTCTGTGTGTTTATATATCTACAATATGCACGAATGTATGCATGTACGTATGTATATATCTATATGTATGTACGGGTACACAGCGGGTAAAATAAGTATTGAACACGTCACCATTTTTCTCACTAAATATATTACTAGAGGGGATAAT
>NW_013952403.1:728648-743724 GCF_001266775.1 Austrofundulus limnaeus | reverse complement strand
ACTAATAATAAGTTCTTTTTTCTACTGAAGTGATTAAAAAAGTAAAAATTAGCCAACCAAGAAATTACTCAAGTATGAGTAAAACCAGGCTGATTTAAAACAGTCTTTGCTCCACCAGTGGGCAAAAACTGTGCTGCGTCTGCATTTAAACATTTTTAGATGTTTCCAGATGCCACCAGGGTCATTAAAAAAAAAAAAAAACAGGGGGTCAGACAACTTCCTCAGTTTTTTTACCTTTAACTTGACACTCTTGCAAAAAAAAAAAAAATCAAAATTCAAAAGGTTTTCAAAGAATTTCAGGGGAGAATATTTTAAATGACGTCATCAGTCATCAATTTATTTTAATTATGAAACTCATGAAACAAATACTTATAGTAGGTAATTTATAAATACATATATTACAGAAGAGGGTAAAGTACTTCCAGTGACTATATCTATTGTTGATCTTCACCTGACCTCTAAAAGTCTAAGCAGGTTCAGCAGACAGCAAATAGTATTAGAACAACAAAGATTGTGTACAAAAAAGAGGTCTCACTTCAACATAAACTGTAGGTGTGTCTCTCTGGTTCTTCATTTAGTGACGTTACTCAGTGAGTTGAGTATCCAGAGATTTTACTCAAGTAAAAGTAGCAATACTTCATAATAATATCTAGATATCTACTCCTAAAAGTGCTTTAAAAAGTTACTCAAGTAAATATAACTGAGTAAATAAACTAGTTACACCTCTGGAACTGTGATGGGAGACTGTAAAACTGTATGCAAATCAATTTAAGTATTTTAACATGTGTAATCAATTTACCTGCCCCGTTGAGAAAAACAGCACAGTCCTGCCTGTATTTCCATTTATCCACTCCGATAAAATATAGTGTTTTCTAGTTTACTGAAGCTCACATGAAGATGACCACGGGAGCCCAAACCGTCCAGTTTTTCTTTCATTTTGAAGAAATGCAACATGAAGAGAGCTCCACACGGCTGCTTCCCCTTATAATTATTGCTGCCCCATTTTTCACAGTTGTATAACAGAGGCTTTGGGGAGAAAACAACTAAATTAAGACAACAGAAGAAGAAGAGGACCACAAAGCTTTCACTGGCCTAGAAATTCAGACTTGGAAAAGGAAGAACAGGTAGAAAAATGATTGAAGTCAGACACTAATGATGTAGTGATTAGCTGCACTAAAATTCATACTCCCAACCAAAAGGTTCCCAGCAGTTTCTTACCGCGGTGGGACATCAGACATTTTGTGTTTTGCAAAGATAAATTTCAGCATCATCTCAGTGCTTCGTGTCGTCTGTTTTGTTGGGAAAAAAAAGACATCATCATGTTTTTACAAACGTCCTCATTAAGACAAAAAGATAAGGATATGTCAGTGTTATGCTGAGAAATGTCCACTACTTTCCAGCAGTAAAACAATTAGCTTATTGATTTTCTTTCCCCTCCTTTCATGAAAAGAACCAATACAAACATTGTCAGGGACAGTAGTCTAAATAGCTGCCACTGTGGCACATATTAAGGCAAATTGTTTGGAAGCTGTTGAGAATTATTTTTTTATTTATGGAACTCATGTGGGCTTTTCTTAAAGCTTTTTGGTTGTTTAGTTTATTTCAAACATGTCCACAAAACAAAACAAAAAATGATAAAAAGTGATAACAATATCAGCAAAATTAACATATTTGAAAAGGAATGGGAAGAAGTTAAAAATGTATTTAATCCCACCCGTCTCCAAAGCATATTAACAAAAAAAGTAAATTCTACTTTTTCCTTATTCTATGTTACAGTTTCATAAAGATTAAAACAACAATTTGTTTACCTAGAATTTTATATAATACCAGAATATATTCATAAACGTAAATGTACATCTACATGCAGTGTATATGCATACACACATAAATGTATACATACACACATGTACGCACATACTATATACACAGCCTCAAACATCTCCATTTATTGCAAAAAAGCTTCCTTTTTTAACAAGAATCATTATAGAAACTGTAGGTGATATATGACTTATTTAAAAATAACTTTTATTTTAGAAACATTTCAAACTTATGCAGCAGAAAGGAAATTATGAATAAAAATTTAAAGTCTGAATAAATCTAACTTTATCCTATGTTCTTTGTTAAACTCTCTCTTCATAACTCAAAATAAAAGCAAAATGACATGAATTCATTTTATGTTTGTAAAGTGTAACATTGCATATAAATGTGTATTTTATCAATACGATTATATGTTAAAAAAAGCAACCACATGAGGTAATGCAGGATGCGCTTTGCTTCATCAGTCAGTTACTTTTGTTAATGAAGAAAAAAACTGAACGAAGTTGTGAATTTCTGATTTAGGATAATTAGGCTTGAAGCGAACTCGCACACCGTGTTCTTCAAACTTTACATGAATCCAGCTTTTTAAAGCTTTTTCTCCACACCGCTACAAGCACCCCACCCCCCACTTGGACATGAACTCCAAGGTGAACGTTTATATTTGGTGAATTTCAAATCACAAGATGTCAGCATTTGCGCTTGCCAGAAACAGCCTGAGATTCTTTTTTTTTTTTTTTTTTTTTGGCAAAGGAGGAAGCGCAGAAATATGAGATGAGCCCTTGAGATTTTCTTAAGTTTGAAAGGAAGCCATGTTCTGTACTTGTGTTTTTTTTTCTGCTGGATTATTTCCACTGAACCCATGGGTAATGAACAACAAGGTGAAGGAAAACGAGGCGCACAGTATAAATGGGGTTTACAAGGTGCAGGTGACTTTCCTCCATCTTTTTTTACCCTCTTCTTCAAGGATATGTTGCAAAATAAACAAAATTTTTGTATAAAATCATGTGGAAAAAACTCCAAACTGCTCTCTTATCTCAAAAGTCTCTCAGCCTACGTTCCCTGAAGAACAGAACTTTGCAATATGTTGTTTTGGCTGGAAAAACTAGAACATTTCCAAAGTGATAAAACAAATTATGTCTGAGGGAAATGAAGATAGATGAAGGAAGAAATTTAAATAGGGGAAGTGAATACGGAGAACAGAAAAACAAATAAACAATGTGTTTGTCAGTGACTAAACATAGAAAACCAGAAAGCTTCAGTCAGTTAAATAATATTTTTTTACCCTCACGTCTGCAGTTTGGTCGTGATGAATAACAGAAATGATGTTTTGTTTTTTGCCACTATTTTGTCACCTATTATCTTTGTTTTCTGTAATTAAATTTTTTCGCTGCTATAGGTAAATACAAAAATGTGTGTTCATTTGTACCATAAGCAACATGAACGAGCAGACAGAGTACAATGAAACTATCAGAAATACATCATCAAACGTGCATCTTTAACTGATTAACCTTTGGAGTCAGTTCTATTCAATACCACAGATTAGCAACATTTGCAAACCCCAAAATAGCAGATGCTAAGCTAAAACTTGGTGCAATAGTAGCGCTAAGCACTACACATTGGGCAGACATCTTTTCCTGAAACTTTGAGATTGACTGTTGGATTCAATACTGCCTGTTAGCAAAATTTCTCATGAAACCTTTAAAAATGAATCACTGGATGCTGTTGTTTTTTTGTTTTGTATGTTTTGCCATTTTTATTTTTTATTGTTTTTTTTTATGAATTGAACTTCTGAAGTCAATCCAATTCAAGATGGCAGCTAATTGATGACAAAAAAATGGCCATGACTCAAAACATTTTACAGTGCTAAAAATTGGGGTGGTAGTAGCTGATAGCCATCTCTATGATACACCTTGAATCTTAACACATATAAAGTTTTGCAGAATGCCATTTCCAGGGTTTGACCAAATCAACTGTGACTCCAGGATAAGAAAATCTTCATTTAAAATTCTGACATGAAAGGCGATCGTCAACATGCTTTGTTTCCCAAAATTTTCTGGGCCTTTAAATATTTTACAAACTTAATCAATTTGACAATTGTTACATTGCTCCACCAGCAATGACTTTGCTTTTTAAAAACAGTTTTTCCATCTTCAACTTTTATAAGTTGTAGACCTTTGTTCACAACTACCATTAGGCTTCTGCAAATCCCCAATAACTTGTTCCTCAGCTGTCCTTCTGTTATGGGAGTTATTTAATGAGAAAGTGTTCGCCACAAGGGATGGGTAGAAATAAAAGAGCTGAGCTGATGTTTTTAAGGCAGTGTAACGTTGATGAGTCTCTAATGCATTCCAAAGGGAATGTTGACTTGGCTTTTTTGGAGCTTGGGGATAACTTGAACGTACTGTTGTCCTCACAAAGTGCGGCTACAGGACGGACAAATCAGAGAGCCAGAGAACAAGATCCCCTCAGGCTTTCTGTCCTTTGAAGACTCGATACAACTTTCAGTGAAAGTGTCACAGTTGAAGCAGCTGACACAAGACTTTTGAAATGTGACTGAGTGTGAAGGGGAAAAAAAACTTGTGCCATCAGAAACTGAATTTGATTTACTCGGTATGAAACTGTATTTGCATCATTTGAAATTAATTGCATTGCTTTGAAAATGAATTTTACTAAATTTAAACTGAATTTAATAGTTTGAATTTGAATTCATACACTTCACTGAGTTATGTGCCTTTTTTGGGCTGAAATGATTCATAGGTCAAAAGCAAAAATAATAGAAAAACTGGTATTAGCATGATTTATCACATAAATGCATATAGAAATTTAAAGAAATAGATATTGATTTTAGCATTTCAAAGATTTATAGATTTTTTTTATGAGTTAAAAACCCACTTTAAAATAATTTATTTTTTCCATTTTTCCCCCTTCATGAACAGAGAAACTTGATAAAATTTTGTGGCACAACAAAGTTTAGTGTCTGCAGAATAAAGTTTGCAATGATTGTTACATTCTAACACATCCTATCAAACAGACTTCATCTCATAGACTTTTTTTAAAACCAAATTTACAGAGTAATTTACACATTGAATAAATGACTTAAGTTTTATGAACACAAGTTATGAAGTGAGAAAACAAGAGTTTTAGTTTGGTAACTTTAAAGTTTTGAAGCCTTCTGAGCAGATTATGCAGCAAATGTGGCTCATTGTTTCACTGCAGCAAAGCCTTATTGTCTCCACCCCTATTTAACTCATTTTCTGCATTCTTCGCTTTTGCCCTTTATTGATATTTATTCATCTCTTCATATTTTCTTTGTGTGAAACTTCCTCCCATTCTTCCTTCCCATCTCGGGTGGTAAATAAATGATTTTTGCATTCATTAAACCAGACACTTGCAAATAGAATAGCTTGCTGCGTATTGAATGAAGGGAAGTTTTGTGATGAGACGAATGTAAAAAAAAAAAGACCTCAGTCATTTGTCATTACAAAAAAAATGAACACGTACAAATGGTGATCATTTCCCACCATCTCTGTTGATCTGCACTGTGTCGGTGCAAAAGCAAAGAGAAATTGCAACAATTTAAGCGTGCTTGGGCATGTATACAGTAACACAGCCCTTTCATTGTGTGAAAAATTGCCTGGCGGACAATAATAGGCGAAAAATCCATTTTGTGCAATCTCATCACTGGTAATTCACTCGCAAGGCTGCGTAATGTGCAAACTTATTTACCGACATCGTCATAAGAAAACCATAAATACAGAGATCGAGTAATTCCAGTTGTACAATAGAGCGGCCTTTATGTACCACTGATTGCCATCAGCTCCTGCAACAACTATAACCATGTACTATTTACATGACTATTTTAGAAAATATGTATGAGTAATCAATTGTCAGGCTTGCTGCAAAGCCAGAAGGTACACCGACAACATTTCAGGCTATTTTCCCTCAAAGTCTGTGACTATTGATACACCAGACAGAAAATTGGGTAGGGAGCATGAAAAACCATTCTTCACAATAAGCAGGAAGAAAAATTGACAACTTTATCCATTTAGACAGAGTACAATGAAATGGAAGTCAAAGACTGAAAAGCGTGGAGGTGTAATTTCAAACCTCACATAATGTATTTTTCGATATCCTGTTGTTTATGAGCCAGAAGCGTAAAACATTTACTCTAAGATCGACCCCAATGAATGAACCGATAAAACAGAAAGCAGAGGGAGAGGACAGTGTGGAAAAAGAGATCTACTGGTCTAAATGAAAAGGAAAAGCCCCAGCCTATCATGGTGAATTGTTCATTTTGTTGAGTCTCCTAAGATGTGAAAGGGAGGGGATAAGAACCTGAGCTATCAGTGTGACACAGAGTGGGCCATTATGKACAAGTGATCCTGCAGCCACTGCGCTCTCATCATACACTGCTTTGCAAGAGGTGGCCAAGGTGTTTTTATAGATGAGGACATACAAATAAAGAAAACACTGTAGATWAAAAAAATTCAAAATGGCCACCACAGCTAATTCTAAACAACTTTAATTTAGCTGTTTTGTTTTGAGCTGAACGTTTGTGTGACCGTAGCAAAGAATGATCCAAAAACTATTTTTAGGCATACAAAGCTGAAGATTAATGTAGAATTGCCAAAAATAAYCTTTACCAAATTTTAAATGCTAATCAAAAATKAAAGATGGCCACCAAAGCTRKCTTTAAAAKACTGTAATTCAGTCATTTTAARACTTATTAAAATMTGTTGTRKAGTAGAATGATCACATCCTGATTGTTGATGCTAATCCACTAGTGCTAATGATGATTTTACAAATTAAGCTATTTTTAAACACACACAGCTGARAATTTRTACAGGARTSAGAGACAATCTTAAACAAAATCTAAWTGTAAATAYAAAATCCAAGATTTCCACCCATTTGTCAATTATTTGAAGGGGAGGCGCCTGGGGTGGCCAAATCAGAAGGTGGTCCTTGCCACCCCGGCCACCCCTCTGGCTCCGCCCCTGATTCACAACCACAAACAAAAAAACTATTGCATGAAATGCAAAGATAAATTTTTTTAAATTGAAGAAAAAAATCTGCTAATTTTTCCTTCATTTATTTCCCCCTTTTTTTAAAAGAAATTCTACTCTAGTTCTAAATGCAGTCCTAATTTTAGCCCAGTGCGTCAGCTTGCTGTTCTGTTTCACATCAGTGGTCTATTATTTTAAATCTGTCTCCTAATTCTGCCTATTTAACTCCATTTCCTGCTGAAATGAAGTCTAATAACTAGTGTAGGGTTGCTTAATGTGGTTTATCCCTCCTTATTTAAGGAGGTTAGCTCTTTAACGTGTTATTAAAAACAGGAAATGAAAGTGGCTCTGAGTAACAAACAGGAAGTAAAATGTAAAGACCTGATTGCTCACAAAAGACAAAATGGTTCATCATGCAATATCTGTGTCACCATCAAGTGTTTGGAATATCAGCTTTATTGCATCCTGGGGGACAACGGATACTCCAAACAYTGTGCTCTTAATTAACAACTTCGCAATTAATGCTACGTTGAGAATTGGGTTGTCTAATCGCCTTACCCCTTGGCAGTTTCTAAAACAATATCTGGCAAAGCAGTGATGCGAAACAAACAAGTCCTTGCCTCTCGTGGCCTTGGTGTATTATTGGTTTGTGCCGACTTTGACTGGGGACTGAAACGGCTCCTGGCATCTCAAAGCTAACAAGAAAAAGTAGCTGTTTTGAATACAGTTTAGTGTAATTGTCTAGCTAAAGAAAACAAAAATAAAAACATGAAAGTAAAGAGCTGAGCGTAAACCTTTTGGGAAAATAAAGGCCTACCATTCTTTGAAGGAATGCGTATCGCCCACCTCTTTTCACATCGTCGTTTTAGACAACAATCACCTCATGTCAAATTATGCATTTGACGCTAATTTTATTATGCGTACTGCACCAAATGTTAATTCTGTATKCGTAAAATTGAATTACAGCATTTTTTGTGGTTTCTACAGTTAGATCAGTTACTTGAATTGGAGTGACTAAAGGTTAATAAGCAGTAATTTACATTCAGTGGTTACTTGCTGAAAACCTTATTAAAATCCATGAAGAGATTCATGAGATATTACACTAACGGTACAGACAAACAGGACAGTTTGAAGTTTACTTTCTTATAGTGTCTGCTAAAAGAAGAGTTGAAACTAAAAACTGTCTGAAGAGTCCTTTAAACATCATCTGACACCCAGAAGCTCTCACCTGTTCCTGCTGGCCTCCTCCAATTTGCTTTGTGCCGTGAAGTGGAAATTAAGAATGATAGGCCTCGTAAGTGTCCCCCCCTCAGACCGCTCGCTCCAAACGGCTCTCTCCACAAGTGTACCATTTATTTATAGACGATGGTTACGGTGGATTAACAAGAATCCCCAGGACTACAGTTTGAAGAAATGACTTTAAGGGCTTTTTGGCAGCGTCCGGTCGCACTTTTCTCAGCACTAAACCCAGCTGAGCCTTTTGGCCGGGGTTGTAGACATCACACTCAGTGGTTAAAGACACAAGAGACTGAAGCTTCATGTACTGAAACCTGATGGTTACACTGCAAGTGCTTCATTACYCAATACAGAAACATTTTGTCGTGATCCATCCTGTTTATGCAACACACGGAACATCATTTTTAACAATACTAGCAGGCGTTATGTACTTCCATCCACTCTTTTGACGCTTATAACATGTGAAAAACTCTTTTCAGTGGGTACTTTTATCACCTGCAAGYACAACCACAAGAGAAAATTGAATGAAACTTTTATAAAATAATCATACTTTTACAACTGATCAGCCTTTAGAGTCAACCTCATTTAAGGTGTCTATAGCATCCATCTGATATTAACCAACACAAAAAAAGCTATAATGCAATAAATTGTACATATAATGAGCTAAAATCTCATGTCGTAGTAGCAGTCATCCTCGACACATTTTTTAAAGTGCTAACGCATCTCATGAGCTGAATTTCACTTTCAAGGTCTCTTGTTTTTTCAACTTCAGATTATTTTGGTTAAAATGGTCTGAAAAGCAACAGGCAACATGCAGTCCCTCAAGGAATGTGTGGAATTTTTTTTATTAAATTTGAAATACTGGTTTTAAAAAAGCAACATTAGGGCTAATAAATGAGGGGAAAAATGTTCTGTTTGGGCCTGTCTGAGCTGGATTAGTTCAGGGTGACAGGACGCCCCGGCAAAGCTCYGGCTCTTGGCACGCGTTGGCAAATCTGTGCTGAGACTTTGCCTGATTTCATTTGGCACAAATGTCCAGCATCAGCATGCTAGCTGCTCCGTCCTCACCTCCCTGCTCTCTCATTTGAAGGTTCAAACGGCATCGTGACTGGTCCAAATGCGAACCCTGAATGTGCTTTCCTGCCTTCCTCGCTCSTGTTGATAAGCAGAGTCGCTCTCATCCCTTGATGGAACACATCTTTTCAGTCACAAACAGCCCTTCAGAGCGCAGCCATGCAAAGCCACCAGACACTTTCAGGTAGAGGAGCGATATTTTCTACTTATCAGCTACCTGGAGAAGGTGCAAGCCCTATACGCTTACAGAAAGGGACGAAATAAAGCCTTCTGCCAATTCTAAAGATGTTTCCACAAACAGAAACAGAAAGCTGTTTTCCTGCATTTTATTTATTTATTCCAGTTTAAAGATTTTTCAGTCTTAGGTGCTTTACAGTGTCGAGTAGCTTAAAGGCAGAAAGAAAAAGAATGTATTAGGATCCAAGGCAGAAACTGAAAAGGGTGCACCTGTTTCCTATAGTCATTATTTTAAAGATGAATGTCACAAAATTGATATAAAAATTCCTTGAGTACACTTGGGACAATTACACYTAGACACAATTATGCAAAATGCATCCACCATCACTTTGCTCTTTGGTTTATGTTGTAACAAAACTCAACCRATTCACATTATTCAAACAAATCGTAGAAAAAAAAACAGGTTCAGGTCTTAAAATATTTATTTTCTTCTTGAAGAGCATGAACCAAAGAAAGGTGAGTCAACAGGATAAGCATCTACCCAGGAATAATCTGGCTGAACATGTAAACAAGTAAAGTTGAATCTTGAAATTCAAAATTATTCATACGTCTTACTCCGGAGAAGTCACTGTGGTTTTGTTTTTTAGTTACGTTTATTATCCCTTTAGAATTGTGTGTTTCTCTGTTTGTGTGTGTGTTTTKTTTTGCAGCATGAGATTTTGTTCACAGAAGGATGCCGAGACATTTTCTTTTACAATTCACGACAGTCGTTCAGAATTCAGCCACGGCCAGACGTTCTGACGCAGATAGACTGAAACAAATCCGAACCATGACCTTAYAATCAGCAGTCTTCCAGTGTGACCGGAACAACGTTGTTCTTTTTGGAGCGCCGTGGTGTTCTCTTCACAGCCCTGCCCATCCAGATCACTGTGTTCTCCTTGTGGAGGACAATACGAGAGCAGGATGATGGAATCTGTCAGGCATRGATTTGTAACCGATTGTTGAGCACAAATGTCTTTTTTTAACCGGGGTTTCAAAATTTTTCATTCGTGCACAATAAAATGACCAGCTCAATGTGCCCACTTTCTTTTCTTTTTTCACATGCTGGTGCTAAACTGCAGGAAAAAACAACTTTGTTGACAGGCAGTTTGAAGCGGATTGTGAAATAAGGAGAAACCTAAATTTAACCGAAAATGTGTGAGTTCTGTTTAGTGATTCAAGGCTCTTCAGAAGTCATTCAGAGATGCAGTCATGTTRTACRCCAGGGCTATTCAACTAAAATGCTCCGGGGGGCACAGTTACTGCAGATCAACACATCAGGGGCYGTACATCCAGCAATTAAAGTTCTTATGTAAATAAAMCAAGTATTACAAAGATCKKTTACCTTTGAAATAGTTTATTTTGCTGCATTTAATCATGAATACAACAAAAAGAATCCTATAAAAGTAGTGATAATTAAACAATRTCWAAATAAAAAAGACCACATYATACCTCCTATTCGACACAATTAATATTTTGACATCTCTGACTTGCCAAATTTTTAAATCAATTTTATTTACACTTTCATAGTTTTATCTTCAACTGCTTGTAAATTTAACTGTCTTGAATGTGCACAGACATGTTTTTACCAGCTTAGACAAGATTCGGATGTTTCTGTGGTTACCAAACTTGTCTATGTCTAACTAAAATAACTTAGAGTAATTAAAGTAGAAAACTGGGTGTTTGGGCTTAAGAGRTGAATGAACCAATAGGTGGGTCGAACATCCGGCCCGTGAGCCGCCAGTTGAATAGCCCTGTTATATGCAATTGGCCTCTGTTTCTTTAAGAATTTACTACCATTTCCGAAACTCCCACTTCAGCACGTCTTCACACCATTGCTTCAGGGGATTGGTGCTCTGTGGGGTGGGAGGAGYTTTGTGTAAATAGGCGGAGCTTTGTACCAACAAGGGTTTAGGCAGCTCCACATGGCKACCACAGGAGATTYAAGGATTTCTCAAACATGCATGAATGAGTCARAGCAACACTCTGGGTATGTTTTTGATGAGGTAATGACATTATAACATGATATAAAGCTAAAAAATAAATATCGATTTCTTACCTTCATGTTTAGAAAGATGCTATATATTTACAAACACTTTACAGAGGCCGTACCGTTTCCTGTGGACGTGAAGAACATATACACTGTAAATAAAATGATCGACTGAACAAGAAACGGTGAGTGCCGTTTTTTTCAGTGTGATCTTAGCAAGAAGTTTTAAACACATGAAGATCTGCTGCTAATGCACCTTAAACAGTCCTTTCTGTACTACTAAATGTGAAAAAAAAAATTAAAGCAGTGCTTAATGACATGGCCCATAAAAAAGTTCAGATTATTCATCACATTGTGTGTGGTTTTACCAGAACTTCTCATCCAAACCTGTTCTGAAGCACAGAGGGTACATTTTACAATCACATCTTAAACGCTGACAGTTGGTCAGTACCCACAGGCAAGGGGAAGTCTCAGCTCAGAGGGATCAAAGTACACACACCAAACTCGCTGACTGTACACACAGTAAGATAATTTAACAAGGACGCCCAAGCACATGATGTAAACAAACAAAGCGTGGCACACCACAGGGCTCAATTTAACAGCAGGCGTTYAAATATTCTTTTTAAAGCTCAGTGCTGTTGCAACCTTGTTGCACCTTGGTAGCAGGCAGAAGGCCTTGGCGTGGATTCAGAGGACGGTAGTGCTGAAGAGAAGCAAACCGGTCACATGGTCAGCCGTGCTAGCTCAGTTTCCCCTGCTGTTTCTCTGGTTCTTTCCTTCTGGTTCATATCACTCTAAAACCTTCACACAAGTGGGTCCATTTTTTACTTTTAAAGCTGGGCCTCCTAGAGCTTCACGAAGCAGAGTGAGAAAWGAAGCTACAGTGACACCCTGCCGTCTTTTACGGCTTCCAAAAATAAACAAAAGCTGTGGTCTACAAACTACTGTAGGTTCAGATCTTATCAACTTTTTTAAAACAGATTTAACTGATTGCATTTTCTGTTTGAAGCAGCTGAAAATTCTTGAGGTTGATTTTTTTTGTTCTAATGCAGCTTGTCCCATTGCTCGGAATCCAGCTGTCAGCTAGCATCTTAGCTTARGAAAAGTGACAAAAAWTCTYCTTCCATGTAGGGACGGCTGTTTGAGTCAATGTTACAAGAACCATTGTGGTCCTCTCGGTGGAGTTTGATGCTTTTGTCCTGAATTAATTTAAGTTTAAACACTGCTAAACTGGTGCACTGTGCTACTTGCGTCATTGTTGAGCGGACAGTCACGTGACCAGTGTTCTAAAAGTAGCCCGAGTGAAGGTCCCCAATGAGTTAATTTATCACTCAACAAGTCAAACGGTTTCTTTTGTGAATTTGAAAACAGATTTTTMAACGTGTTCCTAACTCCGTCCGCAGCCGGTGAATGAAGTCAATTCAAATTTGTCCAAGTAAACWATCAGTCCCTGCATGTAAATGACTGCAATAATTATCTTGTGGCCACAAGATAATCAAAAAAATAAACAATTTATTTGCATGTACTAAACAAGAATCAGTGTTTTCTTTTCTTTTTTCTTTAATTCTATACTTATTTGTAAAATCGTAAAAGCCTTTTTGAGACCCRACTTTATTTTTCTGAAGGTAATAAAAGGTCAAATACACACAGAGGAAAGAAAGCAGAAAATAAAACAAGAATGAAATTTACAAACAGGATTGGACTAGATTGGACATGTTGTCCCAGCTGTTCTGCATAAAGTTATCAGAACTGTGCAGATGCAAAACTACTGGGCACAAATAGATGAGCTAATAGACTAGTGTAACGTAGCACTGCAGCATGCACATATTACCTTTCCACTTGAGCAGAGCACAATGAACCACATATGCATCTCATTGACATCTCAACAGTGGAGTGCAGAAGAGAACATTCAGGCAAACAATAGGTGGGAAAAGGTTAAATCAATTCATAAGAGATTTATTTATATATTTTTTACCGAAATTATAACTATGCTCTCACTTAAACCCTTAAATTATTTTCAGAATATACAAAGAACGATGATTTCATCCTCAAGGGTTTAACAACACTGGTTGCTCCTTACTGTGGCTTCAGGCAAATCCGATTTAGCCCAAGGCTGCGTTTATCGAATTGCACATTTGCCACCATCTTTCTTTGCATATATGGAGTGTGGATTTGCAGCGGCTTCATTACTGATTTGTCATCTGTTTAAAATGGCAAAGCTGGAACAAATGCATGACTGAAGCCTTAATTAAGAACTGAAAAAAACATGAAAAGKCTGACCGTTAAGGTAAAGGTTTGGGTGAGGTTACCTCTCTGGTGTGCTTCTCCAATTGCTTATTAATACACTTCTCTGTCGTGTTTCATGACATTGGCTGCCAAAGATCCTTTTTGCAATCTTAATGAAAAGAAGATTTGAACTTTCTGCCAGTTCTGCAAAAAGACGACAGAGCACAGGGACAATGCAGCATTTCATTTTCTTAATCCAGCCCACTGAGTGAGATAGGACACACTGATCTTTCACTTGACTAAAAGCTGCAGGCGCACAATTTATCAAAACCTTTCCAAATGATTTCTAAAATTTAAGTTTTTGCTCGTTTTGCTCTCTTTTCTAGGATTTTGTAGTTCTTTGGTTGATTCTGTTGAGCTCTTTATGGTTTAGTGGCTTTGATCAGTTACTGTTTTGTATTCTCACATTTTCTTGATTTGATTCAATTCATTTTAATTCARTTAGTTTGACTTTTTTGGAGATTTTCCTTCAAGTCTGTTACTGKTTTTTTAGGCCGCCTGCTTCATCTCAGCTACCTTTCTTTATCTAAATACATCTTTATCTTTTTGATTTTCATCAGCTGTCTTCCATCATTACCTTCAGCTATTTGGGTCTGATTGTGTTAAATCTGCTGCAGCTTCATCAATCACATCTTCCTTAAGTTGCTATAAACGCCTAAATGCTTGTAATTTCATTGTGTTAGATGCAATCAGTAAATTAAAAAAATTACAGTTTAAGAAAACAACAGTAGAAATGATCCAATGACATGAACGATCCCAATGGTGGAGCTTTCTTTTCCTTATTAACATGCAGCTCAGGCTGTTTTTGATCCACTTAACTGTTATTTTGATTCAGACTGAATTTGTAATTTAAAGTTAGGAATGACCCACAAGTCACGTTCTAAAAAAATGGTGAAGAAGGATGAAAAGCTTAATATAGGATTTCGTCCCCTTCCCCCACTATTATKTGACAGGTATTATTCCAGCGTTAATATCCTCTTTCTGCTGTTCTGCTGCTCCCGTTTGTCCTCTTTCTCCTTTGCTTCCCTCCTCTTTTCTTCCAGGACACAAACCTTCGGCTGGACACCCTGGAAACTCGACGAGACAATCTTGCAAGGATTGTAGGATCAGAAGTCATTGGAGTGAAACTTGTATTTAGCACAAAGTCATTGAGAAATGAAACCAGGTCCACACGCTTTCTATTTAACTGAAGATCTTCRTCAAAGTGTCTTCGTGTTTTCTTCAACCTGGTTTTCTGCTGTAATGAATTTAACCTGTCAATCCTACAGTAGTGTGAGTTTATACAGCACAACTTGTGTTCAGTATTAAACTTGAAAGCAAACAGCAGCACAGCAACTACATGTTTAATGCAAAGGCAACTCACACCTTTCGATTTTTCGACACCTTTAATGTGAAGAGGGGGACAGAAGGCTGAGTCAAAACGAAACCTGTTTTTCTAAATATTATATTATAT
>NW_013952403.1:723503-726923 GCF_001266775.1 Austrofundulus limnaeus | reverse complement strand
ATTGAATGTGCTTCACAACAGTTTGATTTACTTGGACTTAGCGTGCGTTGTTTAAGTGTTCCCTTTATTTTTTTGAGCAGTGTATATATATACATACATGCAAATTCTTGTAGCAGTTCCATTGAAATCAGTGGAGCTGTGCTGGTCTAGCTGTATATAAACTTAAATAAATTCGGGAAAACAGCATGAAACTCCACTGGGAGGACCGCAAAACGTGCAACGGTTCTTTTAACAGTGACTCAGGATGCAGCCATCGTCCCCCCATAAAATGAGTATTTTTTATCATTTTTCCCAAGATGGGGGCTAACAGCTGGATTTCAGCGATGGGACGAGCTGAATTTGACCAGAAAAGTGTCAAAAAGCACTAAAAAAATCTGCTCCAAACATTTTAAATGAGATAAAAGACCAACACTGGACCACCCGGATCCTATCCCTAAACTTTCTGTCGATAAACAGGTACAGTAAACCTTATTGTTTTTACTTTAGCCTACTGCTGGCTTTACTCATAGCATCCGTGCTAGCCTCATACAGCAATCTACTGCAGTCAGTCATACTGTGATGATATTGTAGTTACATTCTAAACATCACCATTACATTTGTTAAAACGATGCAGAAGCGGTGGCTCGAGTAATAAAAACACATAGACAGGCACGCACAGTAGATGCAACACGCTAAGCAAGAAAACAAGAGTAAAACCACCAACATTTGGCGATTCCACTTGTTTTCCAAGTCTGTCCAGGACCTCGACCCTCAAGCCAACCTTTCAAAYGAACTTTCCTGGGAGTCCTGAAAWCGGATGAGTCAATATTTGCTCYAGGAATGTCTTTTTCTGTTACGGGATTAACTCGCCATTGAATCCACTCTGTCTGTCCGATTTTTTGAGAGAGCAGTGGATAATGTAGTCAAATGAAATRCRTGACGTCACGAGTGAAGKTCCCCATTCTTACTGCATTTTGATGCCACGTACTCCAAACAAGATCTYAATGATGCAACCTCTCTGAAAATCAGGGATTTGCTTTGTTACGCACCAACGTATGTCATGTTTGTGCCATGATAGTGCTATCCAGTGTATCTGATATTTTTTGCCAAACATTGGCAAAATGTTATTAATCATTTTTCCCTTGAGTGGTGAGAGAAGAGAAAACAGCTTTAACTAAGAGTAGAAATTTAAGATCTTTTCTTACACAAAGACAGCACCATTACTGGGTAATCTTTCTGCGCTGTGATTCATTTAGTCAAAAACAAGTCATACTTTTATAGGAAAAAGCATTACAGAGAATTAATTTTCACCAGACCACACAGCCTGCAGACACATTCTGTTTTGGCRTACAGCAAGAACTGTTCAGGCCTCAAGAGGAAGCGGCAGCAATATTTCACAAAACCACTTCGCAACAATCARAGACGATTACGTTTTATTAACTTCAGCAGGTTTGTTTCAGTCGCTTTGATGAAGCAAAATAGGAAGTGCTGGTAGGAAGCAATATTGAAAAAGTAAAAACAGACCCTCGTGGTCAAATTAAATTGCACTTGTGTGAAAGGAAGTGGGATATGAGCAATTTTATTTTGTTTGGMCTTTTCATGAGGTTATTAGCTCAAATATGGAGCAAATCCTGTGAGAAAACTGCTAATGCTTGAACCTGATGTTTCTGCACGCAAATTAGACTTACATCACACAACAGCTGGAGCTTTATTACCATCAAAATCAATAGAGAAACTGTGAAGTCCAGCTTTTGGCACCGTTTGTATCTGATAAACAGTTGTATGTTATGGATCCAGCTGGGYTCTAAATGTGATGTCAGTCATCAAACAATTGATGATTCACAGATTGCATAAAGATTTTTTTTGTCAAAGATCTGTTTTTATTGCTGTCAGTTCCTGACAACAACAACTCAGAGGGTGATGTGTTGTCAGGGAATAGTCCTTCGGAGACAAGTGGCAGTATCAGTCATCTTATCAAATGTCCCAAAGCTGCCAAAGCTGTCCCAGAGATTTCACTTTTTTTTTCTTTTAACTCGTTGGAGGCAAACATGGAGACAGATGAGCAAACTGTGTGAAAAGCGTTTAGTCTAGAAATCTGAATAACCATTAGCAGAAAGTCAAGTAAGGCCAAAAAAATATATAAGATATGCTTTTTAAATCAAAATATTTTGACCTTTATTTTTGTATTATTCTTTTTGAACATGTATTTTTTCCCGTCTTCCCACTTATAACAAAATAGCATACATTTCAAAATATTAAATAAAACTTAAAGTGCCTGTGATGTCATGTCCTAATCAAAGAAAACATTTTTATGTTTAAGAAACTTGGCATAATTCACACAGTTTTACAGATTTTGTCACATAAATGGCATATTTTCTTTTGAACTTGGTTCAGCCAAAGTGAAACAGGAAGTGACATCAAAGGGGAACTTTTAAAGAAAATGAACTTTCTGGTTTTTGTTTATCTTATTTGAACTCTGACTTTTCTTCATCTCGCTCTGAAACTGACTCAAAATAATSTAAACATAAGAATCTTCCTAACAGCGGTTGCATTGCACTGTTCACATTCAGACATTTCCRCTTTGACATCACTTCCTGTTACTTCACAYGTGAATATCTCAACARCTGTTCATCTCAACGGCATGAAATTTATTTTGCAATATGTTATTAATGTTATCGTTCCAAAAATGCATTTGTTTTTATTACAAAAGCTTGATGTCACAGGCACTTTAAGRAAGCACAATAACTACAGAACACTTTAACCAAGAAATAGCTGACATGTTCAAAAAGTTTAAAAAAGTTAAARTCAAATAAACATAAATAAAATCAAAAAGTAAAATATAAAAGGTGGCCCTGTGATGAGAACTGGGATTAGCTTTAGCTCCCTAAGACCATGAACAAGCCAAAGCAGGTACGAGTATTAAACAAAACGATAAACTAACAGAGCACAGGTACAAAAACAGTGATTGAAAATAGGTGGAGAATAAAGTGGAGGAGGAAACCGAAACTAAAAGTATARTAAAGCTTCAGTCATCCATTTTCTGTATCTTAATCCTGTTCAGGGTCATGAGGAGCTGGGGCCTAGCTTGTACTGAGATTAAATTTGGTGTGGTCATCAATGTCAATCCCTTGGGATGTGTACCTGTATCTACCCTCAGAAATCTGTAACTTTTACAACAATGTTGTGGTACTTTCACACAAAACAAGAGAGAGGCAGATATAATAGCGTCCTTAACTGCAATAAACAAACAAACAAATAAAATAAAATAAACAGGAAGGCGAGGATGAGGAGGTGGATAATTTATTTCCTTACAGCCTGCCGCTCTGAGACTTAAATAAATTTTAAGGAGAGTTTTTGAAAAAATCCATAAGACTTCCCTACATACAAAACGTGTGTGTGTGTGTGTGTGTGTGTGTGTGTGTGTGTGTGTGTGTGTGTGTG
>NW_013952403.1:710347-721348 GCF_001266775.1 Austrofundulus limnaeus | reverse complement strand
GCTGATGATTAATCAGCAAGTGGCAGCAGACAATTGGGGTGAGGAGGCAGAAATGCCTCACTTGTGCCATTTTCAGAATCTTACTGTCAATTTACACATATCAAAAATAAATTGAATTGTCTTTGATATCATGTTTTATCATTACAAACCAGGTTGTCCAATTAAAATAGTTAAGTTAATACCAGAAGTCTACCACATACCTGACAACTTTTGTTGACAGCTTAGACTTGAGTAACCAGTGATTATTCTACAGACTAAATCAATGACAGCCTGATAAAAAGTTAATMATTTTTTTTCATTACCACATTTGTGGCGYCCCCTAGATGGATGACACCTTTAGCWTTTGCCTACACTACCTATGCCACAAGCTTGCAGTTCATGTGAGCTCTCACAATGGCACATGCAATCATGCTAGGCCTTTAAATTCAGTAGAAGTTGGTCACTGAAGCTTCACTGCAGCAAAAGTGACAGCTGGATTTTCAGCTGACTGTGGTCCTTCTCCCAGCAGATAGAGGACAGCCAGCTGCCCAGATGTACCTTGAACAGAATCCCACAACCCCACCCCCTCTCTGTCCACGAGTCCTGTTAGCCTCAGATGGCACAGTTCCTGCTGCCCACCCCCACTTTCTGTCTCCGCTGAGGAATGAGCCGCTCACTGTGGGACGAAGTGGCAGCACAGCATTCTCGGGCAGGTTTCACCGTTCAATTCGTCTTACTGTGCAGATTCACATCAATTGACTCGTGGCTCATTGACCAGCTGACATAAGTGTGTGTTTGTGTACCGTACGTCTTCTCACCGACCCCAGGAGATCATATAGCGAAAACATTTTATGTGATTGCTTGACCGGATACGCTTAACCCGACGTTGCTGATGCTCAGTGAAGTAAGAAAAGTACTTGCTCAACAAATAGTCTCTTTTCTGCTTCATCTCAGGTGATGTATTCCTAATGCAAGTTTCAGACTGCACCGCATGAAAATAGCCTGACCAAGACATTTGCTATTAGGGACAAAACGGGACCAATGTGCTCATGTGAAATACGGTTTTGTTACATAATGATTTTAGGAGTGTAAGAAAAATAYGTGTTCAAAGACTGAAGTCAATATAAAACCACCACTGTTAAATAATGTGATTTTTAGAAGGAATAAAACCATACAAAACCAGAATTCTGGAACTGAGTGGGGTTTATTGCCACATAGCTGACAGGAAACCACACACTGCCGACAAACCAGGAAGTTGATCCATTTATACAGGGTCTTCAATGCCTGCGTTCGCCCCCTACTGACCTACGGCTGAATCACAGGCATTCAGACAAAATCCTCAACACCTTCTTCAATGCCTGCGTTCGCCCCCTACTGACCTACGGCTGAATCACAGGCATTCATACAAAATTCTCACCTGCTGTTCTCATAACGGTTAAATATGTGTTGTTATATTATTCAAACATGTAACTAATCTATATTAATCAAAACCTAATAGATTAAACATTGTCAACATTATAAAAAGGAAAACCTAAAAAATATAGTGTTGTGTTTTTAACATCAGTACTAGCCTCAAATAATTATAAATTTCTTCAGGAGCACAGGAATAGTTTTACAAATGAAGGATCTTAGGTCTCCAGCCATGCTGCTAATTATGTAAAAGTTTATTAAACAGCATTAGCTTGAATCACGTTTTAGGACAGCAGCTCAGCAAGGACTAGTTGTTCGCTCATCAGTTTGGTCAGAATTTTTTTTCACAGCTGAGCAAGATAAGAATAGACCATTTCAGTTAAAAGTTGTTATCTGTGCAAAGTGGGCTGAGCTCAAACGTTTACTGGAAAAATGTAGCTTGCTAGTGAAATTGAAAAAATTCAAACAATAAATTTAGGCCGTTATTCAAATCCAATGTATTTTCTCCAAATTGMTTTGTGTTGAACTTTCCTTTAGGATCAAAGATAAGACTTTTCATAACTATCTAAGCTTTAAATCTATTGTTTTTGAGTTTGTTKAACTTATACAATAATGGCGTTTTCATAGCAATATCAATATTTTACGGGTTGACCTTTGACCCAGAAGCTCGTAACTACRTAAATGGTCCATTGTTATCAACCTTTTCACAGAACCCTCCTACAAATCAGTCAAATTATCTCTTTACGGTTGTAAATTGTGCAGGTTCATTTTACATAAAAGCAGTTTAAACCCATGAAGATTATCAAATACAATATATTTGTGGTGCACATTCACACGAGGAGCCATAGACATGATGGGTGTTCTGTAATGCAGGGAGCCATTATTCATAGTCAAAGCTCACCAAGAAAATTCAACTGAAAACAAATACAACAGATGGTAATAAAAAAGTACTGAAAGGACAAATAATTTTATTGGCTTCGCAGAAAGCCTTGAGGCATTGAGGTGATGTATATGTGCTGTCATGGTTTTTTCATGTAGTGTAAGGTCTGCATTGATTTCTTTGTCTCGCTCTCTCTCTCTCTCTCTGACATGAAAACATTACAATATCAGTTGTGATCTTTTCCCCAGCAAAATAAGTGTTCCTTTTAAAGTGTTTCATTTCTAAACATCGTTCAGCATTGCAGGTTTCTTGTGGGCAAATACTGGACAGGTACACACTCAGCAATCAAAGCTCAATTACTATGCAAGAAAACAAACCACTTCTGCCGTTGAATATAAATGCAACAACGCTGCTGTTTTGAGAAAGAATCTTGCAAGATGAGTTTGTGCGAACCCGAAATTTATGCTCAGTTTCTACCAAGCAGCTTCTGGAGGAGCATTTTTCAGCCCACGGCTTCCAAYGTCAACAGTTTAAGAAATCATTTCTTGTGCGCGTGTGTGTCCTTGAGTTTCTTTCAGAAGTTGGAGTCAAAACTTTCTAGGTTTGATAAAACCACTGTTACTACAGATAGAGAGTTAATAAATTAAACATACATACTTCATAACTTAGACTTTGAAATAAATACTTGTGCCATAGTTTTTATTGTTGCTTTAGGGTAATACCTGAGGTTGTATTAATACATATTTTAGACTTTTTTGTTTTAGATTTTCCTGTTTGCTGGCCTGTGCCTAAGTGTCAAATAAAGATTTACCCTGTTATTATTATTTACCCTGTAATGTATGCAAAGCTTTTTTCTTTTAAATATAGCATGAATGAGTTTTATTCTGTTAGTAACACAYTGTGAAAAATAACTTCAAATGAACAATCTGTCATCGTAAGCTTCCAGAACAGTATTTTTAAATCCAAACAAAATATATCTCATCCTTTTATTTGTATATGGTAAGTAGGTCTTTCAGTGACGAAGCAGTTCTTTGATGCCGTTATGTTTTGTCATGATGGAAGAGTATGAAGGGATGAATTTGCAGAAGTGTCACAGTGATCACACACACACACACACACACACACAAAAAAAAAACATTAAATGTCACCACACTGACATCTGTTTAAGGTCATACATCAAATGATTGAGTGAAAGTAGAAGTTGGAATGATGAGGCGAACAGGAGGTGATGCAAATCTGCTGATGAGGGGCGCACACGAGTTGATGAACACTCCTTGGACGATTACCCCCAGGTTCAGCCAGTCCGTGTTAGCTATTCAAACATTTCTCATTTTTCCTGACTGAGATGTTAGTTTGTGCTTCTGCAAGAAGCAAAAATGTACTTTGCCATTTTTTTTCCCCACTATCGCATGATTCCTTTTAACATTGTCTTCTTAAGATTACACCTCTTATATGTGTTTGATTTCAGGAGCAACACAATGTATCCCTTTTCTCTCAGGGTACATATCAGGTACTTATGAGGTACAAAGGTACATACAAGGTATTGACTATTAACATGCAGTATACTTATGGGTTATTATACTGTACAACATGTTGAATTTATTGTTTCACTAATTCAAAATACTATCATTAAAAAAATTAGGGCACTATTGACGTGAGGAAGATTTTTCTTTTATTAAATTGTACCAAACTATTGATTAACCTTGTATCATTCAGGTCCAATTTTATTCTCATACTTTAAGAAGCTGTCTCATTGACCTTGGCAAAGACTTTTCTATATGTCACAGTCATACAAACATACCTAGACATACATCTGTGTACACAAAGCCTTCTTAAAGTGCCTGTGACATCAAAGTTTTGTGGTAAACATGATTGAACGTTTGGAAAGATAACATGGATAACATTGCAAAAGCAATTTCACACCACTGAGATGAACAGTTGTTGAGATGTTTGCATGTACAGGAAGTGATGTCAAAGGGGAATGTCTGCATGTAAACAGAGCTTAGCTACAACGGCTAACAACACAGACAGAAGGGAATCTTCTGATGTTTTTTTAGATAATTTTAGTCCCTATAAGAGAGAGATGAAGAAAAGTCAGAGTACAAAAAGTATTGTTTTAAAAAACAAAGACCAGGGAGTTTTCTTTCTTGAAGAGTTCCCCTTTTACGTCATTTCCTGTTTCATTTTAGATGAGCCAAGTTCAAAGGAAAACATGCCAGTTATGTGACAAAATGGGTAAAATCATGTGTTTTACATCAGTTTTCCTAAATATGAAGATATGTTCTTTGACTTTTTGTATTTGAAGGATAGGCCTGTCACAGGAACTTTAAGTCCACATAAAGACTGTGATCGTCTTGTGCTGTTTGCTCCCTGCTYGCCACTCAAGGACACAGACTTTTATCGGGGCTGACCAGCGCTAAGTGTCCCACCTTCCTTGACTCCAATATTCCTTTGAGTTATGGAGCCCCAGCTGATTTTCTCCTTAAAGKGCAGCCGGATGAGGGAGAGCGATGCAGCCTATGCTTAACACTGAGCCCATGGCTCCAGACACCCCATCCATCACTGTCTGCCCTGAGCGACCCCTTTTTGCCTGCCAGTCTGCCAGTGAATTACAGGCTCTACAGGCCGTACTTACATTTAGTTGAATTATGTTAACCGGTTCTCTGTAAGAGCAGCCATTTAGAGGATTTCTGGTTGGAAGAAAGAAATTTTTCATGTTTGAAAACACTTTCAGGTTTGCATAAAAAAGAGTTATGAGCAAAGACATCTCCGTTGCTCCAGGCACGAACATCTAATTCCTAAGGTGCTTTTGGTAAAACGTGGATCTTTTTGTTTATAATAGAAAGGAATTTTATTGAAGGTGTGAAACCTTTCCTTCATTGATGTTTATACCTTATGTAATATATAACCCTTTCATCTAAAAATAAAACGAGGCTATCATTTTCTGTTTCCTTGTTTTTGTAAACTGGCCGCCAGTCTGGATAAAAGTACGTAATGTTTATTTAWAAGGAATTTTAAATCCCTGTCTTTTCCACCCTTCTAAAGACCACTGTGCAATTAAAAGGTTAACTATGTTGGTGCAAAGCGAGGTGGATCAATTAAAGCAAAACAACACTACTGGCCAACTGTTCAAGGTTACAACTCACTTGGTGATAAGACAACCTGTTTTTCACTTTAGAATCATTAGTTGGATTTAAGGCGATTTAATCTCAATAATTTATGGAACATCGTGATGGGATTAAAAGATTATGATCTAGCCTAATTCAAGGCCTTTGGGAATCTTATGTTCTCCGTGGGTTTGACTTTTTTAGTGTTCAACACACTGCTGGATTTTGTTGGAAGCTCCCTGGAAGCAAAATAAAATTGAATCAGGATGGTTAACCTGTTTAAGGCCAGAGCACAAGTCAGAAATGCTTTAACATCCAAAAAAACTTTAAGTGCAGTGGATGAATGGCAAATCACACTGAGCAAGTAGTAGCTGCAGGAGAAAAAATAATTTATACAGGTTAAATAAAGTTCAAGGATTTGCCGGTTCTGGCTGATCGATTTAGTTTAAAGCTGCACCTCTTCCTTCCTATCTGTTTTTAGGTTTTGATATCAGTGTTTTGCAGGGTTTACATCTCCTGTTCATTTGGCAGTGGCGTACACGACGGTGCTGCACACTCTGCCAGGAGTGCCGGAGTGTTTTTCCAGGTGATAATTAAAGTGGATCGCTCACTGCTCACTCGTCCATGCATGCAAGGGCAGAGTTAATGGGGGCCAGGAAATGGGAAACGTTATTTTGCCGCCACGCTGTTTATTTGCWCGGAGTTTATGGGAACTGGGGTGGTGCACACACATGTGACCGGTTTCATATTTAATCTGTTTTGTCACCAGTGTCACTTTCAATAGTGTTTCACGTTGAAGTGTTGTTCAGAGTCATTCRAGTGGGCTGTAAATACACAGGGAAAGAGGTGTGGATGGGTATTTGTGTCATTTTTYATTTTATCTGATCCTTRCTCATTTTGTTGGAACCCAACATCATCATCATTGAGCTAATAAGTCWTTGTAAATCATCTATAGCTGTTTTATWTGAGTTATTCTGGAAACGTATCATRATCATTGTGCATATTTAGTGAAAGAAAACCTAAATAATCCAGATTATTTTGTTTTTATGTAAGTACCTACATAGCTGAGAGAGTTGAGCCAGAAGGTGAAGCTCTCGATTTACTGGTCGGTCTACGTTCCTCCCCTCATCTATGGCCATGAGCTTTGGGTAGTGACCGAAAGAACAAGACTGTGGACACAAGCGGTCGAAATGAGTTTCCTCCACAGGGTGTCTGGACTCTCCCTTATGCTACGTTCACACCGAACATGTTTTGAGCTGCAGGAGCAGGCAGTTTATATGCAAAGTCTATGGTGGACACGCCTTTAGGGGTCTTTTGGTGCATCAGGTCTGTTTAGCGCTGCGCGCAAGGAAGCGGAAAGTGCGGCAGAGCATTTTCCGTGCATGCGGTGTGGCAAAAGCAACCGACGCCCGAGTTCAAAAATCTGATCTTTTGCCGCTCGACGCATCTTGACATCCAATCAGAGAGACTCATTTTTCCACGTGACAGTTTCCTGAATGTTGCCCACTAACAGACGGACAGGAGCTCTTTAGTTGAAATCGACCGTCTGCAGTTCGTGTTCTGGCTGAATATATCAGCACCGATGTAGGTCAGCTGCTCGTTAAACTGACTGCGGTGTTAAACTGGGCTCGGGAAGAAAAAAAATGTCAGCTCACAGCTCCTGGAGTGGTGAAATACCACCTCAAAATCAGGTGGTGAATTAATTATCTGCTTTTYGCTTGCTCTTTAGTAAATAAAGCAAAGCCATTTTCTTTATTTTATCTTTATTTCATCTGCCGAATACAGACTGGAAAAAACCAAGACGCTCCTAACTCTTCAGATGTGCATCTAGTCTCTGCCCCGGTCTGAACGTAGCGCGTCCAACCGCAGGCGTTGGGCACTTTTTTGCTGCTCAAAACACATTCGGTGTGAACGTAATATGAGAGATAGGGTGAGAAGCTCGGTCATCTGGGAGGGACTCAGAGTAAAGCCGCTGCWCCTCCACGTCGAGAGGAGCCAGTTGAGGTGGCTCTTGCAGAGGTTACAACTATGTTCATACGTATGAACACAACCTTAAGCTTCTCATTAAGACAGGAGGAGCAATATTGTGGTCCTTGGTGTCATTTGCTTTCATKCTATTAGTGTCTGYTGGTTTCATTGTAACGCAGCTGGCAAACATGAAACCCACTGCGTGACCTCTCCCTGCTCCACACACCCCCCACCACCACAAACCGCACCATCCAGGAGTGTGATTTACAACAAAATACTTTTGACTTTTGACTGAGTTTTGTGGCAGGAGCTTAAAACAATAMTGCTACTCAGAGTCAACAGATCTTTTAAACAATTCTGGGAACTGCTTTAATTAATCTGTCTATTTTCTCACTAAGGTCTCATTTCACAAACACCACCATCCTTTTGAATTTAAAATTCAGCCCTCCATAATGATTAAGGTCAACACACACAAGATGGAATCCAATTAGATACATTCGTATAAAGGTCTCATTTAAGTTTTCTAGTTCAGTTTTATGTTTGCCTGGTTTGGTTTATTTAATTGTGCTCTATGGTTTGTATTCATTACAGGCCAGCAGAGGCAAGCAGTGCAAGACAGTGTCACTCACAGTAAAAGCATCCGTCTGATGTCTGATTGGACTCAGCACCCTTTAATGTTCTGAACTCCTTCTCCAGCACGTATGATGTTCAGACCTAGAACATATAGATTGAAGAAACATTCGCTGTACTTTGCTTCTAATCCTGTTGCACTGTTTTTAAAGGACCGCAGTGAGAGTTTGTTCAGTCACTGCACCATAATCCTTCATTATAGCTGCAAAATAATCTCAATGCATAAAAACAATTATATGTGTTGATGAGCCGTAACATTTTCATCACAAGTGCTGAATGAGTTCCCTTCAGCAAACAGTTCTGACTAACYGGGCTATGAACAAAAAATTATCTGGGGTTCCTATTAGTGGATTGTGGGGCGGGATTTTTGTGGACCGGGTTTCCCATAAATGCCATCAAACCTCAGCATGTCAGCATCTGGGGAATTTTAAGACTAGGTGAATATTTCCGACTCTGTCTGGTGCCCTTTAGGAACTGTTCCTTTGTTCTTATTGAGAGAGAAAAGGTTAAAAGTTCATGTTGACAGTGCTGACATTTGTTTCCCAGAGTTATTCTTCTGCTTTGAGGTCTTGCTATTTATACACTTGATGTTTTGTGTGTTCCATAAGGTTTCTGAAGGTGCCTTTTATAACATTCCTGGTATAAGGAAGAAGACACTGTCAGATGGCTTTTCACAGTGGGGGAGGCCAGAACCAATCTTCAGAGACTGGTTTTTGTCAGGATCCATGGTGCAGTGGGCTTTGTGTCTCTTCCCCAGAGATCTACCCATGAGCCTGTGGGACATGACTGATTGCCAGCTTCTCTGAAAAGGAGAYCCTGCCGGTCTCTCAGCAGGATGCTTTTTAAAGGAGGCCTCCAAGACAGTAAAGCACAAACCAACATGGAAATCAGATGTGGAAAGAGCAAGATGAAGTTAAAAAGAAATACGTGGCGTGTTTGTGAGCGAAGAAGTAAAAGATGATATCAGAATCACCGGAAGATAAAAGAGTTTTTTGTTTTTTACTCTAAACATCCCGAGTTGACCTTTTCCTTGAAAGATTCAATTTCCTGGAACTTACAAAGTAGGAAATGTTTTGTAGATTTCAAAAAGGCTAAGAGACAAGTCCCAGAGGGTGGCTGYCATTATGGGATATTTTGAAGAAAAAAAAGCTTTTGATCTAAGAAATCCAGTATTCAGAGATTTTAAAGTAGGACAGCGATCACTGTGATAAAGATGCCCACTTAGCTGGTAGGAAGTTGTGATTGCCATTACAAATGCATTCTTGTTAGAAGGCAAAAATACAAAYGAGAGCACTTTTGAATTTTAATAAACCAGAAACAAACGCGGCAAAAAAGCAGAGTTGAAGCAAAATGTCCTGATTTTTGTTGTTCCTTTCGAGTGGGTGGTGAGTCTTACAATGGAGACGGTGGCTTTAGGGCAATGGAGCCATCTTAACTGAAGAGAGTTGACCTAAATGCTCATGTACAGACATTGTGATTAAAAGGATTCATACATATGAGCGAGCATCTTTTTTTGTCAGTGAATACCAAAGGGGGACAGGGCTTCTGAAGAACTGAAATACATCTTTCACAACAGGGTGAATCATAGAYTGAGAGAGAACAACCAAAGCTGTTCAAAAAGAGAATGAAAAATGTGGAATCGTGTTGATTTTGAGATTTRGGGAAACAATTCTCCTTTTCAGACATTACTCTATATTTAGCGCTTTGTCTCATTATGTTCCAAAAGGAACATGTTGTGCYTTCSCATGTCATAAACCTAATTACCCGTGATGGATGTTGGACAAGTTTCTGACATAAACTATTAGCTTTGCTGATCGTTCCCCGAGAGTTTGATGCTTCCTCCTCTTCTCACAGCCAAACTCTGCCCTTCATCATGTCTCAGGACACTTTGACAAAATAAACCCACAACATGCTGATGAATTATTCAAATTTGTCTCAGTGATGTATGCAGACGGAGTTGCAAGGGAGAGATGTGATTATTACTACTGGCAAACCTCTTCCTYCAGCTGACTGAACCGCCAACCCAACCAATTACCATCCACAGCCCCGCAGCTCTTCAGCACCAAGTGGGAAGGAGGAATTCAAGCTCCTGCCTACATTATTCTAAAACCGCGACAGTCAAAACTGCTGCTGTGCARCGATGGAGGTGATGGAATTCATCAGTTCATAATGGAATGGAAAGTGAATTAGAATCATTCTAGCAGTCGGTGTCAATGACGACCTGATACCTGGAGCTATGGCGCTAATGATGTGTTTTAACCCTGAATCGTGATGATTGCCCACTGACAAAAAGCAGTGGTGGACAATGATTTTCCAGTCTCTCTCTGTGTGTGTGTGTCTTACCATTAGCAAGATATATCATGAACGAATTAAGCCAACCCATTTCAAGATGTCATAGCTAATTTTAGATCAAGCAAAAATGTTTGAAACTCGGTCAACTTTACAGCCACTGAGCTAAAATGTGAAGTGGTGACAGCTGAGAGTCTGTTTATATTTTATAATGCAATAATTGTTCCACACTTGATCTACTGTATTGATGTTTGTGGAAAATCATGCGAAACAATTACAAACCCAATTTTTATTTTACAAAAAAGAGCTGTAAGAATTATTACAAGAAAGCACCATCATCACCCATCAAATTCATTGTTCCATCAGTTGAAGTTATTGAAATTCAATGATTTGGTTGATTATGGTAATTTGTCAGTTATGTATAGGGCTCATAAAAATATGTTACCCTCAAACATTCAATTACACTTTGTTAAAAGAGAGAGTTGTTATAATCTCAAGGGGATAGAAATGTTTGTTAAACCCAAATTTAGAATCAGTTTAAAAGGAACAGAGTACTTCAGTCCAGGGTATAAGATCATGGAATAATCTGGAAGATGACATTAAAAATGTCTGATCAATGTGTGTGTTTAAGAGAATGATAAAGGTTAATTTGCTGGAGAAATATGTAAATGTATGAATTGTTGTTCAAGGAATAAAACCTTAGTTATTTTTCTTTTTTTATAACCTAAAGATTATTTT
>NW_013952403.1:707138-709932 GCF_001266775.1 Austrofundulus limnaeus | reverse complement strand
ACTCTGTTGAAGTTTAAAAAAATTGGATCTAATTTTTCCCAGTCGCTAATGTATGACCATGACAATTTATTATTTACTTATTTTTATTTATCCAGGCAAGTCCCATTATGACCGCAGATCTCTTTTTCAAGGGAAGCCTGGGCCTGAAGGCAACCATGTTTTTTGAGGGGTGGGGAAACCCACACAAGCACGAGGAGAACATGCAAACTCTGCCACAGAAAGACCCCAGGTCCGAACCAGGGACCAAACCCAAGACCTTCTTGCTGTGAGGCATAGGTGCTAACCACTGAGCCGTCGTGCTGCCAGAAAGCTATACGAAGAAGGAAATTGCGTGCACTGTAAACATCCGTACCCTACTGGTAAGACAGAAGTACCGAGCTGAACGAGACGGCTGAAAATGAGTGCTGCGGACTTTGCGAGACAAGTTTAATTCAGTTTGGAGGCCTTACATGGAMTGAAGGATTTCATTCACTTCCTCCGCTGCCCTTTGCTAAACTACAGGCAGAAAATCAACATCATCATTCACAACTCCTCCTTCTGTTTGCTGATTGGCCCGGTTGAAATTCYACAACAAATCCAAGTCAGTGGGAGAAAGCAGTCAGATCAGAGTAGGGAGATTAGAATCGAGTGGAATTGTGCAGGTAAGCACTGGCCAGGCTATTGTTGGGACCAATACCAACATTTTTAAAATTACTCTTACTTGTTTAAAATGCCCCGATAGATACTGATTTATTGTTAGGATCCTATAATATTTATGTTACCTTTATCAATAGTGAGTGTGTGAGTAGCTGCACCGTATGGAGTCAAATCTTTGTTGTATGCTGTTTTTACAAGGACAATAAAGCTTCTTCTACTTCTACTTTTTATTTTTAGGTGAGTTCAGTGTCAAAAAGGACAGATTTTTGTCTGCTTACTTTTAAACCAAATCCCAAAATACTATTCAGGGCAGTGTTTTAATTTTGTATTTCACACACATGGAAAAAAAAGATTTGTCTAATATGTTGATCAACTAATTATCTGCATGCCATTATTACTAACCAAAGTGTTCCTGCTTAAAGTGGTGCAGTGAACAGTCGGTCAGTATAAAATCATCTGTGGCAGCAGCTGGTCTGCAGTGTGTTGAGGTCCTACATTTAAGTGACCTATTGAACCAGTTTCAATTCTCYGGGGAGCGTGCCATATCTGCCCCCCGTTGCCCACTGCCAAGAAGCRAATGTGGCCATCGACCCAAATATTACCACCCAAATGATTCGCTTCACTCTCCTCGAACTCAATCGCTTTTCTATCCAGTCAAACTTTCATTTMTTTTTCTGTCTTTCTCACTTTTCCTCTCCTCGGTTTGCTCCTGGCTATTGGTCTGAGGCTGCGTTAAATATTCATAACCGGGGAGRGGAAGAAGCTGATGAGGAGGGCAAAGAATCACAAACTAAGAAAAAATATAAACCAGAATGGTACTGTGTGCAGTGCAGAATCAGAAAACACACTCATTTATAAAAAAATACACTTTCAGCCAAAGACAAAATTTTCCGCCAGTTAAAAATTTGTTGCCTGTTCCCTTTCTTTCTTTCTTTCTTTCTTTCTTTCTTTCTTTCTTTCTTTCTTTCTTTCTTTCTTTCTTTCTTTCTTTCTTTCTTTCTTTCTTTCTTTCTTTCTTTTTCTTTCTTTCTTTCTTTCGTTATTACAAATGTAGCAGTTTGAGTCCTCCGTGTTCTTTTGGCAATTCAGAAACTCAGAAAGGCACTTCATCACAGTGAAGTGTTTTTCTGGTGCTTATCTCATCCAAAGGCCAGGACTAAGCTGTTATTTCTTTTTACTTTGGATCGTACAGAGTTGTTTATCTTTCAAGAAAGATAAAAAATATAAGATAAGTGCACGATTGCATCTTCAGAGATTCGTACGCTGAGAAAAGCAATACAGAAAAGTGCAGCCAAGTGACTGAGTAGTTTAACCTGCAGATAGCCGAAGTTTGGGGTAAAGTTAATAATACAAGTTCCAAAGTTTTTAATGTTAGGATGACCCCAGAAGAAGCGATGACTTCAGTGCATACATATAAATTATTTATTTAGTATCCTACAACATTCAGTGGGGGTCTGGTGCATCCCATGCCACCTCACGTAAGCCTGTTCCTGGTGCTGCATCATGAATCACCCTMCTCTTTTTACCACACTTGGTTTGGAGCTCTCCTGTTGCAAACATAGTTGCTGCTTATTTACCCCTTTTGAGACATTTAGAACCAAATAGTTTSAGTTCRACMAACATAATGCAACAGGCAAAAGAAAAATTGCCCAAGTAAGAAAACATCAGAGGTTACGTGTGCATATGTGAGACTAAAATATGACATTATTTTATTGTGTTAAAAAGGTAAATGCAAAAATAGATGCACTTGCTCCAGGTTTCGTCATTCCACACGTCAGATACTTTTCTAGTTGAACCCCAAAGATTCATGTTGGCAGCCAAAAATATTTTTATGCAACATAACTAAAAATAAATCTCACTTGTACCCATTTTACGAAAGCAACATTTCTACATTTAGTTGCATCAGTAACAGTTGAGGGAAAACAAATGAACCCTGCAAGAATACTGACCAGGAGGGGAGTCCGTAAACTGTTAATCGACTCTGTGTTCACCTTGACTAATTTTGCAGCTAATTTGTTTCTCAGCTAATGTCTCTGATCGGTCATGAAATTGTTTTCTGAATGCGTCCGCTCCAACATTCGGCAGTTTGTGACAGAATAAGAAGAGGTTTGTTGTGAATTCTAAACAATAAATTATGCTCAAACTGGCACTTTTTTTC
>NW_013952403.1:705653-706685 GCF_001266775.1 Austrofundulus limnaeus | reverse complement strand
GTGTGTGTGTGGGGGGGTGGGGGGGGGGGGGCACATGGAGTGGAAACAATACGTTTAAGCACACACACATGCGAACCGTCTCCCCGCTTCAACACAAGCAGCGACTCTCCGGAGCGTCAGTCCAGAAGCTGCGCGCCTGCTGAGTCTTGATGCGTTCAGCCTCCTGGACTTGGTGGGAGGCGGTGAAGTTTCCCTCCCCACAAAACACGCCTGGATCTCTCCGAGAGACGATGCCTTCCTCCTCTAGACGACTCTCCCCGGCAGCTCTGTGGATCTGATGGTTCTTGAAATTGTCGTTTTCTTTGCGAGTTCTTCAGCGGGAGTGAGGGGGAGAATTTGAGCCAGAGGATGCTCCCACAAGTCATTCGGATTCTGTATGTCTTGTCTTTTTGCTTCTTCCAAGGAGGCTTCATCAGGTAAGACCGTTAACCTTTTTTAAATTATTAATATTCCTTCGTAAGTTGATTACCTTTTCTCATGCGCGTGTTGGAAACTTTTCCAGCATCAGAATCGACGCTAAAGCGCCTGGTTTGTCGACTTTTGCTGCTCGGTCAGGTTGCTCTTGTCACGAATATCTATTGCGTTACATGATACCATAAATCATGCCGCYGTATCAGGATATAAAGGAGAAAAAAAAACAGCTTTTAAAACCAATCCATAGGTGGGCGCAGTTCCTTTACGCACAGACTTCGTGCGTAAAGCACAGAACAGATATTATTCAACTCTGAGTTTAAAAATGGTTATTTTTATTACTGACATTTCGTTATTTTAGATTTTTCATTTCACTATTCTTGAAACACTTCTTCATTCACCCACTTAGACCACTGAACAGTGACCAAGCACCCAGCACTTTTCTTCGTCCTCACAGGACCTCCCTGTCCTCTCTCTTTCCCCCCACTTAGTGCCCCAAACTTTTATTCGCGCTGAACACTTTTCCTTATTTCATGCCCTGCCACCCTCAGGTGTGAACGGAAGGGAATTAGAATCTGCATAATCCTGGAGCGGAACAGAGCTGTGACTCTGTGAACCGAG
>NW_013952403.1:678853-705371 GCF_001266775.1 Austrofundulus limnaeus | reverse complement strand
CTACATGTGGAGGGAGAAGCAGGGATGAGCAAAATGCAAAAAAGATGGGCAGGTGTAAAAGTCAGGTGTAGTCAGATGGGGGGTGGAAAACATGACCGAGGCAATGAAAAAAGATGGAGAACAGGAGGGAAGCAAGAAGAGCTTGTGGATGAAGGGGGAAAAAATAAAGATTCAGATTAGGGATTAGGATGAAGAAGTGAGATGGAGAGATGTAACAGACAGGAAGTCTAAAAGATGCAAAGTGTTGTGGAAAATACAGGGCTCAAACAAGATGAACATTATAGGTCAGCAAAGGGACAATGGAAAATGTGACAATGTAATGAATATTACAGATCAGACCAAAGTTAAAGTGACAGAGGGGATTAGAGATGTGTGTGTGTTTGTGTGTTGATTGTGCATTTTAAGTCTGTTCAACTGGACAGTCTGCTCATAGAAAACCTTAAACTGCCTGACTCCTTGAATCTTTTCTGCCACTCATTTTATTTGTGCTATTTAAATAAATAGTCCAGCACAGCCTTTTTAATGTAATTAACTTTGTTTTGTAACGCATATTTTGTGTTTTGGGGTTTAAAAAAAGCTACATTTGCCACTTTGTAAGTCAGAAAAAAAAACATATTTTAACATGAATTGTTTTAACTCAAGACATGAAGCTTTCCTAATTCTAATCAAGTAACTTTTACTGATTTAAGCAATTTTTTTAAAAAGAGAAATTAAATAACTTAACTAAAAACTCAATTGTTGGCCAAGCTAACCTTATAATAATCAAAACCATTCCCACATATTAACTTCACCAGAATATGAACATCACGGAAAGACAAATGTCTTCCAGGCCTTGTGTTAAAGAGAYATTTATCTGTTCTCTAAGTTCAGAGTGAATCTCAGTGGATTGCCTTGAAATGAAGGACACATAATCTCTTCAAAGATCCCTGCTGTCCTTGGCTCCAGTTAGCGAGAGGGCATGATTCAGATCTTAAAAAAAGAGTTTTGTCCTCACATGGAGCGGGGAACTCCCGAGCCAGACTGTGAGAAAGCACAAAAGAAAAGTGGTCCAGAGGGAGGCTTTCCCTCTTAACTGCAAATGGATTATTTTGTCAAAGATAACAACGCCACTGATCATAAACCTGAAGTCATCGTATCTTTAGGGAGTATGGCCAGTAGCTGYATTACTCAAATAAATTATAAGATGGATATCTTTAGAGATGATCAGGAGAAAGAAAGTGCTAACCCAGTGAAGAGCAGAACTCTGAGTCTTTGCTGCCTTCCCACRTTCTGTTCCTCAGATTTCATTTAGTGCAGAATAATGTTTCAGGTACTGATAATTGGACAAATAAATTAATAATAGAAAACAACAAATGTTAATCAGAATGAGCTTTGTTGTCATTCACRCACRTCAGAGATGCAATGCAGAATGAAATTGCAGTTAAGAACACCTGTTCTAAAGAAATACACACAAGACAAACATGGGGGAACGGATGAACGGGTCTTGTGCAACACGGTCGCGCTACCTTTTGCAGCTTGGAAAAACACAATAGGACACGTGAGTTAAAAAAAAGTTGCTCTGATCCTATGTTTACTCACAAACACAGAATCATATGCACAAAAAAACCCGACTCGCTAGAGCAAGACAGCTGGGATGCTTGGGGTCAAACACACAAGACTGGGTCAGGGTTCAGTGGAGCCGGTGATGTTTTAGGTTAATTCTTCATGCTGGAACCGATCCAAGGCCCACCAGAGTCCAGATCTTTTTTGTCTCATGCTCAGCAGAAATCCAGTTATCAAATCCAAATATATACAAATCTTACACGTCTTCAATGGAAAGCGGCGCCAAACAGATCAGGTTCCAGCCCCAAGAACCACTGACCCRACCAGCAGCAACCATTCCACTGGGACAGCTAATGTGGTAACACTTTCGTTTACGGTACCCTTATTATCATGTAATTACAAGGTAATAAAACATGTAATTAAATGTAATTACTACCTTATTGTCATGTAATTACGTGGTAATTAGGGTACAGTTTTACTATGTAATTGTCTGCAGTAATGTAGCACTTACCTGGTAATGTATTACAATTCACTATGTAACACCTAAATAAGTAGTAGGTAATTTGGACATTTTTAAAGTTATAATAATTTATTGCAATTAACCACTAACCCCAAAGTTTTGTTGCATTCTTTTGGTTATAAATATAGTGTTGAGTTACTACTGAATAGTAATTTGGTTGTAGTTACCCAAGAAAGGTACTTTTACTAACAGTAGTTTTTTGTACCCTAATTACCACATAATTACATGGTAATAAGGTAGTAATTACCACTTAATTACATTTTTTATTACCTTGTAATTACATGGTAATAAGGGTACCGTAAAAGAAAGTGTTACCGCTAACGTTCTCCTTGTTCCAATCTTAATGTGGAAAAAATAGTGTCAATCGCGTTCAGAGACCAGTTGACCAAATCCATAGTTCCCTTTTGTTTCGGATGATAGGTGAAGAAAGGCTTGAAAAAGCTGCGAAGCAGGAAAGGAGGGGCAGGTTCRGGAAAGAGAGGCCAAGCGAAGAAGAGTTAAAAGCTTAAGAGATCAAAAWTTTTTTGGCAGTTTGGACACAAAGCAAAAGCTAAGAGCTTCAGTGAATATATTGAGTGAGCATCAATGGAAATTTGTGTTTGGTAAATTATTTATATGTTGTAGCATTGCTCTTCTGCATTAAATCTTACATCGTTGAAAAGTCTGTTAATTTCCCTTTTTAAATAAGGAAGATGCATTTGTGGGATGAGCAGTAGAGCTGAGAATATGTAGGTTGCACACATGAAAAGTTTCCARATCTTCTCTGCCAAACAGCTKATTTTATTGTTGTTGTTGACACTTGTTTTGAGCATCTTGTATGGTGCTGCCAATCAGGTGGTTGGTATGAGATTTATTGCCAAGAAGTATTGTCACAACAAAGAAATAATCTACCAAACACAAATTTCCTTATTTTTGTGTAGTATAAAACCTTGAGACATATTAGCAAAAATAAACCTTACATTTCCTGAGCAATTCTTTCATGAAAATTTGTTTAAAAGTTCTTTGTGTTAGTTTCGTTTGTGATAAGCAAAGAAAACTAAAATAATATTTAATTGAACCCCCCAAACTTTAAATAAAGCGGGGGAAAAAGGCACTTTGTTAAAGAAATTGGAGCTTGAAACTGCATATTTATTAGTTACAAAACAGCCTACAGTGGTGCTCTTTCTTGCTGAAACACAAGTTAAACAACAGAAAATAAAGCCGTTTGTCACAGCAAACACTGGAAGGAAGTAAACACAGTTTAACCAAATCAAACTTTAAATGCTTATTGAATGAGGACACAGTCTTTTTGCTATAGCTTTTAATTAAATTCTGGTGGCAGTCCCAGCTGGTGTAGGACCATCTGCAACTCCAAAGTAATATCTGGAGGCTAGTAAACACAGGAAAGAGGCAAAATTAGCAAGATATCCATTTTAAATGTTTTACACCCTGGCAGGAGTGTGTAATGTCCACATTAAAAATATATCCACGTCCAGTTGCTGTTGTTCCCAAAGGGGAAAATACCTCCATCTGGAAATGTTGCCGTTCCCAAAACAGACGTTTTATAGTGAAGCATAAGAATGAAAATAATATTTTTTTTACTGTGGATTTCACATTTTGATTTGGTGTTTTGAAAAGAAGAGCTGAAACAAAGCACATTTATATTACTGGAATTTGTGAGTGAGGTGGACAGTGACACAGTTATGAGTCTCTATCTTCCCGCTTCCAAAAACACAGGAAATCCCCCACGTACTCTGCAAGGAGAGCTGGCAGAAAGAAAGCGTAGAAGGAGAACAGATGGGATGTTTACGTGAGTTAATGACTAAAAACTGATCCAAGCAAGAGAAGAAAGTCGAACAGACGGCTTGCTCTCCACAGCCAGCACAACCATGAACAGCAGTGGTGTACTTATCAATGAAGGATGACGACTAGAGACAAGAAGAGAATTCATCAAAAGACAAAAGAACAACTTTATGTTTTGYTGCTTTCATGCTTTACAGTCCATTGAGGATATGTTGAGGTTCTAATTAAATCTAAAAAAGAACCTACCCTTTAGACCAAGTGTTGCTGATTCTCTGAGAATTCTTAGGTTTCACAACAGCTGCTTTTAACTTTTMAGTGTACGTCTGCAGCCCCCCATGGAGTGCCACAAACGGGGGATGAAAAAATGTAACTTTTTATCAGAGTATAGTTTATTTAGACTTACCTTCCTAAAGTACTGATGTTATGTTGTTTTATTAATTCTAAGAATTTAGTAAAATGCTTTTCAAATGGCTCGAAAATGCATCTTCGCTCCACAGCTGCTTGATAGTATGAAAGGTGTTCCTCATGGCAGGTGTGCGGTAGACTTCTCGTGATTTTGTTTAAAATGAATTACATTGTTAACTACACTCACCAGCCACTTTATTAGGTACACCTGTCCAATTGCTCATTAATGCAAATGTCGAATCAGCCAATCACATGGCAGCATGCAACTCAATGCATTTAGGCATATAGACATGGCCAAGATGATCTTCTGCAGTTCAAACTGAGCATCAGAATGGAGAAGAAAGGTGATTTAAGTGATTTTGAATGTGGCATGGTTGTTGGTACCAGACGGGCTGGTCTGAGTATTTCACAAACTGCTGATCTACTGGGACTTTCCCCCACACCCATCTCTAGGGTTTACAGAGAATGGTCTGAAAAAGAGATAATATCCATTGAGCGGCAGTTCTGTGGGTACAAATGCCTTGTTGATGCCAGAGGTCAGAGGAGAATGACCCGACTGGTTCAAGCAGATAGAAAGGAAACAGTAACTCAAATAACTACTCGTTACAATCGAGGTCTGCAGAAGAGCATCTCTGAACACACAACATGTCAAACCTTGGGCTACAGCAGCAGAAGACCACACCGGGTGCCACTCCTGTCAGCTAAGAACAGGAAACTGAGGCAACAATCCACATAGGCTCACCAAAACTGGACAATAGAAGCTTGGAGAAATGTTGCCTGGTCTGATGAGTCTGGATTTCTGCTGCRACGTTCAGATGGTAGGGTCAGAATTTGGCATCAACAACATGAAAGCATGGATCCATCCTGCCTTGTATCAACAGTTCAGGCTGCTGGTGGTGGTGCAATGGTTTTAGGGATATTTTCCTGGCCCATTAGTACCAAGTAAGCATCATGTCAACACCACAGCCTACCTGAGTATTGTTGCTGGCCATGTCCATCCCTTTATGACCACAGTGTACCATCTTCTGATGGCTGCTTCCAGCAGGATAACATACCATGTCATAAAGCGTGGCTAGTTTCTTGAGCACGACAATGAGTTAACTGAACTCGAACGACCTCCACAGTCACCAGATCTCAATCCAATAGAGCACCTTTRGGATGTGGTGGAACAGGAGATTCACATCATGGATGTGCAGCCAACAAATCTGCAGCAAGTGCATTATGCTATCATGTCAATATGGACCAGAATCTCTGAGGAATGCTTCCAGCACCTTGTTGAATCTATGCCACAAAGGATTAAGGCAGTTCTGAAGGCAAAAGGGGGTCCAACCTGGTACTAGCAAGGTGTACCTAWTRAAGTGGCCTGTGAGTGTATTTTAATTGGACAACCTGGTTTCTTGAGATAAAACATAATATTGAAGACAAAAGAATTTAACTTTGTTTGTGAATGTTTGTAAATTGGCAGTGAGATGTAGAAAACTGCACAAGGGGCACCATCTGAAATCTTGTCTAGGGTGCCAAATTGGCTAGGGCCGGCCCTGATTTCTGTGCTGCCACACAAGAAATTGTAACATAAAAACTCTCACTTTTTCCTCCCATGAGCAATATTTAATAAAAAATTGGATCTTTTTACACACATACCAAAGCCTAACCTAATCCCTAACAAGAAGGAAGTGCCTGAATGAACATTAGATCTGTGATTGGATATGTGACAGCTCACTGATAGACTCTTAACAGTCAGCTCAGGCCTTTAGTTTTAGGCTCATACCTCAGGCTGAGAAATGTGAAGGATTGCTTTCTAACCATTTCAACTGAACCATATGTGACCTTTTTTTGTTTCTGCTATACAAAATGCACAAAACAACCTCCTTTGTGCCATCATAATGTGAAATATATCACTGAAATCTTGACTGACTTGTTTATCTTTTGAAATATTTTTGCTTATTTCTTATCTTTTATTGGGTGTTCAAAGCCAAACTCCCAAAACAGCAGCAGTACAAGCAAGAGCTGACTGCACCTCAGGTTGTTATCGCACACTGCTAAAAGGCAAAAATGAGCGATTATGCTTTTGCCAATGTCTGTGTGCACGTGTCTCTCGTGAATCAGTGGACAAATTTGAATGAAATGTTCAGATCGTAATCACTGGATGTGCATCTGCACCTTATTAATTTTTTGGATGCAATCTAATTTATGATGCCCACCAGACTGACCTTATAAAACACAGGATGTCTAGAATTCAGTTAATTTTACAGATAATGTGCTAAAGTTTTATGTCATAGATTCATCTCCAACACTTACTCCAAGTGTTACAGGATAAGCAAGTTCTTTGCTTAAAACTTTAGCTTTAACTGTTGGATCAGGGTTGCCAGATAAAAACTAAAAAAATGTGTTTTTTGCCCCTCCTTGTTTGCGCACATTTTGTGCTCCTTGTCTTACTAATAAAATGTGTCCGGAGCAGCAAAACAGGCTACAACTGTGATYATCAACTGCTGGTCCATGGGCCTTTTTAGAGGCCTTTTTGGGAACCTTTACGGTCAGTGGAGGTGATATTGTAAAACTAAAAAAAACATTCTTATTATTATTTATTATTATACACAGCAGGACAAATAAAAAAAACATATCCATGAAACAAGAAAAATACCGTGTATTGTTTATACCAAATTTCATAAAAACTAGTACAATTGAATTATTCAGGCATATTTTTTTTCTAATTCTCATTATTTTGTAGTCTTCAATTTATTTAAAGGTAATTCTGATGGATTTGAGAGAAAGAAGTTGGATTATTTAAGTAAACAACAGGCTAACATGTTTTACTTTTTTTATTAGTAGCATTGATCACATATTTGTATACAAACTGATTTCTGTTGTGGGTATAAAAACCAAAAAAAACTATTTACGTATTCTGTCATGTTTGGTCACATTTTCAAAGAGCCACTGCAGGGGGACCAAAGAGCCACATGTGGGCCCAGAGCCGCAGGTTGCAGACCCCTGGCCTAGATCAACTCATTTTGGTGCTGTCTCTTTTGAATGCAAATGAGGTGCTCTACACCCCGCCGCCTAGGTCTATTTAGCAATGATCRTTGTCCACTCCAGATCCATTATCTACGCACCACCTGGAGAGACTAAATTCAATTTTTTTGCACACCTACTGACTATAAGTATACAAGAAAATGCATTTAACAGCTAAAATATACWTTTTGTATTATTTGTCCTCTTTAAATTTTTTTACTTTAGAAAATAACGCCCAGTTGCAACCAGAAGATCCAGTAAAAAGACAAGATTTGGGATTCACCACCAAAAACACCACTTTCTGAATAATTTAAAACAACGATGCACACAGCATGAGCCGTCTCAGTATCTAGGAAACAAGATATGTGACACAGTGATAAGGTAATGCAATTAAGTCGACCTCTACACTCCGCTTCTCGGGCTCTCACAAACTAAAATGGTCACTTAATGACCAGAGCAGCACTTTAGCTCTGGGGTTCACAACCGCGGGTCATTATGATCCAACAATTGGAAATAGGAAGTGGAGCCCCATTATAAAACCCTCTATCATATCATTATTTCTAACCAAAAGCATCATGCTGGTGAAACCTCTCTTCCAAAAAAAAAAAAAAGAACATTTACGGAAAGTATCTGCAAGGCTAAAAGTACATGGGTATTTGAAAATAAAACCTGAATAGTGGAACTCAGCTGTGAATTTACTTCGTAATTGAATCAAAATCTCATTAACTGAGCCATTAAAATTAATCATTCTGAAAGTATTCAGGAATTTCATAGGCCTTTGATTACTCTAMCAAATACTGTAGGCAACAGACAGAATTAGTAGAGCATGCTGCCCATATTCATCATTGACTCAGCCTAAACAATTAGCTTTACTTTAAGTTTAATTACAAATCTAAATTGGCTATTTAAAAATAGACTTCTTGGCTCTCTGGAGAACACGTGTTTATTTTTTTACATGAATGTGCTGTTTAAATTTTAATTGGACCAACAGTTGGTGTGCTGGTAAACCCATTTCTAACAAATTACCTTGTTCATGGGAGGTGGGCGAAGCCGGTGTGGCTCGTGTAAACACTGTTATCCCTTCAAAGAGATCCCATTACAACACTAAGCTTGCTCATAAAGAGGGGCTAGCTGCAGACAAAAAATAAAAAATAAAACCAGAAAGAGTGAACCGCTCCGCATCCTCCATGTTTCAACACTTGGGAGTCACGCATGAGCAGTGAAGCAGGAGCTGTCAGGTGGTAAAGGGGGGTTGGGAGTTTGGTTGAGGAGAATTACGGCTGTGTTTGTCCGATAACGTGGTGGAAGAGAGGGTCTCTCCTCTTCATTTTCAGATGTGTAAATCCTACAGTCTGAAAGCATCCCTGTTTGCTGTTACAGTCACCTAAAGTCTCTGTAAAAAAGACAGCAATTTAAATTCAGTTGCATTTATCACAGGTTCACCTGCAGAAAGCAAAACGCTCTCTGAGATGCTTCATGTCCACAAGACTTCYAGGAAATTGCTCAGTATTGATGGCTGAACTTACTGAAGGTGGCCATTATCTGGGACTTTGTTACATAAGTGGTTTATTTGCTGTAAGTGGTCCACATTTGACTCTGCTGCTTCAAGGGCAAAACACCGCAGATCACATATTACTGCATATCCCTGCTTTGACCYCTGCATTATGGCAGAATCTTTCCCCTCACATTAGTGAGATGACTAGTTGTCCTTGACTGTTGAGTCACAGTATTAAACTGTAATGTGCTGAAGTTTAAGGTGAAAAAAGTTGTCTGAAAAACAACGGTAGTGTGAAGTTTGAGAAGTGGTGTTACTTATGCCCAGTGATGACTCATGGTTGAGGTGAGCACACACACCATGGTTGACTATGACTGGCTCATGTCGATCACAAAATAAAATGAATTAACTTACTTTTACAACCCTTTTTTATACTAACTACAAAGTTTTTGTGCTGTAACCATCAATTTTCACTCAAGCGGGTAGTGGCACACTGTCATCAGTTCATCACATTACTGATTCATGGCTTGCTTTTTCACRTGCCAGCAGTTCCGCCTCTGTTACTACCTCGCTGTGTGGTACAGAGGCACATCAGAAGTGAACTGATTTCAACCTCACTCAACAAGAAACACTGAGGCGACCAGAACACTTCTCAGTCCCCAGATTGAGGTGTCTTGTGAAATAGTCTTRTGTCTCTTGGCTGGCCTGGGAGCGTTTTGGAATTCTTCCAGAAAAGGTGGTYGGGGAAAAACATGTCTGGACCTCTTTGCTCAAGTTGCTGCCCTTGTAACTCGACTCCAGAACAAGTGGCAGATAATACATCTGGATACTAATAAATCAATGGATGATTCCCCACTCTATATGGCAGGCCATTTTAGCATAAAATCAACTTTGTCTGACTATCTGTAATTACAGTGTAGATGTCTAAAAATGGGTTTTTGACAACTGCATTTTGACTGATCTCCAATGATGTCACCATCAACATTTGAACAGTCAAGCTTAGGTTATAGTTGACGCGATCCACAGGGCGTGAGGGGGCTTGCGTCAAAAGTGACGCAATTGCGGCGTCCCCGCCCCTGAGCATTGGCCCCGCGTTGTGTCCTGGCGCGTGGTCGTGCACCTCCGAAATTTTGAAACTCCGCAAAGGCTGCGCGCCACTTGTCACGAAGGTGCTCTCACTGAACAGGTCCGAATGTACTGGCATCTGTATGATCCCTCCATGAGAGATCATAAAGACAATCAGATGGCACACAACTCATGGAAGTAAATAGCAACGGCTTTAAAGAAAGATGAGTTAATATGTCGGACGACATGGAAAAATATTTGCGACCGGTTTGTGATCCTGGAGGAAACAAACCAGTGTGGCTCTCTCAGTTCGTGAAGCACAGAGAAACAGATAATATGGAAAAAGAGGCAAATATGGTTACTTTGTCATATGTGACGTCAAGCGCTTCTTCTACACTCTTCCTGACTACTTTTCCGCTAGTTTGGCACTGTACTGCCATCTGTCGGTGACAGAAGAACAGTGATAACATGAACGTCAACTATGTTTTCACACAGCGCCCGGCTCAGGTGTGCGCACATTCCGTGGAGCTTGCGCAACAACCCAAAGCGCGACTATAACCGAGCCTTCACACATCTGTAATTACAATTTATGATATCTCGAATGTCAGTCATTGTGACTACTCAAAATGACATTTTTAGATATCTGATTTACGAAATTGCACGGAAATTCCCTTCTGCCATTGAGCTGTCCGAATAGTTGCCTGCAAAATTTTGGGTCTGAATGTTATTAGAGATATCGCAAACAAGTTTTTTTTGCCTACTTAAAAAGTAATTAAAGATATCTTAAATAACTAATATGTCTAGTCATAAACCAATTTGAGATATCTGGAATGCAGTGAAGTTGATTTTATGCTAAAATGGCCTGCCATACACTCCCAATCATTTCTTAAACCTAACAACCTAGATCATGTATAACAAGTTAATGTATAAAAAGTGTGAGGACTCCCCTTCATAGTGGATGACAATCACTCTCTGACATAATCAAGYAAAATATGGATAGTCTTTTCATGATCATGGAGCAGTGTTTGGGCACTTTTCAAGAAAGCAGTGCTTTTGAGAATGCACAAAACATCTGAAGAAAGATGTAATTTATCATCAGGGCAGCACGATGGCTCAGTGGTTAGCACCGATGCCTCACAGCAAGAAGGTCCTGGGTTCGATCCCCAGTTCGGACTTTGGGTCTTTCTGTGCAGAGTTTGTGCTTGTGTGGGTTTTCTCCGGGTACTCCAGTTTCCCCCACCTTGAAAAAGAGATCTGGGATCTCAATGGGACTTACCTGGTAAAACAACTGTAAAATAAAAATAAAAAAGATTTAAAAAAAACTGTGGTGGTAGAATTTAGTAATGCAGTGAACACAGTTTGTTGGACCAGATTTAGCTGTTCTCTTTAAAGCTATACTGCCACAAATGTGTCAAGTGTTTTATTCAAAGGCAGCTTGCTAAACTAGTAACCTCACTCTAAACAATATAACATAAAATTTGTTCTTGCACAGAAATAAAAGTTAATTTCTAAGTGATTGACAGCTTTATGCTTTTGCTCACCGGTCACGCTGTATGCTAGTTTGACTGAGGTTATTAAAACAAAAGATATGCATTTGAGCTTAAAGTACGGTCAAATTTAGTTTAATTATTTAGATGAAGGGTGCATTAGTTCTGTGATACTGTTGAGATTGTGGCTGTTATGTTTTTAGCAGTTGTACAAAAACAAACTACCTACAAGCTAGCAATAAGCTTTATTGATCACAAGCAAGTCCTGTTGCTGTAGCAGTGAAATCTAATTAAAGGCTATGCTCAGTCAATCGACTGAAATAGTCATTTCAAGGTGAGCTGGCCAATGATTCAAAACCCTAATGACGTCAAATTTAGAGGGCACATTGAGACTGGAAGGAGAAGGTGTCTGGATATTTTATTATGACTCAGTGKAGGGCAAAACTTGTCTGGCTTTGTGTCCCTAACATGTTCTTTTATAAACGTTGTTATAACTGATGCATGGTCATGCTTTAATTGTTTTTATCTCAGGGCCTCACAGAGCTTCCTGACCGTCCRTAATGGTGGCTGGAGATGCATCATTTTTATCGTGTTGAGCAGACATGGCCTGGAATGTATTTTTTTCTTCCACCTTCTTGCCTGACCATTGGGATTTCCTCTATTTCCTTTTATTCTTTAAATCTCTGCAAGGCACCCATGTTGTTTGCTGAAATGGTGCATCAATCTTGGGGTTCACTTTGACTGAAATGTTTTCTTGTCAACAAATGGGARGCAAGCTCAATAACTGCACTATATTAAAACTGCTGATCCTTTGTTCCTCGGCTAATGCATCAGAATGTAAGCGTTTGGATTAGTTTTATTTTTATTTCTGCTTTGAAGAGCATACAAGGCTTAGAAACTTTAATTCCATTTTGGCAGTATTTGTTTCACCACTTTAGTGGGAAAATTGAATCCACGTGATAGGAAGAAGGAATAACAGTGTATAACGAATAGGATTATTTTATGGTTTGAACCTGTGTTGTTTTTTTTTTTTTACAGAGTAGAGTATTAGCATAATCCTATGCTTTTGTTCTTCAGGGGGAAAAAGAGGTATGCAATGTGAGTCCAGCACCCCAAGAGGCTCTTGTGAATAAGACATCACCCTGGAAAAAAAAAAAGCACAAAGCAAATGGAGCGGTGCCTAAGTTGTCTCTTGGACTTGGGCCTCTGAGGAAATCTTAGCATGCCAGTGTGTGTCGCMTGCAGGTTTTTCCACATCTGCGAGGATGAAAACATCAGAACATTTTCACCTCCCATCAGCTTTGTACTGTCACCGGCTGAGTTACTGAGGCATAATCTGAGATTTGGGATTGACGGTATCGACTGCTGTTGACTCAGACCACAGGGGAAGCTGTTTCTCTTCTATGAGCTTTAAGGYCGTTTAGAAGTTTTGAGTTGCTGTGCACATTGACATGGGTTGATTTTATGTCCTGACCAAAATAATCCATTCAATAAATCCATTGTTTTTAAGTTAAATGTTAAGTAGTATGTAGTATGTTAAATAGTTCAAGTTAAATGTGTTAATGTGTTAAAAATTATGGATGCTTGCTCTTAATGGCATGCAAAAAATGAATGCTTTGTACAAGTTAGAGATATGGATATAGAACATATTTAAAAAAGGATGTTATAATTAAGTTATTATGGATCGTAATTAAGGATGATTCTATAGATGTAAGAGGGGTGGGTGTGAAAAATAAGCTTATACTTCTACCCACTCCTTTGAACGTGTAAATATAATTCACTATTGTTCTTCTTTTGCTTTGCCTTTTTGCTTTAAATTTATTTTCCTTTTGTATATAACTTTGTTTATTTATTTTAATACATTACGTTCAATAAAGTCAAAGTATCTTGCAGCTGTAATATTAATCGTAAAAAKAGGGGCATGATCCTTGCGGAGTCTGAAACTTTAAAGTTTTTAAATCATAGATTTACTTTGACTATTTGTATCAATTTTGAATTTGCTTTCATAACATTCAAAAGGTTATAAAGCTTTTTTTTTACACAGTAAAACCACAGATTGTAAGGGAATAATTTCAGGAAGCTGACGTTGGCTTTTTACTTCCCAATTTATTTGGTGCACTTGAGGAAAAATAGGCTGACTTGATAAATTTAAAAGCTGCATGCTGTGTCAGAGCATCTATTTAGGATGTATTGTTTCTACATCCTTTTATTATAGCTGACCCTCGCTTTTAAAACCTTTGTTACGAGTCGGGCTAATCACAATAAACTCAGCAGGGTTGCCTAATAGAAAGCTGTCAGTGATATGTAATGGATCTCATTGTTTATGGTTATTTTTATGATGACTCCACAAGGATTAGATCTGCTCTGTTGAGCTAAAATTATACTTTAAATGAGGAATTCGTGTCAAAATAAAACCACGAAAACTGACGATCAGGTTTTGTAATCCTGAAGCTGTTGGTTCAAGCCCTGGTTGTGTCAGGAAGGGTATTCAACTTAAACGTAAGATCATTTCATGTGATTTCACTCACTGAGCGGATCGTTACAGAAGGAAGCAGCTGAAAGAAAAACAACCATAATTTGTGTTTGTTAGGGTTAGTTGGTTAATATTAAGTTAATAATAGAAGTGTTAATTTTGAACAGTGCAAATGATGATTTGGCTGTCAGTACATCAGCAACATTACATAAGCAGACAAAATGGCAAATTTATTTTGGGAATTAGTTTGCCTCTAGTGAAATGGCTGAACAGGATGTGCAGTTTGTGCAGACGAATCTGACATCCAGTAATGTGCTAAATGTGCACCAAATTCTCAAACTAATGAATAAAAGAAGAACATGTGTGCCCTGTTGCAGAGATGCTGCTGTTCTCACACTTAATTTCCTCTGACCAAGTAATGATTTTATTTTAATTCAACTTGGTTTGAATTAAAACTTACAGCACTAAAATTGTCAGTGTGTTGTCAAAAGAGCAAGACTCTGTATGAGCGTTATATGAGAGGTTTGGGTAGAAGAGGTGTTGCTCCAGAGATGAACTTCCCTAGCTGTCATAATATAATCCATTCTCACAGTTCGAGATGAAAGTCAGCGCAGATGCATCATAACAGCAAGTTTAAAGAATTTTAAACATTACCAATAAAGGTTGTCTTCACAGTGCAAAAGCTCTGTCAACCTATTTACAATCTCTGTTGCTAATTTAGCACTCTGAGGTAAAGAACACGTCTCAGAGTACTGATAGGTAACCTCATTTATCAGTCGGATTCAGAAAATCCCTGGAACACCCATCTCCAYGGTGGCTTTGTCATGACGCTGCTGGTTGCTGCCAACAGCTTGATCTAGCGAAACAGGCCAGTGGCGATACCCGCAACCTTCCCTTCTTCCTTTCTGTCATGTCCAAAATATAGGTCATGAAGAGTGCAGTGACTGTCTGTGATTGTGTTTGAAGTATATCTACATGTGAGAACTTAGTTACTTTCTCAAACATTCGGTGCAGGGCAGTGTTCGTTATAGTCAGCAACCATATCGCTCAGCTGACCACATTATTGAAAAWTATTGTTTTCTTCTTTTGTGATTTCCAAAATGTAAGAGCTTTTACTGAAATCAGATGAAGTAAATGTTTGAAGAATCTCAACTTTTTGAAGATGCTCACATAGTGAATCTCGAATTTTTTTTAGGTAATATTGAAAAGTCAAAGTAAAAATATAAGTACCATTGCTCATAAAAAATAAAACTTTCATATTGTGATGTGTATTGCAATAAAAACATTACTCCTCACTGTTGTGAGCTTCTAATTATACTTTAAAGGGATCCCTGATTAGTTGTAACATTAGCCTTTATTTAATAAACATATATTTTAACTGTAAAATAAAGACTGTAAAATACTGTAGGCTGTTTAGTTTTTGTCATTTTTAAACTAAAAGCTAAAAAATATATTACACGGATGGGGCCATTTTATTTACATGCAAAGCATTCTGGGTAAATGATGACTTGGATGGGTCCTCGGTGCGAGGCTGCTAGCGAGCTATATCCACCCTGAAGGTTAATCTTGGACAATATCTGACGATTGGCTCTTTTAAATGAAACCAGAGAGCGTTGACAGAGAGGAGAAGGTAGAAATGACTCAGCCTGCAACTGAAAATATGGATGGAGGACCTCAGTTTAGCTTGTTAGTTTGTCGAGCTAGAGCCGAGCTAATGTGTATAATGGTGCGTTCACACCGAACGCGATTTCAGCATCAGGAGCCTCAGGTTTACATGCAAAGTCTATGGTGGACGTGCTTCACGCAACGTCGGGAAGTGCTGCGGCGCCTCAAGCACGATTAGAGCAGCGCGATTTGAACGATTTGAACGATCTGAGCGTTCGACGCGCTGAGGCGCAAATCACTGAAGTTAGAAAATCTGAACTTTTGCAGCTCGACGCACCGTGTCAACCAATCAGAGAGGCTCCACTGTGTGACGTAGCGACATATTTCCCGACGGGACAGTTTACTGAATTATGTCCACTAACCTGAAACAGATGGAGAGGAGCTCTTTAGCTGAAATCGAGTGCCTGCAGTCGGTGTCATGACAGATTTCTGCACCAATGCGTGGCAGCGACTCAGACTGGAAAAATAGTCCTGAAAGCGAGCTGTGAGCCTCTACTCTGAATTATCTGGTGAATTAATTATAAATTAATTATCTGGTGAACGTGACATGCTCTTGCTCTCTGTAAATAAAGCAAAGCCACTTCCTCGTCCGACATTAAACAGAGCCCGACAGAGGAGGGAGGGGCGGGGAGGCTCTTGCCGTGCAGCGCTTCAAGAGCTGTCCTGCATCTGACCTCAAAGTGCACAAGCGTCAAACTTCAGCGTTGGCTGCGATTTTGAAGCTGAAATCGCGTTCGGTGTGAACGCAGCATAAGGCAATATAGCATAGGCGCTAACACTAAAGCTAACAGGCTAAGCTGAGGTTCTTCTTCCATGAAGCAGCTTTGTTGTCCTCCATCCACATTTTCAGTTACAGGCTGAGTTTCTTTTAAAAGAGTCAATCGTCAGATATTGTCCAAGTTTAACCTTCAGGGTGGATATCTCGCTCACACCGAGGACCTATCCACGTCATTATTTACCCAGAACGCTTTGCATGTAAATAAAATGGCTCCATCCATGTTAAAATATATTTGTAAAAATTTACAAAACTAAACATCCTACAGTATTCATTTTACAGTTAAAATATATATTTATCAAATAAAGTCTAATGWTGGAACTAATCGGGGATCCCTTTAAGAATATTTCGTTTGACTGTAGTTTACCTGTTAAGAAAACCAGCAGGAGAGATTTCCTTGTGGTCTTTATATCTGAGGAAAAATTGGAGAGGTGTGAGGCAACGCTGAGCAAACTGTGGAGGCAGACAGGGCTGACGAAACTCTCACCTTATACGTTAAGATGTGAGAAGTATGCACACTCTTTACATTGCTTCAATGGGTTACACGGCTCCCAAAAAAAAAAATAAATAAATAAATAAACAGTTCTTTGCTCTTGAAAATCCCATATTAATCTTTTTATTACCCACACAGACAAACATTCCTGTTGGATTGCAGTTGCCAGGCAAATATTAAGGTTCATACAGTCAACACAAAATGCTGTAAACATGCTTTGTGTTTTTTGAACTCCTCAGCTGTCTCTTCTATAAGGATAATGCTGCAGTCCGTTTCAAGCAGACACATTAAAGCAATCTTTTGTTGTCAGTACCTCCTCCTCTCTGTATCAGAAATCCTTCTGGCTCTGTTTCACACAGACTGACAGGAGGCAGTCAGCGCTGATACCAGATCTTAGGAGTGAAAAAGGTGGCCTGAATACAGAGTGGTTTAAAGAGACATCCATGAGGAAGGGTAGGTCTGAGGAAATTCATCTCCTTTTGAGGRGGAAAGGTTAGTCCCTCAGGCTTATCACAGAGATTCACTATTGAACCTTTTGCAATTGGAAACCTGGAGTTTGTGTGATTTACCTTCAAGATGCCTCTGGAAATAAATACTGAAGATGTCACAAAAACTTCAAATTTTACTTTCAAAGTTTTGTGCAAATGATCAGTTGGTGGGGTGTTGTGGTTGAACAACATAATTGGGTCACAACAAGTATCAGCTGTGTAATAAATGATCTGCGACATGTTTTGCTTTTAACAGTTTTATCAGGATATAAAAATGAGGTATTTTTTTAGCAATACCACTTTGTTGGACTCCCCAGAATGTCTTATCACCCAAGCCTACAATATTTTGACATCTTGAAGTGCAAGTATTCTTCTTGTGGACATTATCAATTAAGCCCATGCAGTCAAAAATAATTAGAGGGAATCTGAAAACCCACACAGAGACTCATTTGCACTTTTTAATGTTGACATGTATGTCATGCAAAACCCAATAGATTGAATAACACTGGAATTATTTATATCCCAGTGGCTTATGAAAGTTATGTTATTAAAAAGAACACTGCTGTCAGCTGGAATACAGAGTTTTACTTTACTTTTTGTGCATGATTAAACTCAACTGCATCTTTTTAGTTCRTTATCCAAAATTAGTCGCTGTAAGATGGTTGTCAAATTAAAATTTCACCTCTTTTGACCTCCGTATTTTATGATTTTTCAGATGTTTGAGTCTCTTRGTGAATGAAACCAGCTTGTTTTTGTTTTTATTTGGCAAATTCTCCAACAATAATAATGTGGTACATTTGTCACAGTGTAACACATGGCCATCATGTGGTAACAAAATGTTTTTAGATATATTATGGTTATAAAATCATTACTGTTTAGCAAGGTTGGGCAAAATTGTATTGCGTACTATTAATTGTCAGAAACTATCACAGATAAATATTTGTCACTTGGTGATTACTGCGATTAGTGACATACATGTCATTACAAAAATAACACTAATGCAGTGCTAATGCCAACAAGAAGCATATGCGAAGCTAATGCATATGTCAAGTTGTACAGATTGTCCATACATTACATGAATTTCCCGCCATTTTGCAGGTATATACGTAGACATACAATCTCAGAGAATTTTTTAAATCTCAAAAAAATATATAATAATAATGATAATAATAATATTTTTGAAAACTTAGCTTCAAATTTATTTTATATTTAGGGTCTAAAAATACAACAATAAGTACATTTAAACAACCACCTCTACACTCGCTCAGCTGATAGAAACAAGTTTCCCACCACTTTCTGTTCTCCTTTACCGGCTTGTCTGTGCTGCAGGTGCTGTTATTTCCATCTCATGTTTTGGCTTTTCCCACATGAGACAGTTGTTGCCCCCGGTGTAAGAGTAATTCAGTTTTTTTTTTCTGAAAATTACACATTTTTGAGGGTCACAATGCAGGTAAACACCTAAAGGGGTTGACATGCTTGCTAATGTTAATGCWAATGCTAAAATGGAGCTTRCACTAATGTGGAGCTATACAGCGATAACGCTATAACRCAGCAATAATGCAAATGCAGCGACAATGCTAAAGTGGAGCTAACGCTAACRTGGTGCTAACTCTAGCAGTACAAACTTGCTAAAGTAAAATGGAGTAGGAGAAAAGCCGAAAATGCAGTTCGAGGCAGTGTTGGCTAGACAACTTTCTTCCAGCGAATGGTGAAAACAAATATAAGCTGAGAATCTAAAATGTCAAAGYTGGTTTGATGATTTGTAAGTATAATTTTAGAACACAGGATAACTGATTTAAAGTTACAAATATGAATGTGGAATTGCCATCTGTTAATAGACAAATTAGTTGGTATCGAATAAATGCCACAATTATTCATAATTATTTATTTGTATTTTTTGTCAATATTGCCTTACTACTGGTTAATAGTGACCAAACTTTGTTGCCTAAATTAGGTATAAAATCTAAGTTATGGATACTTCACAGGATTTTAAACTTATGTGAAGCAATTATGCATGATCATTACGAAAAGTAAGACTCAGTGTCCCAATCCGACGGCAACGACGTTCTCTGGGATGAACTTACAAACTTTTTACCATGAGTGGGTGGAAGGATTCATTCTGTTGTGACAGCAATGAGGGGTTGAAGAAAGTCCAAATCCACTTTCATTTTTTTCCAATTTAATACATGATTCTGGCTGACAAACAAATTCAATCATGAACAGAAAGATGGTATATTTGTTATGATTCTTGTGTTTTGGTTATTTTTGGTAGTATTTTTTTCTGTCACAACTTGGTGGTGAGGAGAACCCAAAATGCAGGCAGGCAAGCAGACCAAACTTAAAGTAATTAAAAAGACTTTAATAAAGAAAAAGCCAAGGTGGTGGCAAGGTAACAAAAAAAAATCAAAACTTGGAACATGAATATAAGGTGAGAACAAACATGGGTTTGCAATGGTTGGACGCTGAAGTGATGAAGAGAAGATCCTTAAATACAAACAGGGCTGAGTGGAAGTAGGAAACAGCTGGGTGATTACAAGTGAGGACAGGTGAGTGTGGCAGGCTGGAAAAATACTAAGAAGCTGACTGAGGTGAACATGCCACAGGAAACTGAAAACAGAAAATGAGAAAATAAGACAAACAATCTGAAAAATGCTACCAAAAATAACCAAAACATAAGAATCATAACAATGTTTCACACAACTATGCCTTTCATCTCACTTGGCTGAGAAGGATAAGTGTGTTGAAGATTAGTTAAGGCTTCATGGGAAAAGCCTGGGGTGGTAGTTTGGAGTTCAGCTTTGTAGACACATGAACATAAGTCTATTAGGCTACAGCTCATTGTGCACTTATTACTGTGGCGTGAGGCTGGAAACATCATTTCTGCTTGGTACTCAAGAGATGTCAAAGCTCACTCACACAAGATTAAAGACTGCATTACAAATGAGCACACTTCTTGAGMAGTGGTGCAGACTTGTGATTTACCCTGGATTAGCACGACCTAATAAAGTTCATTGCACTACAGTTTGTTTTAAACTTTCACAAGATGTGTTTTAAAGTGCCTGTAATGTGCATATCCTTCAAATACAAAGAAGCAACACATTTATATTTAAGAAACTTGGCAAATTACACATGATTTTACCCATTTTGACACTTTACTGGCACATTTTCTTTTGAACTTGGCTCAGAGAAGTGATACAGGAAGTGGCATCGAAGGGGAACTCTTTAAGAAAGGGAACTCCCTGGTCTTTGTTTTTTGAAACAATATTATTTGAATTCTGACTCTTCTTCGTCTCTGATCATGACTCAAAATAATCTAAAGAAACATCAGATTCTTCTCTACTGTCTGTGTTGTTACCCATTTTAGCAATGCTCTGTTGACATGTCCTTTGTTGGTACTTTATATCATTTCACATGCAAATATCTAAACAACTGTTCATCTTAGCTGTGGGACTTTATTTGTTGCGATATATAATCAATGTTATCTTTCCAAAAATGCATGTATATGTATTACAAAAATTTGACATCACTTGCACGTTAAATATTTTAAATGTTTGTAGTAAAGTAATTTATTTTCTTTAAATGCTTAATGTCAAAGATCATGTTAAAAACAACTTTTTTATTATGGCTGCCAAAACTGTATCCATTTGATACATTTTGCACTGTTAGAGGTTAGTTACAGGTGAATCTGCGCACGGCTTTACATTTCACCTTGACCCAACTAAATTCTGCTGTTTTTTGGTTACACCTGAGTGAGTCAGTGCTTATGTTTTGTTGTCAAGGCAAACATATATTTATACCTATTTTGGAATGCTTTTTGTTGTTTAAATCTGATTTTCATTCTCTCCGAGAGCAAACTTGTGATTTATGTTTCTAATTTCCACTGTATATCGTACTTGACTCACATTGTGAGGGCCAGATTAGAGAGCCATTTTGGTCAAAAGTTCTGCTTGGATGTGTGTTTTCATACTAAGTGGTGCCACGGTGTAGGACTGGCACTGGTCATGTCACTGAAGACGAATGTTTAAGGTTAAATTGCAGTGTGCTCCAAATCCCATTCCCCAGTGAGTCTATTGAATAAAAGGAAACATTAGTGGCCGTAGGCTTTTATACATAGACATAAAGACAGGGGCTACATTTRAAGCAAAAATGTTATTTCACTGCATTACCATAAAGTAAACTTTAACAAGATACAATTTGACAGATTACCYAGTTTGTTTACCTGATAAAGTTGCTGATCATCCAAATAGCTTTTCAGGATCAGTGGTAACTTAGATCAAAGGGATGATTTAATGAGTAGAAAACCAGAGTAATTGAGTGGTAATATTGAGGCAGCTCAAAATTTGATTACAGTTCAGAGGGTTGTGAAGTGAAAATTTTACACTTAACTCGTGTGTTCTGTTAACAATCACAGTACATGATTTGGATACTGCTCCACTACCACCACACTAAGTTTGAGCGCAGTATCTGTTAAAATATTATTTATAGCCATTTTTGTGTTTGCCAAGTTTGGTTAGCCGTGGCAGCCATTTTGAATCAGGTTAAATGTGTCCCAATTCAGGGGCTGCAGCCTACCTAGACCACAACCCACGAAGGCCACACCCTTCAAAGTTTTGGTAGGGTTGCCTAAAATGGCTGTGAAATGAGACTGTCTAGTCTTTGGAGAACGTTGGCACATGCATAGTATTTACATATCTTTTCACTGGAGGAATAACKYCACATTCAAAAATGTTACATTTAAATAAATTATATCCTCGGCCAGGAAGGATACTCAGATGCAGCCTTCATTTTTGGGGTTTTGTCAGCTGCTTCTGTTGGCCGGATTAGAAGGAGTCCATGAATTGGGACGGCACTGGGCAGTGACTWAAGCGGCCGACAAATGCGGACTACGAACTACTATTTTGCTAACAGACAGACACACAAACACACGGACATTTACATTATCACCCACCATTCATGGTGTTGGGCCATAATAAATGGTATAAACACATGTTTAACTCTAGCCGCCAGTCTGGCACAGAGCTAAAACAACAGGATCACAGGTGGAGCAAAAGGTCAGGCTAATTCAATGTCAGCAAAGAATATCTTTATGAGTAAATCATTCAGACAAATAAATGTATAATTGAGCTGCAACATTTTCTAAGGAGCCTACTACAGATTTMTTTGTCATTTTAAAAGCATTAGAAGTGTTTTCAATAGTGACTGTCAGATTTAAAGCACAGAACGTTGTGACTTTAGTGCTGTCAAGGACTTTCAGATGAATAAAATATGTTCATATAAATGAGGTATTGCTAAATAAACAGATTTAAGACTTTACTGTCATGTTGTATGTCTATTGTACAATGATTTTTTTATTTGAATACTTCTTTACACTGAGTTAAGTAATATTCAGCAGTGAAATGTCGCGGAAAACATTTTCAGCACAATACAAAAGATTTTCTACTCCAAGATTCAACGATGAATAGAACGAGAGGGGAAAAAAAGTTTTTTGCAATGACTGAAAAAGGTCTGTGCTGGTCCTTTCTTCAAACTCTTCCAGATATATGAATAGGATTCTGCTCCTACAAAAGACTCAGTGGAAAGGAGTTCCATTAGAAATGCAAAAAGGTTTTTAAGGTGAAGTAGTCCGTGAGAGAAGGCGCACATCCTCGAGTCGTACCGCAGCTGAGGGTGAGGAGTTCAGCTATTGAACTCACCAGAGGGAGCTCATTTATATTATCATTAAACTCTGAATTGCATTACAAACTTACTGTTCAGGTTCACTTTATTCATGAAAAACTGTTTGTGCCTATAGTCTTCTTAGTCCATATGAAGAGTACCGTCTGCATGTGTTGAGGTGCCTAAAGGCAGCAGGAATAAAGGACTTGGAATTAGTTAGTTCTCATTATGGTCAAATTATAATGTCAGTCTGAAGGCATTATAGAGAATCCCCCTGAGAATTTGTGGTCTGGTTGGCTGGTCATTTTTATTGCTTTCTCAATCACCTGTTTCTTCCAACAGTAGTAAAAGTTCCTTCAGGAATGTTTTACTTCAATGTTTAGGATGTTTTTTTTTCATTAACAGATATCCTACTAAATCTTCACATTTGAAGAAAAGCAAAAAAAAAATCTTTTAATAAAAGATTGCTATTCTATTTTAATGTCACTTTTATCTGACTAATGGGTATGAGAAACGAAGAAATAAAGAACGAGTGTTTGTATTAGCAAGAGGTTGGACTTTTATTTTACATCAAACTTTAATTTAGCTCCAGAGTGTTGTCTTTCATGCYATAATAACTACATTCTGTTTCTATGTTTTAGCACTTACTGTAGATAATAAATCAATTATAATATACATGTTATTTTAGAGGTGCCTTTCTGACACTCAAAGAAACCAAGCAAGCAACACATTCATATAAAAACATAAAAACACTTTTAAAAAATGCAGCTAAGATAAGCGCATTAATTATTTCAAATAAAGGGCTGGAAAAAGAAAATAGTGTTGGAATTATTTTTTTAAACCAACTGTGAAACTAAGAAAACATTACAGGGTAACAAGTATTGGCAAAATCAGAGTGATAGGTATTGGAAAAATAAATTAGTGCAGTAAGAAGAAAACTTAATTTACAAAAGTATTAACTAACTGTCAAAGGTGATAAATTGCCCCGTCACACCACGAAGAAAGTGAAATCATGAGCCATGACCAGAGTTAAGTCCTGAGTGGAACAAAAACACACATTTAATTCCCAAACAGAGAAGTAAAAATTATTAAAACCATTAAAAGTTTTTCCAACAAAAGTGAAACAGGAACATTATATGGATTGTGAACTTAACCAGTTTGCAACATTAACTGTAAAAAACAGAAAACTTGTTTCTAGATAAGGTAAGTAATAGACCTCCTAAAGCTAAATAGGACTATATAGTTTATTGAAAAAAAATCAAACACATTTTTAAACTGAAAAAAAATTGAAACTGAAAAACGAAATAGAAACTAAACAATTAGTTTAGATTTGAAACAAAGAAACAAACAAAAAAGGTTTGAGACTACTAGTACTTGTATCATACAGTATAATTAAATAAGTATGGCATGCTGTCATATCATATAATTAAGTATAATTAAAAATTAAGTATGGCAGGCCATTCTATCATCCAACAGTTATCCTTTACCCACTTCTTCCYTTCAGGTTCATATGGGTTCCCTGGTCATAATAAAATATATGTCTGGTTGTTGCATCGTATAATTAACAATAAATATGCATATCTTAGCTGCATATTGCTTTTTTAAAATTTCAGACCAATGTATCATATAATTAACAGTACGGCAGGCTATAACATATGTGTAATAAAATATGTCAGGTTGTTTAATCTTAATATTATCAATGGATGGCAGGCCTTTCTATCATATTATTAAAAAAAATTGCAGACCATCGTATCATCAAATTAATACTGTATGGCAAGCCATTGTATCACGGAACTGAAAAATTTACAAATTTTTTTGTCATTTCAAATCTTTAGTTTTTATTTTTCAGTTTCTAAATTTTTCTTTCAGTTTTAAAATGATGCATTTTAAACAAACTTTAAACTTTACGTACAGGTTTGTTGGTTTATTTGAATCTGTGTAAAAGATAAAGGCAAAAGAAAAAAATCTAAACAACTGTAGTTTAGTAAAGACCCCTCCTATGAGAATCATTCATTTTRTTATTCTTATTGTGCTTTACACTTTTACAAACACGTCATATAACTCAGCTTCAATGTTTCCAAACATAAATTCCACAAAAATCTTGATCCCTGACCCGGAAAACAACTAAGAGGCTGTGAGACTGATGGACCAGTGCTTCCACTCACACTCATGAAGACATAACCAAAGCCTCCTTGGGTCTGAACCTGCCATCTGTACTGCAAAGCTTTAGATCATGACGAATTTGAAACTGTTTACAGTTGTACTAAAGCCATGTGGTGCAAAATGTTGTGCCACAGCAGGGACTAAAATGAAAACCACTGAGTTATAAATCATGGCTTCCTGGTTTAAGGAGCATGTTGTTTTTATCTTTCTTTTAAAATGTTCTCGTTATTCTTCCTCTCTGCTGGTTATTCCTGTCGATGGTCGCGTAAGCCTCTGCAGAGCTCCAATCAACTCGATGCTGTCCCTTGTGTGATGTTTGCAGCATTACAATTGAGCCATCAATCTGTCAGCTGTATCCCTGCTAAGTCACCAGCAGTGAGAGGCACAGAAAAGGGACAAGTTTACAGTACAACCACAATAAGACTCAGACATGATGAAACATTGATAACATTCGAGGGAGGCCATTGAGTTGTCATTTCTCACCCTCATTTCCCTTTCCCCACAGGATACTTTTGCTTAACACAAACTTGCTGATTACTGTTAGCCTCTTGTCAGATTGAACTCTTATTATTTTTTCCCACCACCGCTGCAGCTAAATCTCACACAAACACACAATCCTCCTTTACCTGTTTTCTTGCTCGTTTCTGTTTCATGTCTCTGCCTCTTTCCTGGGTGATGTCAGACTGAGCTTCTGTAAGGAGGAGATAAAGCCCCCCGGCAGGGCCGGACCACAGCTTTCACCTTCAGACTTCCTGGACAAGCTCATGGGGAAAACATCTGGATACGATGCCCGCATTAGACCCAACTTTAAAGGTAAAGTGTATGACAAGATAGAACCACCCAGTCGAAATCTAGCAACAGAACAAAGCACTCTTAAAAGGAGACATGAAATCCTTTTTAATCGCACTTAAATCATTCAGTTGGGGTCTATATAAAGTGGAACTTCAATGCTTTGGTCTGAATTCCTCCTTATTGTAACTCCATCCGTTTTCTAAGGTCTGTCTCAGATCAACTCATTTTGAGGCTGTATCTTTAAATCCAAACAAGGCACTTCCTGCTCCGCCCCCTTCAGCTTCCAGAGGAGTCCAGTCTGAGTAGCTGTGTTTCCATCAAAGTTTTTTTATGCACATTTTGAAGTATTGCATTAGAAAAGATGTATGTATGGAAACAGCAAAATTTCTCAAAAGCGTTTTTACGCACACTTGAGGTGGTTTTCAGATTGTCCGAAAATAAGTTAATGGCTAATAGATACCAAACATGTCTATGTTTAACTAAAAGAATGCATAGTAATTAAAGGGCCAATATTATGTGTTTCTCAGGCATACATTTAAATACTATACCATAATAAAGTATCTATGTCACCTTTAGCTGTTATTAAAATGCTGTTTTTATGTTTAAATAGAAAATAAACTTATCTTCTCATCACTTTGTCTTCTAAAGGCCTTGAAATTGCCCTCTGTCTCTTTAAGAACCACCTTCGCTTCTCACTTCTGTCTCGCCC
>NW_013952403.1:674406-678843 GCF_001266775.1 Austrofundulus limnaeus | reverse complement strand
TTTCTCAGGCATACATTTAAATACTATACCATAATAAAGTATCTATGTCACCTTTAGCTGTTATTAAAATGCTGTTTTTATGTTCAAATAGAAAATACACTTATCTTCTCATCACTTCCTCTTCTAAACGCCTTGAAATTGGCCTCTGTCTCTTTAAGAACCACCTACCGCTTCTGTCTCGTGAGGTGGGGGTCGTGCTTGCGGGGGGGAACGGGGGCTGCCATGATGCAGTTTACTTGGCATCTGAAAATACATTTCCTCAAAGGTATTTTTAATCTGAAAAGAGCTTCACTGAGTGAGAACTAATGTTGAGAGCTCAGCAGACAGTTTAAGTTTCACTTTCACTTTCACCTGAGAGCCTGAAGGAGTCATGGGCGTCGTGTGTGGGGAGGGGGAAGTGGGTGGGGGTCTCCACCATGAGGAAGCTTGGCTTAAAGACACATCCCAGGGACGTTTCTGGTCCCCACCGGTTGTTTTGCTCCTCAGCATGGCTTCCTAAAAACGCTGCAGGATTTCTCAAACATGCATGAATGAGTCAAAGTAAGACTTTGGGCATGTAAGAGAGCATAACATTTTAACATGATATAAAACTCAAAAAAGTTGATTTTACATGATATCGCCCCTTTAAAGTACAAAACCAGGGGGTTGGACTTAAGAGATGAAAGAACCAATTGGCGGGCCGCATCCTGGTCACTCACGGCTGCCAGCTGAACAGCCCTGATCTAGAACTTATTTGGCAGTTCTGTCACAAATATTGTGACAAAATAGTTCAGGAAACATTAAAGAAAATAAATAAAACTGAACAATATGACCCAAAGAGAATATAAAGATATCTACGCAGCATCAGGAGAAACTATTTTCAACTTTTCTGCACTTCTAAAGACTCCGAGTGCACAATAAAATGCATTTAACGGTTAAAAACGTGGTATGTGCATGATATGTCCCCTGCAAAGAGACACTTACCAGAGATACTTACCAGACTCCAGATCAGTGTGACACGATTTCCTCCAACATTTACGGCTGCAATCACGGCACAAGGATGAAAAGTAATGAAGAAACAGTTGGCATTTTGCGGAAGCCTCAGGAGATGTGCAGTTTAATAGGTAGTTTGAATGTGGACACCAGCTTGTTGCTATAAATGCAGTCTTAAGGGAACATTGTACATTCAGCCTGTTGTCTCTGCCCTTAGGCCCTCCTGTGAATGTCACCTGCAATATTTTCATCAACAGCTTTGGGTCGATCACAGAAACTACAATGGTAAGAAGACTCTGGATTTGAAATGGGAGAAAATACTATTTTTAATATATTAAATGGCTTAAAACCTTGAACTTTCTTTAAACATTTGTTCTAAACATGATGACGTTTTTATCATTGCTTTCTTTTTATGATCTTATTTTATAATAACAAAAAAATCCTCAATTTTTCCCCCCCTCGTCTCCACCAACTTCTTTGTGAATCCTCCTGGTGCTAAAGCTGCTCTCGCACTTCTGTTTTCTGGAGCGTAACAGTGCAACCTTCAGAGACCAGTGGGTCACTGACACCCTGATAATGAACTGTCCACTCAGCAATTAAAATGAAAAATTGAAAAACCGAGAGAAAAGGATGGGAGAAAAGGAGGGTCTGCATTTATAGTGTTATTGCTGCTGGGTCAGCGCGATACAAAAGTGAACAGTATGCTTGTTTGTCTTTGTGTGAATGCTTGTTTGTCTTTGTGTGTATGCTTGTTTGTCTTTGTGTCTATGGTGTATAATGATGTGATTGTGATGCTGTAATCCTGAGTGTTTTATGTGCTGCAGAACAGGAACCTGCTGTAAAACAGCAATTAGGCTGAGTCCGGCTTGATTTTTAATAATATTTTCCTGTTTAAAAAAACTGTTTAAGGGGAGCTAAGGGAGATCCGGAGGACCGGTTCTATGTCTCTGCAGAGAACAAAAACACTGATTATATTATCGTTTGTGCAGATGAAGCAGATTCTGTTAAGCAAACAAGAAATAATTACAAAAACCTAAATGAACCAAAATGACTTGTAGAATATTAATACATTTTTTTTCTTAAATTACTTGTAGATCTTGTTTAGAGCCAGGATTGTTCAGTTTGACCTGATGTTTCTTTTATGCACAAAGATCATTCATGTGATGAGAAGAGACAGAGTTAAGGCTGAGGATTTTGGATCTGTCACAAAACTGGACTGAGTGGAAAATTGTTCATTTATCTTCTTAAATTAAAGTGTTCTGGAAAAGCTGTTAAACGAGCAACAACTTTATTCTACCAATAATAAATCTGTTTAAATTAAAATAAAGTCAAACAAATCCAACAATTTTAAGAATAAAATGTTTCAGGTTCCTAGTGTTTTTTTTACAAATATATTATTTCTTACAATAAATTTATTTTTTGAATTTTTCACTTATATGTTTATCTTTGTTCATTCCTCTTGTCTTATCTTTAAGATCAGTTTCACTTTGACTTTAATCCTGTATTTTTTAAGCTTTTTTAAAGTCAGTTTTTACTTGGGCATGAAAAAGTTATGTCTTTTTTAAACCCCCTTTTTTTAAAAAAAGCTTGTTTTTACCCTTTTAACCTGTTGAAACCTCTAGTATTTAATATTGTTTATTGAATTGTCTTGCTTGATTTTACAGTTTTATTATTCATAAAGCACTTTTGAACATGATTTTGAACTAAGTTCTCTAAAAAAACATTGTCATTATGTTTCAGTACATTTTTATATGTGTAGTCAACTTACAGGATGTAAAACATGTTTATCTAACAGTGACTCATCTGTTTTTTATGTCTTTAAAATACAATAACCGAAAAAGGACTCCTGAGTTTTCTATCTGAATTAAATCTTTTTCTCATTATATATTTGTTAATAACTATGTTGTGATTTTGCACAGGACTACAGGCTGAACGTATTTCTACGACAAAAATGGAATGACCCTCGCCTGGCGTACAGTGAATACCCAGATGACTCTCTAGATCTGGATCCTTCCATGTTGGACTCTATCTGGAAACCTGATTTATTCTTCGCAAATGAGAAAGGAGCCAATTTCCACGAGGTCACAACTGATAACAAGTTGCTACGGATTTTCCAAGATGGCAGCGTTCTTTACAGCATCAGGTATGTAAAGAAGATAATATTTCTGAACCTAACAGCCTCTGGGTGCTGGGTTAGAAACACAACGATATGATGAACTCAATTAACCTGGAGTGGATGTATTATGTTTAAAGTTCAGTGCAGGTTTGGTGTTCATCCGTTTTATTTATTTTATGTAGAAATGCCTTAAACTTTGAACAAGTGGGAAAAGAAAGTGAATATTAATATGTACCACTGACTGCTCTGAAGATATAAAATTAAATTTTCAACTAGCGACCATGATATGCAGAGGTGTAGCTACAGTAACAAGTGCACACATTTTTTTTGAGGAGTTGTAATTTTACCAAGTATTTTTTTATTGTAACTTTTACTTCTATTTAGTTATATTCAAAACATAAAAAGGATCATTTTACTTCTTTACTTTGAAATTGAACATCTTGTTACGCACTAAAAATTTTAATATGAGCGAAACTCATCATAGAAGGAGTTGTTTATGCACTCTAAAAGACAAAGTGTTGAATTTACTTAACCAAGTTATGTCAAACGGTTCCATTAAACTTTTCAGTAAATGCAAGGAAATGTGTGAATTGTTGCTCTATTTACTCAACTCGGTTTAATCACTAAAGTGGAACCAGTTTGGTTAAGTAAATGTGTCTCTTCAGAGTGTGTGTAAAAGTACTTTTCTTTTTTTATTTTCCCAATTATTGTGAGCAGTTTTATGACTTTCACTGAAATACTTTTCTTATCAGTGAAATTCATTTTTACCAGTCATTTTTCTGTTAAGGGATTTTTACTTTTACTTGATTTTTTTAAGTACTTTATACACGTCTTATGTGTACTGAGATCCGTTCTATTCACATTCTTACCCAAAAGCAAATTTTTAACTAGCATCTCGACACGAAGACTAAATTGTTCCCATTCATTTAGTCAAGTTCTTAAAAGTAAAGATAAGGAAGTTTGACAAACATTAAAAGTTTGTTTTTTAGCACAAGTGAATCTTAAAGAGCTATAAGCTAAAAACCTGACTGATCAGATAAAACTTCATGGAGCATCTGACATGGAGCTAGTGGGGGGGGGGGTAGACCCAGCTTGGGTGTCCTTGTGTTATATGTTCTGATAGTGGCCCGAATGTTGGGGTGGGTGTAGTATGTCTTCTGGGGTGGTATTGGGTTGGTGGCCGTGGGTGGTGGCTGGGGGCCGTGCTGGGCTGGCTGGTTGGCCCCTTTGCTGTGGCGGGCCCCCCCTGGGTGCCCCCCTTGCTCTGTCGGCAGTTGGATGGGTGCTCTTGGCCGGGCCGTCCTTGCTGGGGAGCGGTGGCCTCTCTGGGCGGCGGGCCGGCTATGGGG
>NW_013952403.1:671102-674396 GCF_001266775.1 Austrofundulus limnaeus | reverse complement strand
GGTGTGGAGGGGATGGCTATGAGGGGAGAAGGGAGGCCATCCTAAAAAAAAAAAAAAAAAAAAAAAAAAACACATGGCTTTCAAATACTGTTCATCTGCTAAAAGTTGTTGTGTTAGCCTTGGCACGTTTTTGCTTTTCTGCACGAAACGTCCACATTTCGCATGTTATAAAGCATGCACTGCACAATAAGCTGTGATAACCACGCACCAAGACTAGACAGAAAATAAAGGAAAAAAGCAACAAAAGTGCTAAAAATAATAAAGCTTTGGAGGACCTTTTTAAACTATTGATCAAGACCACTCTAAGAAAATTGCAAGAAAGCAGAACATAAAAAAAGACGGGTGGGTAAAATCTCTTCCATCATAGTTGCTCAACAATTAAAATCTTTGCAACTTTCAGGAATAAAAGCAGCAGCGAGCATTTTCAAGAAAGTCTAAACAAAAGTTATTGTTGTAATGTCAACATTATGTGGTTCATGATGACTTCAAACTGATCTTTCAGGGGAGGAGACATACATGATCAGCTTTATTCAGAACAATCACATTCCTAATCACAGTGGAATTATTACCTGGACATGATTTGCTTATAAAGCATGTTTTGTAATTATGGATCAATTGTCACCGTGTGACGTGAAACATGACACCATTTAAGCAGTGAGGACAATTTAATCTTTAGGGGATTTGTCATTTGTTCAGCTGTTGGAAAAGATATTGTGTCATCAGAAGACATTAAGGAAAGTGTGCATCTGTGTGTGAATTACAGGAAGTTCACGTCTCGCCTTTTGGCAATACATTACGGCAGGTAATTACACAGCTATCGTCCGGGCAGATGCTCACACAGCTCTCGCTCCGTCTTCTTTAAGGATCTTTGAAGACATAAAGCAGCACAACAAACAAAATCAGGATGCCTGCACCAATTACTTTTCTATTATTGATTCGGGGGGAGGAATCAAACTGTAGCTCAAGATGTTTCTCATGCAACTGTTTAGTTTTCTTCTTTTATTAATTTATATTAAGGTTGCGGAACAATCGCGCTTTTATTGATCAATTTGACTGTTTCCTGTTTGCTGATCTTTGGTGTCTCTTCATGTCTGGTATCTTTTCCTTGAGCCTCTTTGTGTTTTCAAACATCTTCTATTGCTGCTTCTGTTTCCTCTTATCTGTCTCAGGCTGACTTTAACCCTGTCCTGCCCTATGGACTTGAAGAATTTCCCAATGGACATTCAAACCTGTACGATGCAGCTTGAGAGTTGTGAGTTTCTACTTCTTTCTCTTTATTATTCTTTTCTTTTTCCTCCCATCTTTCTGGGTTTTATATTTTAGACTTTACATTAAAAAATTACACCAGCACTGTTAAACCTGAGAGGTTTTTGTTTTTGTTTTTTGCCATTTAGTGTAAAATTAAAAGTAACTCACTATTAAAGCTTCATTGCCCAAACAGTGACTTTCAAGGCGTAATTTGAAAAACAGAAAACATTTTAAAGTTATTTTTTTCCTGCAGCAAAGCCACAAGTAAAAAGACATTAGTCTCCAGCAGCTTCAGAAGGAGACTAATGTTCGTGCTGTGGTCCCAGAATATGAGAAATGTCTTCATAATTTATAAAGAAATGAGGCACATTGTAGAAGTATGTTTAGAATAAATTGTAATCTTGTTCATCTAATCAAAAATATCTTGAAATAAATTTGGATGATCATCTTGAAGTTTCACTCTATAAACATTCATAAACAGCATGTTCACTTTCATTATCATGTAAAAACCAAAACCAGGCCGAAGAGCAAAGATGCAAATCAAACAAGCATGTTGTGTAAAATAAATAAATAAATAAAATAAAAATTAAAACAAGTCATTTTTTATGTTATAGCAAAAGTAACATCTGTGTGATGCATCTTCCAACTTCCACCAATAGACGGACCGTGAAATAATGAACTGAGGGAATTTCCACTCAGGCTGAGGAGCAAACCAATGAACATATTAACACGTGTGACGGTATTCAGCGCGGACGTTTTACAGTCTGTCGGCTCATAAAATCTATTTTACATCAATGTAATAGTTAGAATCTTTAGTGCAGCCTGGTACGCTTCAGCAGACATCTCTTCTGTGCAGTCTGCACACATGAAACAAGAACAATAKTCWGATTTTATCAGTCCTATTAATTTTAAAAATGGTTATATGTCTACTACCTTGCTGCCTTAAATATGTAAGCCTTTTTTTATCCAGAAATTAGTATGTTTTAAAGCTGTGTGAGTTTTCTTTAGACTAACTTTAGTCAAACATAATGAAGATTGGTTTTTTTTCCCTTGCATATTCAATGCTTTGCTAAAAAGCGCTGCTTTACTGTGACCTCGGTTCTGAGTAGAAAAAGGGAAGTTGCCTGTTGGAAATCGCTTTGTTTTTAAATCATAAAAAGTAATATTAAAGCTGCAAATTTAAACTGTTTTTAGTTTAAACAATATTTGGGTTTGAAAGCAACACAATGTCTGGAACACGGAGGCTACAAAAGCATGCACCTTTTCAATTAGAACTGAACTGAGAATTACTGTATAATCTCTCTTTTTAGTCCTTCCTCACTTTTTGGCAAAGATTGTATTTCCCTTTATGAAACCAATTTCCAGGATTTGAATAACACAACTTGGAATCACAGTTTATTTATTATGAGACCCACCACATTACCTTGAAGTTAAACAGAAGAAATTTTTTAAGCTTAGAAGAGAATGAAACAGGAACGAAACTTTTATCGTAATCATTTCAGGTTTCTCTCATAAATAAACTAGCTTAATATTTCTATGTCTGATTCTGTAAGAAACAAGTTAAATGAAAATGTTTTAAGAACAGACGTTTGTCCATATATCAGGATGTTTTCTTAGATTGGCATGAAAACAGTTCAACATTTAATAGCATTAAATATTTTTTTCTTGTAGTGTAAAGAACTGATCAGGTACACTTCTAGGTTCTTGAAAGGTGTGTGTGTGTTTTTGTTTGAGGAACTGTTTTACATTCTGCTGCCTTTAAGTTGAGAGGTAATCATTTCTGACTAAAGGCTCAGTGAGGACACTTGGCCTTGTGTTGACAAGTGCTAGTTTACCACCCAAGGGTGCGATCACCTTGTCTACAACCTAATGTTAGGAAGATGTTATAGGTCCTTCAGCTATAACACCATCTGTTCCACTAGAAAAAGGAAGAGGAGAAAATGGTGTAAAAAATGTATATCTTTGAGGTTTATTGAGCCATGGCCAATCTTTCTTTCTGAGCTTTCATGCCATGGACTATATACAGTATATACTGTGTATATATAT
>NW_013952403.1:660125-669652 GCF_001266775.1 Austrofundulus limnaeus | reverse complement strand
GCTTTATTCTGAGACATCAAAGCCTTGTAAAATATAGTCAGCCTATAACATTTAGTTTTGCCTGGAGCCATTAGTGTACAGAAGCCTCAAATCTACTTTGGAACTAATGCAGTAAAAAGAATAAAACTTACACAAGGGTGGAAAAGACGGAGACTGTAAATTTAAAGCATAACTGCCTGAGCTTTTTTTAGTATGACTCTTTAACATGAGAAAATATATAATGTTCATTTCCTCACTGCAAGTATTTTTTGACGTACTGACTCATGAATTTCATTTTTAGTCCTCCTCAAATACGGTGTCAGTTCTGTTTGGATGCTCTCGCGGCTATAATTGGCAGAAACAAAGAGGAACCTTTCATTATGTTTAGAAAGAACATTGGTATGCCTCTTAGCTGGTGAAGGAGGATGCGTGAGGTATGGTGGATTCTTTCCAGGAACAAAATCAGTGTGTTTTAGTGGAGCTGTTTCTCAGACGGATGGTGGAGCGTTGGCTGTAACATCTTGAATAATTGATGTCTTTGTTGCTCTGCCTCTAAAGGTTCCCAGCAGACATCAGTATTATTCAGACGTGTGAAGAACTGCACATTGCTGTTGCATGCAGTATTTTTATCATACCAATAATTGGGCAGCTTGAAAACAACCACGGAAGAAGCCTTGTAAACCAGCATGTGTACATAAGTGATTGACACATTCTGACTAGTGCTGTTGCTAAAACTACAAACTCTTATCAGTTTATGAGCTTGGAATTGATTTACCACTGGTTTAGGCAGATGCTCGTTTTTTAGTTTGACTTCGCTACTGTACCTGTTCTGTGTGACCTTTATTGTGACAAACAGGATGGTTAGGAGTAGCTCGGCAGATGAGCAGATTTCCACTACATCCCCTGAGTCTTTCAGGTTTGAGTTAACCAGATGGGATTTATGGTGTTTGAAGAGATTTGGATTTTTTTCTGGGATGGTTCAGGTTCATTCGTCTATTTTGGATGTAAAGGTCTCTGTAAATCAGTCTAAAGATAAAATATACCCTGAGATATAATATACTATTTTATAAACAATCAAAATGCTTTTATTTTTCTGACACTTCTTTGTTCATCTGTTGAACTTTTTCACAAATATCTTGAAAGATTAAAATTCATCATTTTTGTTTTTAAACAGTTTCAAAAATCCATAACAGAGCACAAAACTATCCTCACTAAGGTTGTATTCACACCAGGAAAATCCTTTGGTCCGATTTTTTGGTCCAGACTAAGTAGCAGACTTTTTTTTTTCCTTTGGTGCGGTTTGCATTCACATTGTGCTTTTTGCAAGTGAACTATAATTAATAAACAAAGCCATGCAGGTGACGGTCATTGTTCCCATTGAACAGAAATGATGGGGGCAGGACAGAGCACAGACCCTGAAATAAAGATGGTTCTGTTAGTATAACTGAATACTAAGAATATCAAGAGCAGCTCATTCAGTGGCGTTTTTGCAGACAGCATTGTCAAATGTGCGATGCAACCTAAAGAAGATGAGATACTCTGCGTTCCCTGACCTACAACGGCTCATTTTTTGTAGCGCATTGTTAGCATTAGCAACACTGAAGGGCTAATGTTGCTTAGCTACGGTGGCCCGTGAAGTCCAAAAAGGCCACCAGAAGCGATTGTTTGGAAGCGGACCGAGACCACCTCAAAAATGGGTCTCGGTCCAGTTGTTTGATCTACACCAGGGTTCAGATGAGTGTATTCACACCTGCATAAAACAAACTCTGGTCTGTTTAAAGCTGACCAAATGTGTCAGGTGTGAATACACCCTGAGTTTTTTTCTCTCTGTCTATTTGCACGGGACAAAAATATTTTCCTCTGTGTTCTTTTTTATTGTCCAGTTGGTTACACCATGAATGACTTGATCTTTGAGTGGCTGTCTGACAACCCTGTTCAAGTAGCCGATGACCTGACCCTCCCACAGTTTGTGTTGAAAGAAGAAAAAGATTTGGGTTACTGCACAAAATACTACAATACAGGTACTGAATGAATGGGGCTAACTATCTGAAAAATGTTTTATCATTTTTATTAACACAAAATGTAACTTTACAAACTATTTTATATTTCATTTCATCATCGGCATATAATTGAACAAACCATGTAATATGCCTGCAGGTAAATTCACCTGCATTGAGGTGAAGTTCCACCTGGAGCGACAGATGGGTTACTACCTGATCCAGATGTACATCCCGTCTCTCCTGATTGTCATCCTCTCCTGGGTGTCGTTCTGGATAAACATGGACGCTGCACCAGCCAGAGTTGGTCTGGGTATCACCACTGTGCTCACAATGACCACGCAGAGCTCTGGCTCCAGAGCTTCACTGCCCAAAGTGAGTCAGCAAAATTTTTTCTGATTATTTCCAATTAATGACAATCACATCATTTGTGGGTTGAACCAGTGGTGCTCACAAAAAACTGAATATCCTGATTTCCGTTTAATTTACCCTTTCAATTCACTGAAATAAAAAGGCCCCAAGATTTTAAAATAGTATCACCTTTTGGTTTTATTTCCCAACAAGGCTAGAAACAAGAAAATAAAACAAGTGACAGACATTTAATGACAGTTACAGACAAATAAAAAGACCTTCTAATTGTGATTTCCCAAGGCTAGTTTAAGTCACTCATTTAAGGGAGGATTTGAATAAGAATAAATGAAGTCATAGCACGAGGCAGATCCTGATTTATGATGAGGCTAGAGAAAATAATTAAGGGGAACACAATGGGTGTGTAATTAAAATGTATGTATACTTTAGTGTTTGTGACAGTCAGCAAAACACTGCTTAACTGCATGAAGCTTAAATGATGTGAAGTGACGTATCTTCTTTCATGAATGACCCAGCTCCTCATGTCTTGGCAGTGACCTGTCTTATGGTTGTGGGTCAGCTGACCACGACCCACTGACTCGTTTCAGTTCTAGGTCATCCTAAAGATATGCGTCAGTGGGACCTAGAACGGAATAATGGTCGTCTTATTAACAATCCACAAATTAACCATCACCTACATTGATTGGCTGTTGATCTGTTCACAGGTGTCCTACGTAAAGGCCATCGACATCTGGATGGCAGTGTGTCTCCTGTTTGTGTTTGCTGCCCTGCTGGAGTACGCAGCCGTCAACTTCGTCTCAAGACAACACAAGGAGTTCATCCGGCTGAGGAAAAAGCAGCGGCAGCAGAGAATAGTAAGTGTAAAACGTGCAGAAACGAACCGTTAAAATGTGGAAAAATTCACCCACTGACACTGTCTGTATCGGATTCCAGCAATGTGAGGTAAACACACGCACGCGCAAACACACACACACACACGCCCTTGTCAGCTCCTATAACACTGAGTTGTGCCTCTTGTTATTGTGGCTTGCTGTATATTCAGGCACTGACAACATCAACACGCTACAGCTGGCTGTCATATTACATGAGGACGCTCTGCTCATCGCAGCTCAGCTCATTTCCATGCTGGTGCACTGACCTGTGAGCAGCTTTTTGAACCTTTTCATTTTTGCTGAATTTCCACCAGCAGCTGGCACTGGGATCCCCCGAACCCTGCTACACTGATTTATTTTTTATTTTTTGTTTTTTTACATTTACTGTGGAACACACAGCAGAATATTTCACAGTAAATTGTTGGCAGGCCCACTTGAATCTCACAATGACAAATAGGATTGTTTATCAGGCTCATCCTCATTTGATCCTCATATTTTTTCTGAGAGTAGTATTTCTCTGGGCCGAAACTAAAACTTGACTCAATGTTGAGAGAAAATAAACAGATTTTTAGTTGTAGTCTCACTGGATTCTGAGCGTTGGAGACGAGAGAGCCGTCCGGCAGCATATTGCACAGCCAATTTTTGACAATCAGTGCTTATTTTCATGTGCACAGCTTGTAAAGCTGGGTTCCTCTGTGGTTCAGTCATCACGCACTGTAAATTATTAAAGCTATGACATTTATAAACCAACACACTCAACCATCATTACAAAAAACATAGAAACAGAACTTAACCTGCAGTTAACCTGAGATCCAAGCTTTTGTTCATACATGGGATTAGTAGGACCTAATAACTAGACTCTGTCATGGTACCGGTAGTGTTTTTCGCAAAAAAAAAAATGTCATCGTATGAGGACACTAGGTCTAAAAATGTCATGCTTGTTGAATAATACCTGAGCCACTACCATGCAGAACTTGCTAAACTTCATGATAGCCTTTCTGTAGGTACTATTTTCCTGGTTACTTTGGCAATACAGCATCCAGATGTTGACCAGATCAAGATCAGTGAAGTGCCTCATCATCCTCAATGACAACTTTCAGATTGCTCCTCAGTTTAAAGAGCCAATTACAAGACATGCTGGCAGGAAATTACAGCACATTTGACCAGAACATCCTTGGTATAATTAATTCGTTGAATAAATGTACAGCTTGTAAGAACTATTAACACTTCTGAAGTGTTTTAAATGTCCCCAGATTTATCACACCACAAGGAACTATCAATAACATAATATAGTCCTGACGTCTTCAAATGAGGACTTCGTCTTTATCAACATTGTACTTTAATATAATTGCAATAATTTGTCAAATCTGCATGCCTTATGAAGCTAAAGATGTAACTGTGCATACATACATTAGTTTTAAGCATGAAATATGATTTGGATTCTTACCTTGCCCATTGTCTGATAAGAGTCGCTGTAGGAGCTTTTCACTGGGATCCCGTCACCTTGTTTTCACAAAATGAGAGTAATGCTGTCGTGTGACCTCTAAAGGGTTTGGTGGTGTCTATAATGAGGCCAATTGGTTAACTGAAAAAGTTGAAAAAAAAGTAGACTATCATGGTGAAGAGAGGCAAAAAAGCAATGTCCTCATATGAGGACGCAGGGTCTCAGGAGGCTAAGGCACTTCCCAACACAAGAGCATGAGAGATGTTTAAAAACTTTTAAGCTGAAATATTAGTAATTTGTTTTTGTACACGAACTTTTAAATCTTGTAGTATAATTTTTTTTGTCTTGCCAGGTTATTAGTTTCTCCAATCCTATCTTTATCTCAGCCTAGGGAAAAGCTTATCGGAAATCGAGTGATATGTAAACTTATTGACTTGAAGTATCTTAAATCTTGTTTTTCTTTTTTTTAGAATCCTTTGAGTATAACAGATTCTCTTGGTTTCTCCATGTACGAGACATAAATTGTCCATAAATTACTTTAAATAATCTCAGTACATCCAGATCCTGCAACATCCATCTTGTAGAAAGTTTTTAAAACTAAGCTCTTGCTTTTTTTCTTCTTAATTTTTTTTTTATTTTGCAGCTGGATGCAACAAAACGTACTTTCATATAAATAGGACTGAAAAAAGTACCTCTAAAAGTATTTTTTGTTTTTGTTCATGACATCCTTTTTCACACTATTATGCATCTTCCAAAATTCTTCAATTTCCAACATGACAATTAAGAGACTTTTTTTCCTTTTACCTGAAAAGAAACAGACCAAACATCTTCACAATTACAACTTAGAGGTCGTACAGCCTCTCTGACTTGAGACCAAATTATCCGTAAACTGTGAAAGTCCAGCTGATTTATCAGGCAGTCTGTGCATCCGGCATCAATACAAGAGAAAGTAATGTTCTTTGAGATAAAAAGGATGTTTCCTCGTCCACATCCATCGCACAATTAGTCCCTTTGAGAAGTCTGAGGTCGCAAACCATCCAACTGATAGGTATTGACACGCCTCCTGATTAGTTGTGCAGGAGGGAAGTTGTGAATCTAACAGAGTCCAAATCCCAGACAAACAAAAGGTTTAATGAATGCCACCATCTGGCTTTGTGTTTTGGTTTAGTAGACATCAAAGATTTCAAGCTGCCACTTTTTTTCTGTAATCCACACACTGTAGCCCTTAAGACAGTAAAAATAGTCTGATCTGTACTTCCATTGTCGTTGTTACAGATTTTATTCTTAGAGGAATATGTATTTCTTTTCAGGGATGCTTCACTGAACAGCCACAGATGGGGGTTCTTTGAGATCTGCTTCCTGTTTATATTTTTTCAATACTTTTGGTGATTTTCTCCAGAGACTCCTCAGTCATTTTATAACAGTTAAGCATGGAATAAAGAGCAATAAATGTTATTTTTCTGTTTTCCCTTTCGATGGAGGCGATTGGCAGTCAGGCTGGGAGTGCTGAGTCGTTGCGGAAAGCCACTGACAATCCTGGTAACAACTCAGCCTACAGGAGTCTGAGTCAGCGTTGCAGCGTCTGTGCAAGGGTAAAAAAGAGAACCTGTGTCGACCCTGACCTTCCAACCTAATTTTTATCCTCGCCTGCGGCTTCCCAAATTGATGGTGTTGTGAAACTTTCACCTCAGACATGAATTTATCCCGGTGTCTCTCACACAATCAAACCCAGGTTGTGATCTCACCCTGTCCCACATAACCTTTGTTGCTGACCTTATCCTTCTGTGTGGCAGTACAAACAGGAGGTTTTTACTCTTTATACTTTTCCAGTGTGTCACCAATAAATTTCAAGTACAATTCAAAGCACATTTTTGCYCCTATTTCATTTTTTAATCTTCCTTTTCAGGATATGTTTTACAAGTCTCAATATTTTCTGAGATCTCTCACATCTCCAACGTCTGATGCCTTTGAGCAAGGGTGCCCAAACTTTTTCTTGCCACTTTTAGAATGTTTTCTTCTCACTTTCATTCACTGTTAAATAATGTATACATTTGTTTAGCATAAGATTTTTAAGAACTTATATTTTTAAGCACTATTACAGTACATTCCCACTGAAAAAAACAACTTTTAAATAAAACTGATGACGATAAGAACAGATAAAAGAAACCAAACCTCTGTTGAGTTCTCTTAAAGGCCCAGTGTGTAGGATTTGATGTTTTCAGCGACATCTAGTGGTTGAGTGGTTGAATCATCCTCCCTGGTCCTCCCCCCACCCCCACCCCCGCTTCCAAACACAAAGGCATTGCTACGGTGTCTCTCAGGTGTCAAAAACCTTTGATAATTCCAACCRCGATGTCTACCAGCAGCTTCAGGGCTAGTGATGTTTCAAGTGGTAAGATTATGAGCTTTAWTAAGTAAAATTATCCCAGCTACAATGACAGACAACAAATATTACATTTATAGTATTACAACTAAAACCATTTTTGACGCCGCCTCCGCAGTTTGTCCTTCATGAGCCTTCGTAGACAAGATGGCGGCTGCCTGTAGTGGCGACCCGCGACCATGGAGATATAAACAGCTTTTTATAAGGTAAAAATAATAAAACAAGGTCTTTGTCTGCAATGATTAGACATGTTTTTATTATTGTCATTAGTGATTATCTCAGTTTCGGCTAAAAGAATTGACAAAATCCTACACACTGTGCCTTTAAAAAATACATACAGAATGTGAGGGCATGCTTTTAAAACCTTTTTCACATTTAAATCATTGAGTTGGGTTCTATATAAAGTGTAACTGCAATGCTTTTATCTCAGTTTATCCATATTTTAACTTTACCAGCCCCTTTTCTGAGGTGCTTTTCTGAGCACGTTTCAAACCCAAGGCCCGCGAGACAAATGTGGCCTGCCTCTGCATTTTATGTGGCCCTCAATACTCCATTGCTACAAGGAGTATAATGTATTGTGTTTATTCCAACTTAAACACAAAGCTGTAATGCTGACGTGGTTCTCTGTAAAAAGGAATTTGACACCCCTGTTTTAGAACATGAAACATAAAAACATCCGCAGGATCTTAAAATGCAGGAATACTACTGTAGTATTATGATAATTATTATGTGATGATTCAAAATTAATATAATAAATACATTTAAAAAATCAATGTTATTTTTAAATTTAAAAAGACATCACAAACATATRTCTTTCACGTATAAATCATGTTTTTTAATGAGTCCTCTTGTATCTATCTATTCTACRTACATCTTTGTGACCTTTGTGTACAGAGGTTCTGCTGTATATTTGTGGAATATTTTTCCTGTTKTGGAATAATTATCTGGGGTAATTCTGACAATCTTTGAAGCTCTTTGTGAATCATCTTGAGCCAAAGTCAAACATTTTTTTCTCACAGCCTTGCAGAACTCTTTAGATCTGGGTGACGCCACACACTTCCATCAGTCAAGATGGCATCAGACCCGACATGTCAGTGGTACAAATAAGATGTCACTTCAAAAGGATTGTTCATTATGCTGTGAGACGTCGGTTTCAAGTTTGGTGCATACGAGTGTGTGCTTACTTGTGAATTTCTTCTTGATATTTATGAGAGAACACGTTTTACCGTCCAGTTAAAATTTGATTTATATCTAAACGCTTTTAAATTCAAGATACCACGGAAGTCTAACTGTTTTTATCTCAGCTACACAAAATCAATCTTTGCTCGACGAAGTGATTGTATCTTGTTTCTGTTTGTTCAGATTAGGTAAAGCAGATGAATTAAAGAGACTCAAGCTGATCTGCAGCTAGTTAAAACTTTTCATTCATGATGTACAGATATACAATATGAGTTATATCAATAAAACAAATGCATTGTTACCAAATTTGTGCTGATTTTAAAGACCTGAACCTAAACAGGAATGTCCAATGTGTTAACTAAGAGGGAAGTTTTTTTTCTCCAGATCATAATTTGATAACTAAAGCAGGCTGAATAGATTTTGTGCCAACAGATTACAGTGTGTAGCTGCTCCTGAAAGAACAGGGCAGTGATGATGTTATCTTTAGAGAAACATGTTAGCTGATGATTTACTGGATCATTTAAAAAGGAGTAAAAGGGATAATTAGGCTGTGCTGGTCCCAACTTCCTTTGTTGCCGGGTGCAATTTGTCATTCAGACAGCTTATAGTAACAATAAAGTTATTTACAACCAGWCAGATGTGAAAGGAAAGAGGTTTAAATTAACGTAACAGCTTTATGAAGTCTAAACAAATATCAAAAGTCAGAAGTTTAATTTTTTTTCTCAGGAATTTAAGAACGGATGTCAACATACATTATTAGCATAAAGTTGCTTTTAGTGTTTTCGGGCCAAATCTGTGGAGTCAAAAGGCAGAGAATTTGGCAGCGCACCCAGCTTGTGTCTGTGAGAGAAGTAGGGAGGATGGATTAGAGCTTTCAGGGCTCTTCACACAGACTACTAATCATCCGGTTTAGATCACACGTCTTCACTTTAAAAGTGAATCATTCCAAGTGTCACCGGGATGTCAGAGTTAAGCTGCGTGTCTGCTAATATTCTCTTCAAAGGGCAGGAACGGTCTCAGCCAGTTCAAAACAAACGCACCGTCGATCATCAAAGTCATATCATTACTGCATTCTTATTTGATATCATTTTATCATAAACCCTGAGGATCCTTTATGCTTTGTACCTGCAGTTTTAGGGTTAACTGTTATTAACATTTAGACTTCTATTTTGTTTCAKTCATTTCATTTAATATTTTCTTTTAAAGGTTGCAGGGAGCTGCTGATGTCCAGTTGTCACTGGGTGAGAACCGGATTTGACCCTGACCTCCAAACTCACCATGTCGCCCGATTAATTCTTATATAT
>NW_013952403.1:642392-660010 GCF_001266775.1 Austrofundulus limnaeus | reverse complement strand
ATATATAATAGTAGCTAATGGCTTTAATTTTTCAGTTAAATTTCTGAAATCTGACTCTGTTTTATTTGTTTCTCCTTTTTTTGAACACTTAGTGGTCAAATAAWTTTTTTCAAGAAATATTGCACAGACAGAAAGCTGGAGGGAAGTTTAAAAAARGCAAAAATAAAAAAGTCAATCTAATAAATGTTTTAAATCATTGTCCTGATATCACATTTGTTTTAATAATTTATAAGGAGTTTTGAAATGTTACTTTGACTTATTTTGTCCTGTTCTTATCATCAACAGTTTGTTGAAAATTTRCTTTTTCAGTGGGAATATACAACAAAGTGTTTGTTACAAAGTGTATATTACCAAATAATATAATTGGTGTGTTAATAATTACTGAATAAAAGGSAGAAAAACATTCTAAAAGTTCAGATATTTTTTGTAGCATTGTTGGTGGGTTTAAAAGCAGGGGTCCCCGGCCAGAAACTAATGCTGTTTAGGGGGGCCATGGCATGGAAACGTTTGGGAACCCCTCCTTTGTATTTTTTTTGTATTGTTTTATTTTATTTTGGCAAATGGTTCACTCTCACACCCAAACCCATTTTTTGTAATCTGTTTCATTTTAATTCTCAGTGAATTTGTTTTTTATTCTATTCTATTTAATGTTTTTTTATTTTTTTATTTTTTTGCTTGACTCCACAGGAGGAGGAACTCGTGAGAGAGAGTCGGGGTTTTTACTTCCGAGGTTACGGACTCGGCCACTGCCTCCAAACCAAGGACGGAGCCGCGGTGGAAGGTGCCACCGTGTTCGCGCCACCACCTCCCATCACCATGTACAACGGAGAGATCCTCCACAAGCGCTTCGTGGACCGGGCCAAAAGGATCGACACCATATCCAGAGCAGTCTTTCCACTGAGCTTTCTCATATTCAACATCTTCTACTGGGTCACCTACAAAGTGCTGCGACACGAGGACATCCATGCAAATTTGTAAAGCGCTTTCTGCCGACGTCACGTCCGAACCAAAACTGCCTGTCTGACCTACATTACAAAGAGGGAAAGGTGTCGAGAAGGTATCGCTGCTTCTCAGAGAGCCACTAACAAGACAAACCCGTTGTGCTCAGGTGTGTCTTCAGGATCTCAGACGGTGAGAGATTAAGAAGAAAAAAAAACTAGATTAAGCCTAGTGGCTTCATGCTGGGGTTAGTGATTACCTTCGTGTCTTTGTTGTGATTCACTTGGATCAAAACAAGACAAAACCTTGCTGATGTGGGTTTTATTCCAGAAGACGAACCTGGCTGAATGGGACATACTGACTTGAATTTTGACACAGCTTTAAATGAATGTTTTTGAAATGTAAAATATGTTTTTTTTTGTTTTGTTTTCCTTTATAACTTCTTGTTAAATGGATTTTGGGGGAAGGAATGGGTCTCTGATGTTTATAATTATCAAATTAGCTACAAATCATTTGAAGTATGTGTAATAATAAATTATATGTATACCAGTGTAATAAATTGTATATAAACAAAGCTGTTATTTAAAATGCACAAAGCACAAATATGTATTTCTTTTTGTCAAAATTTGAATAAATTATTATTCTGCCAGGAAACCAGTAATGGCTTTATTTCTGTTTAATCTGAACATTCARTTGATTACTTCAACCTCCTAGGACATGACCGCAACATGTGTGGACAAAAATGCACGCAATGCAAGAGTTTGTGTCTTAGGAGGTTAAAAAAAGAACTCAATCTGTTTTCGGTGCATTAGAAAGTCAATCAAACCGACAGCTTGGCTAACAATTACTTTTCTATTTCAGTCCGCTAATAACCCCCACCCGCTCAAAAAAAATTAAATAAAAAAAGAGGAAAGAAAGCTTAAACTAAAASCGGAAATCAAATTCCACAAAAAGAATTGCAAATGTTGCAGATGTAAATAAGTCTGTGAACAGATTTTAGAAACCGTTGCATCAGAGCTGCCAGTTCCTTTCCCCCCATGTCTCGGGAGCGATGCTGAAGGTGTGGAAAGGCAGGGATGTGACAGAGGAAGGGGGGGGATGAACGGGCTTTTTTAATGGGAAATCAGAAGGTTGTTTTATCAACTAATGAGTTTGAAAAGGCCTCAGCGTTCCTCTGCTAATGACAATGAATTCAGAGAGGCGGCTGGAGCCCACTGTCTTTTTGTCTGCAGTCTTAATCTACTTCTCTTTATTGTACGGGTCCCCTGTTAATGAAAAAGAGTGAGTTAGACTCTGTTTGTGTGTGTGTGTGTGTGTGTGTGTGTGCGTGCGTGCGTGCGTGTGTGCGTGCGGTGGAGGGTGAGGAGCAGGTGGGTGGTTTATATGCCATCCTTGGATTTTATGCTTTCATTCCTTTCTGTATTTATTACATTGTTTATTATTCTCATAACTGCAAAAACTAAATAGATGATTTATTTAAGCAATAATTCAGATATTTCCTGAGTGGACTTCAATGGAAGGGCTGTGTACAGTTATTATCTTACCTGTTATGGATGACTTTTTCAACAAGCTGACTTTGGGAAGACAGAAGCTGTTTTTGGACCGAACAACTCCAAGGGCTTTTGGGGGGATTGTGTGTTTGTCTCTGCCTTGCCTGGGGTTAGGCTTGTGTTTAGGTTGGCCAGTGATCAGTGCAGTCATGGCCCTGCATGTGACAACTCCAACAACTAAAACGGAGGTGTGGTTGGAGCTGTGTGTTTGATGGATGTCTTTGGATTAATGATTATTGCAAAGTCGGAAAATGTGACGAAAACATGAGTTTAAAAAAAATGAAAGAAAAGCAGCAGATAGTAGCTGAAACAGGAGAGCCGGAGGGTCTCGGCAGTGAACGGCAGTCTGGTGTGTTTTTGGCTTCTGCACCCGAGCTCAAGCCCAACARTCCCGAAACCGCTCTTTGTTTTTTCTGCCAACATCACTGTCCATCCATTTCTTGAAGCAACGTTCCGTCTTGAAAGTGTTGTTCGAAATACTGCAAATACAGTTTRTAAAAAGTTGAGGATGCTGAAAGAGCCTTCAACTTGCTCAACCAATCAGCAAACACTTATGGACCAATCACATCACTTCATGCCATTACAGTCTCTGCTGAACTGAGAAAGCTCTAAAGTAGGAGCTAAAACTGGATTAAAAATTGTTTAAAAGAAATAGGAAAAAGTCTTCTGTAGTGTCACACTGTTGATTATGTAGCTGTTATGAAACATTTATGATTAAAAATGTTTTGAAATAGCAGAAATCCGCATGTTCAGACTGGCTGTCAGCTCCTCTGGAAATGACCTTTCCACTAAACTCCTCTTAATAATCTGAAATATTCCTTTAAGAAAAACCTACAGCAGTGTAAAAGTTTGTGACACTTTGTTTCCACTTCGGGGCAAAGATACTAAAATAATATGCTCTTCTTTWCTGCCACTGATAGCTTCAGGACACAGTAGCTTGGGAAATTCACTAAAGTCCCTCATACTTCCCCATGACGGCTTAAGTAGATTTACCAAACAGAATGTGAGGGCATGCAAATGTCTAAAATATTGGCTGTGGCCTTTCACTGGCATTGCTTTCCTCATCTTTTAATCCCAACTCTTCAGCATTTTGGGAAATGTGCTTATTTCTTGTTTCGCCCTCCAGCAAACAAACACCATCAGTAGTGTTTTCATGTAACGTGTCTATCTGAAGCCACCTACAAGCATATCTGAGGCTCGTTAATTAAAATTACTACGAAAATGGAACCAAAGTCACTGAGAAAAACACTAGTATTAGTTGTATTCAGTGTCTTTTGACTTAAAACAGACTTAGTCTCAGAATTAGCTACATGATGCTAAATCACCATCAAAATGATCAAATTCAGCTTTGTTTAAAAACAAAACCCCCAAAAAATTCAATTTGTACAAATTGAAAAAACTTTTCTTGGTGTATTTTTTCAAATAGAGATTCAAAGATGAAAAGGGGGGTTGGTAGGTTTTTAAAGATCTTTAAGACTCAAAAATAAAACCTTCTGTTGCATCGTTTCCCCCTGCAWACTAAACTGGTGATGGTTTAATTTTGACTGAAGGGTAAAACACAGCACATTAGGAAATAAATAAGAAGCTTTTCTAAATCCACAAACCCTGACTGACAAGTGCAAAATGAGATCAGTAATTTTGTGGTTCATAACGCATCACCTCCTCCTCCAGAAAACCACAGAATTCTTCAGAATGTCCATTATTTTGAGGACGACGGAAGATCAATGTCTTCAACAACCGGCAACCATAACTCTACTGACCAAACTCAAACACTTACCGTTATTATGCACACAACATCTCCAGGGTGTGATTAGTTAAATACAGAGAGCATCACAAACACCAATCCAAGCCTCGTCACACAGCAGCAAAAGAAACACAAAACCATCAATGGTCTGATTTATGAACTGGTCCCAGTAGAAAGATGGCGCCAAATGAAAACATGAAATATTCATTGTTCYGAGCGGTTTCTGTTTCCACGGTGCTGCTCGGACCTTGTCTGAGGAATGTGCAACGATTATGACYCAAACACACATTTAAACCATGTTAGTGTAGAAATATACCAGGAGAACAAAGAGTTTAGCTTTGATGGGCTCAGTGAGGTATGGCCTTGCTCGTTTCCCTCAGGGGTAATCAACATGCTGTCCCCTTCTTTTATTTTACCTGAAAGGGTGATGCAAGCTTTAAGAAAGCGGCAAAACCTGCGATCAATACCTGCTGTCCCTTTCCAGCATGAGCRTCTATCATGCATTTTAAAACAGGAACACAAAGTGAAATATTCAGGGTTTTCTTCRGTAAAATAATTTCCGATCAATTCTTCTTCCGATGTGAAACATTAGCCTGCATTAAAGAGAGTAAAAGAATCCTTCCTGACCGCTCAAAGCAGAGCGAGGTGCAAAAATATTGCCTGCGTCAACTGAAGCGTATGTGTCAGATCAGGAGTACCAAGCATTAAATATAAGAATCCGGCACCCTGAAGACCAACTGTTGTATGAAGACCAGCAAAGATGAAAAACATCAGCTTCTTTTGGCAGTGATYTATAGAGAGACAGTACCACGCATGTCACCTTTTAAACATGAGGGTAAACAGAGGAAATTGCTTGCCCCACGCAGCACTGTGAATGTCACCCAGAACATGGAAAATGATATCTCTGCACAGGGTGTACACCTTTTCACCGAGAACCTTCTCTGTTTGTGTGGGCGGTACAAGAGTTTAAMCCAATATGCTGTCTATACGCAGCTGAATTTTATTCCACAGAGCACTTGAAAGTTGTGTAATTTTGTTGAACTGGTTTTCAAGAAAGTTTTATTTTCGGTACAATGTTCAGAAAATGAAATACTAAAACCCGGAGCACCTGGAGAAAACCTTGCACAGGGAGGACTGTCAGACCTGCAAACCTTCGTTTTGAACCAATTGCTCCTCCATACACACTCATTTTATGTGCCTGGAAGGTGATGCTCGTCGCTGTTTTCTCTGTCACCAAATGTGTACATTGCAGTTTTCTAAGGATTGCCTCTTTTCCTGTAAATGTAGACGGACAGCCGAGGCCTGACCTGAAAATGTGTCTCTCCCGTGTTGTGTCGTGGGTTTGTGAAGAGGTTGTTTAGTTTCCCCTATAGAAAGGTCTGTGCTCTCCTTGCTGCACGTATTACACTGCTCAGCTTGTCTTCGGGTCTTTTATCTTTCTGGAGAACTGGTTTCTGTCTGAGGATGTTGTTCRGTTGAGGTGTGCTATGATGTCATGCTTGGAGAAAAAAGCGTTTGAAGTTTTTGCAGGCACTTCTTGTGGAGTTGCGATATTTTTGCGTCTGTTATTTTTATTTTTTCCTTTCTGTTTGAAGCCAGGGTGAATTCTCCTTCTCTGCTACTTATAGTCTCATTGTAAGTCCTGTTTCCCCTCCTTTTTCCCTCCAAATAAACAGCACACTTGCAGCTGGACATCTTTTATGATGCTATATGTTGCATCAGCCTAGCCTTCCCTCCTCATATTGTTCTTTGTATTTGATGATTTCATTAAACTTCMCTTCAAGAGGTGGTATTTTTAAAACTCATAGGCATTATTCATGAGGACATGAGTTTTGGAAGGTTCACTTCTAACCATCACTTCTTTGGAACATGTAGATGATTTGTTGGGATCCTGTAAAAAATCTTTCAAATGCAGGTTGCATCTGTTGTGCAAATTCCTCCCTGCTTTCTTGAGTTGAGTTTTTCATGCAGGTTGTCCTCATGGTTCACTCTTGTCAGATTTAATGTCATCGTCAACTCTGGGATGTACTTATTATAAACCAGACAGGACAGGTGTCTTTTTCAGGTCTGTATTCCACTGGTGACAAACTGAAAGATGCTCAAGGGGTGGTGGTATTTTTGTGTAGGGTGGTATGATGATTTTTTTTTAGTGTAACCACTTATATAACTTGCAAAAGAAATGTTTAGGTTTTAAAGAAATTCCAGCAATGTTGCATCAGTAAAAGTTTTAGCTCTCTTTACGGCACCAAAGAGGACGTTCAAAGACGGAAAGAAAGCTGAAGGGATTAATCCAATCAAACGTACATCAAAAAGTTTTTCATGTGTTTATTAGATCCTTGTTACACTGTGGTTCAAGCAATAAAATTCCAAGTTTGCTGTAAAGTCAAAAACTGCTGGTAAGAGCACAATTCCTAAAATGCAGCTCRTGATATTTCACGAGGAATATTCATTCTGAAAAGTTCTCTGAAATCATTTTGTATGAACAGAAACTTTCAAATTCTTTTAATTCTGATATGTCTGGGGGCTGTTAAAGAGAACATAAATAAACTTAAAAATTAGCAAAATACTTGTTTCTTGTTTGTAAAAAATAAAATAAAATAAATCACCAAAACAAGTCCATTTGAATAAATGAAACTCTAAACAAATTAGTTCTACTTATTTTCCCTTTTCTAAATAAATGTTGGTAATTGTTACCTTTATTCTTATGTTAATTAAATAAAGAGAAAAGTGGGGAGTAGGGAGGCTCAGCTTGACTTGGAAGTACAAAATCTATGAGGATAACAGTGAAGGAAATTTTGTAACTGATTAATTGAATGTTAGATGCAGTTTTGTATTTTATACTTTCTGATCATTTCAGCCTTTAAGTTTAAACAGAATAAGAGTTGGTGTGTGTCTTATCGTGTGTTCTTTCTTTTAGCCTAAAACAATGAGTTTCRCTCTACTTCTGACGTAAAAGGTAACACCTCCAGGGGTGTAACCAGGAAGAGATGTACATTATAAGGTCAATTCATTATTATAGTGAAAAGAAGTTGTGTTTTCCAGAGTCTCTGCTGAGAGCAGGRCTCCTGTGTTTTGTTTTGGTTCAGCCCAAGGTCTCGTGCTGAGACCTGTGCTGGAGTTGCTGTATGAACCTGATTGGAGTCAGAAGATTGAGAATAAAGTTTTAAAAAGAATCCACTGGATTCCTGTTTTATTCAGACATACCATTTTGAACAACGCAGTTTTTCCTACAACTGGTTAAACTTTACTGATTTTTGCAGAAAGACGTTGTAACAGTTTATTTTCTTTTAGAGACTATTATAACCGGACCACTACAAACTCCCTTAGCTCTCCAAAGCCATGTGGTAAGTTGTAATATGCAAATTTTTCCTGAAAGCAAAATGAATCCAATTTCTCCTGAAATGTGACTCGACATGTGACAATTCAAAAGGTTACTTTTCTTTTCTGCTCATTAAGAGCATCAAAGCAAAGTCCTTTTCTTAAAGATCACATCATCTAGAAGAATGCCAGGAAGAATGATAACGACTGCTTAGGCTGTTTTTTTTTTTTTTTTTTTTTTTTTTTTTGACTTTCAGTCAATATTTCCCGTTTGCTTTTTATCTAAACTAGTACATAAGCTGTAAACAATTATTCTCATCAATCATAAGGGATGTTATCACAGTATGTGCTAACACAACTATACACCTTTGTTTTAACTGTATTGTCCAATGTTATTTTTTATTATTTTTCAGTAAATTTTACATTTCAKTCTAGAAAATCTCTGAAGCTCCTCCTAATCCAAAGGTCATTAAACACAGTAAGTTAAAAAATGCTTCTGGCTCTGCTCCCTCTCCTTTGGTTTAGGCCGAGGTGACAAACCCTTGAAGTGCTTTAGAAGCCTGAACTCCTGCAGCTAAGAGGTTATTAAGTTTAAGTCCCTGAAAGCCAGACCTATCGCCCTAATGTCTAATTCTTCACTGTTGGAGTACCTTCTTRCTGCTGAGCTGGTTTGATCAGACGCTGCAAGAAGAAACCAATGCTCATGACCTCTCGTCTCTTCTGCCAAAGTGGTGCCATGTATCACCTGTCTTTTGATTTATGTGCTTACAAATGTAACTGAAAGGTTACAGCGGTCTACAGAGTTACTGCAACAACCAGAAAACTGCTTTTATGTCTCTGTGGTTTGAAAACTTAAGGTGCCTTCTGTAGTGTTCATCTTATTCTTTCTCTAACTGTGCCTGAATGCTATGATTAAAAACTGCAGCATCCAGGGGGAAACTATTTTTCCGCTTGAAGTGGAAGTCATAATTTGTTCRTTTGAAAGAAAAATGATCGACCAGCGTGCGCTAAAGTTACTGTGAGCGCACCTGGATTCAGCTCATCATGAGGAGTTTAAAGCACTGCATGGCCGAGCAGCGTCACAGTCCTGTCCTCTTTCTGCACTCCTATAATGACTCCAAGCACACAACAAAATGTGTTTAATGGCTAAATGGATATCATTTTTAGGATGGGAACTTATTCAATAGAGCCCACTAATCAGTGCTTTGCTGAATTTGTTTTCTGTGAACTTGTTACTGGCAAAAGGAAGGAATTTTCAATGTGTCAAAAACCAAATGGTACATCTGGAGAGGGCCTTCTGCTCATAATAACCAAACAAATGCAGYGAATTTGATAAGCCTGTCTCAAGCCGCGTTTCCATTGCAAATGTGCACAAAAATTTGTCGATATTCTGTTAATGTCGAAAAACACAGTTTCGCAATTGCGGTGTTTCCATTAAGTAAGGAATGCTATTAAAATCACATGAATACAATTTTTCTCATGATAAGTCATTACAAACATGGCGCCAATGAATGTAAACATGCATATTGCTACAACACTAGGGCTCATCAGAGGAGACGTCTGCGTCTTATTGAGGCTTTTGAGCAACAAGCCTCTTATACTTGAGAGTGGCTGGTTCAGAATGCTGCTGCACGACTTTTGACAGGAACTCAGAAGAGGGAACATGTGACCCCTGTCCTGGCCTCACTTCACTGGCTGCCTGTATATTTTAGGATTCATTTTAAAATTCTTATGTTTGTTTTTAAATCACTGCATAATCTTGCCCCGGCTTACCTCTCTGAGCTTCTTCATCCCTACGTACCTTATCGGTCTCTCAGGTCAGCAGATCAGCTGCTCTTGGAGGTACCGAGAACAAAAAGGAAGCTCAGAGGGGACAGGGCTTTCTCTGTCAKCGRHCCTAAATDATGGAATGACYTGYCTTTGCAGGTCAGAGAGGCCCCTTCACTGTCCACTTTTAAAGCTCGTCTTAAAACCCATCTATTTTACTTGGCTTTCAACACCAGCGGGATCTAGTTTTTAAATTGTATGTTTTTGTTTTTAAACCGTTTTTAATCACTTTTTATTATGTTGTTGTTTTAATGTACAGCACTTTGTATCAGCTGTGGTTGTTTTAAAGTGCTTTATAAATAAAGTTGGTATGGTATGGTATGGTATGGCTACAAATGCTGCATTTTTGGGAAATTGTAGTTGGTGAGTTTACTATTTTCTTTTACTACTTCTGTGATTTTATTACTACTTCTACTTCCTGTTGTCTTCTTCTTTGACGTATTTTTCGCCAGTAGAAAYGTCCGGTTGTTGATCACCTGACTCCCATGATGCGAAAAAAATGTTTCCATTGCAGTTTTGCCAAAAACACCAATTTTGATACGGCTAAAAAACCCACCTTATCCTAGCGCAAAACCTTTTTTTCAAAAAAAAAAGGAAGTTTTTTCGAAATTGATGTGTTTCCATTAAGCAAATTTATTTTCAAAATTATAATTTGCACATTTTTATGGTCAATGGAAACGCAGCTTTAGTTATATTTAAATGATGGTCATAAAGAAACAAAAACAATGAAGACTTTTTAATATATTTTTTTCCTGTCAGCTTTTGTTTGACAGCCAAAACTCTCTTAATGTCTCATCAAATGTTTTTGTCAAGCTAAGGAACTGAAAAAAAAAAACGGTCCTAAATTCGACAAGTCATCCTCCAAGTCTTGTTACCTTGGAAACAAAAGGCCCACAGAGGAGAGASTGGTTCTGTGAGGATGGAGCTGATAGAAACAAAGCAGGTATCAGGTGGCTGAAGATGTGAACACAGCTACAAAGATGTTCCACGAGCACGATGTGCAGTAACACAAAGTGAAAGATTAGGCTGTAGACGGGTGTGAAGGAGTCGTACTGAACCCCAGCGTTGAAGGGTTATCGCTCCGACCACTTGCTTCAAAAATAAACCCCCCATCAGTCTTTATCACAACATGAAGCTTTGCGTCACAGCGCCGCTCCTCTTGCAAACAAACCCCCAAACTGTGAGAGATGATGCTCTGCGATACTCTGGGGAGAACATTCAGCAGGTACTACACTGCCTTTTTATTTACTGTCCTATTTCTGTTGAGTAATAGTCTGCCCCGGCCACTTAGCTTCCACTACACACACCTCAGCCAGGGTGCAGGCTTAAAAAAAAATGCTTTACGAATTGATTTCTTTTCCTCCCTGTTTTTTTTTTTTTATGTCACTGTTCATGATATACCCTGTAGGTATTAAATGTAAAGCTGAATCTCGTAAAATGTTTTTACCTGAGGCCATTTATCAACCATCCACCTGGACTGCAAGCTATTACACGCTGTCACAAAGATTTCTTTTCTGGTTTAAAGCTTGGAATGTTGTGAAAGGTTACAGTTCATTTTATTTTTCTTTAATGTTCAATATGTGGACCTCTTCTGCTCAGTGTTTGGGGTACTTATAATAATATCTAACTGTTTTTTTATTTAATTTATTTAATTTTATTGTTTATTTGATAGGGACAGAAACATTGATGCATAGTTTGTCCTCTTTTTCTGACCAAAAGAGATCCAACATGGCGTCCAGAATGAAGGGAATCCTTTCTTTTATGACATTTCCTAGCCACAAAAATCCTTGTCTTGAGTCAAAACACTTAGTAACAAATATGTTTCCTTTTTAACAGGAAGCTTAGTCAGGTAACCATCCAAAAAATGGCATATAAATCATGTTTTCTACATCTGCTGCTGACACCATTCTCTGGGGACAAAATGGCTGCCATGTCAGAATTTTTTTTTTGTGGGCCACATTCCTCAATCGTATCAGGAGGAACCCTCGAATTGGGACAGCACTCGACAAGAAACATAGGTAAAAACAATCTGATGCCTACATCACCGTGTTTATAGCTAATTCACAACACTTGTCCCTCCTAGATGGACCTTTAATAGTTTGTTTRAATGAAAAGTTAAGATMAACAGTGAGTGCAATAAAATGTTGAAAAATAAATATAAAACAATGTATTTAAAACTACTGAATAATTATAAACATTTACAATATTTAAAATAAGTACAATTCTGGTTCTTCTTTAGCCAGTTCAGTTCATAAATTAATATTTTCAGCTGCAGGAAAGGATCAGTATTTTACTTTGTAGGAAAAAACATTTTGTTTTGCTCCATTAGATGGCTAAAACTTAAAGCAGAGCTAAAAACAGTAATAGACTCGTGATCAGCAGGTGGCCACAAACAAGGTTGTGTAAACATTAATTATTGTGACAAAATAAAAATGCACGAATGCGCACACTATTAAAAGAAGCATATTTATTTWTGAGTAAAAGCAACTGCAGTCTTTTAGGCTTTGCACATCACCCCTCCTTTTAAAAAAAAGTTTCAAAAGTAATTTTTTTAACCTGTTCACCTGTGTGGGCTGTCGGGCCTAAAGTTCTTTAAAAAGCATACCCAAATTAAATTAAGTACTGCTCTTGAAACGCTTGGAGTAAATCAGCAGTCATATTTTTTGTAACTGTAATTACTATTTAGTTATTAAAGTTAAAAGACAGATTCTCAACTATTACCAGTTCAAATTTAGTAACAATAGCATCAAAAATTAATATTTGAGACATAATATAATCATCATCATCATCATCATCATCATTCTTGGACAGGTCTCCAGCAAATGTCCAAACTGGACAAATATTTCCAAATACTGTACTTTCTAAATACTTAAACACAGAGACTTCACTTAGGGCTCAAATTAAACATAAAACTCACAGCATGATTAAATTACAAAACAAGATATTAAAAATCAGCAATATGAATCACAGCTGGGGGACATGAAGCAAAACAGCCAAAACACAACAGACAAGGAATAAATCCTAACTGTGTTCAAAGCATTACAATCTACACAGATTATAAAACCACTAACAACAAAGAAAAAATGTTTTTCACTTACTTTTGATGCATAGTTTGTCTCTTTTTCTGACCAAAAGCTATCCGAAATGGCGTCCAGAACGAAGGGAATCCTTTTATTTTATAACATTTCCTGGACACAAAAATTCACTCTTCCTTGTCTTGAAGCACTCAAAACACTTATCAAATAAATTTAAGAGGTGTCAATCAAAATAAGACAACCAATCAAATTATTTGAACAGCTACTATGCAAATTCAAAATTCCTGGCAGTGTGGATCAGGCCATAAATAGGCAGGAAGTGACCACAACAACACGAAAAAGATATGTTTTATAGCTTAATATTAAATAACAATTATGTCATGATGATACCAATGGGTCAATGTCACTTTTGGCCTTTTGTTTTCAAATTAAAGACATTTTAGTGAGTTTGAGTTACTCAAGCTCAAAATATCTCATTCATTCACAGATAAATTATTTTTTCTTGTTTAAAAAGTAGTTCTCAGTCTGCAAAACATGTAAGAACATTCAAAGACCTTTCAGAAAACTCACAAATGGATCAGAAGAATTATTTAAAGATTAACAGCAGTGATAATCTTTAATCTCAGTGGCTGGTAATGAGATTAGTGAAGAGTCTTTGCTTTCACCACAATTTCTCTCCCATAACGAGTTGTTCAAATTTGAACATTCATCGGTACAAAAGTAAAAATTATTTCCTTTAAAACATAAAGTGATGCTAAGCTCATCAGCTCAGAGCACACAAAGCTAAAGACCTTCATTTTCACACAACTGTAAACARCAGAGTTTTATGGGAACATACTCAGAATTACAATCACAGGATTTGCAGATAGGGAGAAATAATCCTGCTCTGCAACCAYGGTGAAGCTGTTTAAAACTTTAAAGGCTGTATCTCACAGTCTTGAAGACTTTCTCAACTTTCATTCTTGTTTGAACTTTTTTAAAGGTCACATATTATGTTTTTCTGTCAAAGCAGATGAAGTTTCCAGTTTAACTGGGAAAATATTGTTTAGTTGCCCTTTTTAGTGTGTTTATCTTGTCTCAGCTGCAATCTGCATGACCGAAGATTGTTTTATAACCTGGTCCCTTTGGGCTGTTCTGTCGTTCTCATCTCTAATGAGATTGAAAATATGAAGCTGAATTGTGTTTGTGTRGCATTAGTTGTGTTTCTTCTCACAAAGAGAATAAAATAATGTGGCCTGAGCAGCAAGCTCACCAATATAAATAAATCTCCAAGTTCGTGGCAACGGGAGACATTTTGAATTTGATGAAGGACAAAACAATTTTCTCAAATAATACAACAAAAATTACGACAGAGTATTAGGGCCACACAAGATTTTTTATTTTATTTTTTAAATCACGAGAATAAAGTCATAATATTACGACATTAAAGTCGTATAAAATAAAGTCAGAATATTATTAGATTAAAGTCATAATATTATGAGAATAAAGCCACATTACGAGATTAAAGTAATAAAATTATGAGAATAAAGTCGTAATAGTACGAGATTAAAGTCATAATATTATTATATTCATCATATTTTGACAAAACGTAATTTTTGCAAACATTTTAATCAAAACACTACATCTGCATTTTTCTCCACATCCCACTTTTAGACTTAATCCAAGATGGGTCACAAATATTTAAACAACAAATCAAAGATTTCAAAGAAAATGCTGCTTGCTGCTCCAAACTAAAGCTCTTCTTCAGCTCCATGCAGGCTCAGGTTGTAAAATAGTCAGTCTGGCTCATCTAAGCTTCGGGGGGTGGGGGTGTGGTGGGGGGTCAACTCTGACTTTACAGTTTATCAGTACATGAAAAGGTCAAGGCTGCATCTATTTCACAGATGCAGCAGGTGAACCATGAAAGCTGAAAGTAGTGAAAGGAAATTTTTCATTTGATCCTAAACGAAAGGCCTTTTGTTTACAGACTGCTGCTGTTTTTTCAGCTCCAGAGGAAACCTCCTGCAACCAGAAATAACCTGCAGATGTTGTTGTCTTTRTGAGCAAGAAAACACCCAAACAAAGGTCACTCCATCTGAGATGTAAATGGGGAAAACACRATGATTGGCAGAGATGAAGGACTATAAAATAACTGCTCTCTGCTATAAAAGGTGGCTGTTGAGGAAAAATAGGTTTCCCACAAAAACAAACAAACAACTTTTCACGTGATTGGTGTGTTGCCACATTAAAGCACATTAAACCTCTGTACCTAATTAACTAATAAGACTAATATATCAATATATGTGTGTTGGATGTTTGTGGTTGATTAGATGCATTTTTGATACATGCTTATATTTTATACTATATGGGTGACTACGGTCATTTACTTTTAACAGAGAATCAACAAGTCTCTTCAGGAATGTAGAACAGTTTTAATGCTAGTTCCTTGGGTGTCACATCCAAGGTGTGACCAGGTTTTATAAAACATTGTGAAAAACACATGATGAGTGACCATAGGTCTCCTAAGCCACAGACAGGCTCAGAGTTAGTCTTTACATTTGAAAAAAAAAAAAACCCCTTCATCTTCAGTCACTCAGGCTTCCAGTCTGAACAATTCTTGTTTTTACTGTTCTGTGCAATATCACGAGACGTTATGAATGATTCTCGGCTGCTACTACATCAAATTTTAGCTCAATATCTGTAAAACTGACTGAGCCATAGCCATTTTTTGTTAGTTATTAGCTGTGGCAGCAAACACCCAAACATGGGCAAAAACATCACCATCCTTTTGACCTCAGGAGATAGAAAATGCAAAATTTTATTTATACTCCTAAAAATGTCTTGCATGTATTTAATTATAGATTATCAACATTTATTTCTGACACATTTATGCGATCAGCTATCATTTAGTTAGATTTTCTCGTGGTCCATCATTGGTCTCATGTTTCTCAAAATGATTGACTTAATAACTTTTGTTCTGTCTAAAAATCAAACTCATCAATCAGTACATTGGACTAAAAGCATCTGGATTGTATTTGACTGTAAAATCGAACGTAACCTAATCCTAATGAGAGCTGCACGTTTCAGCTGAGAGGTCCTAATTCCTGAAAATCCAGCTGTCCTTCATTGAAACAGACACAATGAGAATGAGTCAAATACCTGGAACAGAGCTCAACCAATCAGCTATTTCAATAAAAATGTACCAAGTCTCTGTTTTCTATTGATTTTGCAATGCACTTTGTTTACTGCAAACGGACCAGAAAAGACAGCTCTATCTAATTACTGTAAAGAATGTGCATCATAAGGACTCCTCAAACTCTGGATTAGTCCTGGCAGGTTCACTAAAAGCAGCCAGGACAAAGGTCAGTCATCTGTAGTCCCAGACTTTCAGGCACTCSAAACTGAATCATTTATCGATTCTGCTATTAAAATTTATTTTTTTTTTCCTCAAAGTGTGCTGTATCAACCTGTGCTGAGTCTGCCTGCGCAGCTGCCTCTGAGTTCAGTGTAAATATCATCTCAGATGTAATTACAAGGCGATCATTGTTGTGTACTTTTTGTTTTGCAAGAGAATCAAATCAAAATTAGAGACATAATTGTCAAGGATGGAAACATAAAGACATGTCAGAGTAGGAGAGAAAAATGTTTGCGGTTCTTTGTTCTTTTAAAGCACAAAAAAATCGAATAAATTTTGAAAAAAAAACACACAAAAGGTGCAGAGTTCTTCTTTTGATAAGCCCTCTCAGCTATGAGGCAGTAAATAATGTATTTGGTGAATAATTTATCATGAAGGTCTAATGATAAGAAAAACTTGCCTCCAGAACTGTGTCTAAACATCTGCAGTGAAGCTGCAGAGACGGAGAATCTGAAATAATGAGACTTTTTTTTGTTCAATCTCAAATGAATCACCTTCAAATAATGATCAGATGATGTGAATTTTTTTGTTTGTACAGTTTCCACAAATCTTCAGGGGAAAAAGGAAAGAAAATTTGGAAATTTGATGCAAGGATTAAAGCAAAATAAAAAAGAAAGAAATCTTTTGACTGAAGTTTTTTTTTTTTTTACAGAAGCATCTCTTCAGTGCAAGTTATTATTGAACTTCAAACATTTTTTTGTTTCTAGGATGTGCTAGATAGATAATAAAAATGTCCAGACTGACCTTATTTCATTCAATGGGATTATATTCACAAGATTTCTGATAATAGTCTTTTTCTTTCAGATTTGATTATGTATATAATTACATTTATCTCAGTACAGTACTGTTCCAAATATAAGTAAACCTTTTCAAAAAAATCTTGTTTTTGCTATAAAAAAATACAGTATTTTGATTTGTTCATATTTATGATAAACTATTGTTTAAAGTTTGCATCTGGAAAATTAAAACATGAAAATTAAAAAAGGGTATACTTATCGTTTTACCATTTCTGTAAACATTTATGAGTTCCTATAATTATGTTTTGATTTGACAAAATTAAAACCTTGAGCTGCAAGGAAAATCTAATGAAAGATATCTACAGCTCAATGAAAGAGTTGTGAAATCTAATGAATCGTTCTGTCTAATCAAGCTGTAATGATTAATATCTTAAATATGGAAAAAGCATAAAATATTAAATAAATTTGTCACTATTTAAGGKTGTTTGATGGTATAGGATTCAGGTYATTTCAGCATACATTTATTCCAGCTGTCTAAAGTTAAATGAAGGAAGAGCTCATAGGAGACATGGGCCACGGTGTGTGTGAATGAGGTGCAGGAAGTGCTTATATGTGTGTGTGGGTGTGGTGGGGCAGGGTTCACGTGAGCTATACGTGTGCAAGAATAAGTGTGCGCTCACCTGGGTGGCATAGRTGTTGAGAGGAAGGTTGGGTGCCGCAATTTTTGTTGACCGCACCACACCGCCGCGTCACGCTACTTTGTTTTATGTTTTTGTCTGTTTTATCCACTGGTCARTCYATCATATCCATTTTTCTTCRCTGTGTTTCATCAAATAAACGCCACTAAACACATATGTGGATCTGAGCGTATTTAGTTTATAATAACCTGGTTTTGTGGGTCACGAACACGAGCTACGGGGCCAACCTTGCACTCTCAGGAGCGGCAACATGGATCACATTAAAGCCGCATCATTTCACTTTAAACTACTGCAACTGATCTACTTATTCTAAAGCAGTGTTTCCCAAAGTTAGGATCAGGACCCAAAGTGGGGTCCCGAAACATCAAGGTGGGGT
>NW_013952403.1:636865-642040 GCF_001266775.1 Austrofundulus limnaeus | reverse complement strand
GTGTACTCAGACCAGTAATATTTGGGGTCACAAGTTTTTGTCATGGATATTTTGTGGGTCAGAAGACAAAAAGTTTGGGAACCACTGTTCTAAAGTACAATAATACTTTGAATTGTTTCTGGATTGTAGCACACAGCTCARTTTTTTTCCCATACTATAATTATGATTAACTGCATTTGCAGATGTCTAAAATGCAATTAAATATAATGAGCTGGTTCATTTTATTTTGAACACAGTTTAAATGAAGGAGCTCTGAAAACAAAGCAAAAAAATAATAATTAAATCAGCATTTAATTMATCTTTGACTTGTTAGCCAAATTTCCTCTAAACATTTTTTAACTGCGCTGACAACAAACTTTTTCAATAACAAAAGATTTACAGCTACGCTTGCCTCCGAAGGTTATTACAGGGAGCAGTTTCAGACGAGCTCGGTCCAACGAGGACCTCATTAAAGTAGCAGCATCAGCAAACGTTTCTTCTTTCCCCCCTGTGACGCTCATATAAACAACTTAAGCAGCTAATTACGTGACAATAAACGAAGTTCCCACGGTGGGTTTTTGTGAGTCATGAAGCCGGGCTTAAATTTATGGAGGCGCAACTTTTTGATGACATTTACTTGCACTGCTTCCTGTCTCCAAAGATCAATACATTAATGAAACTCCTTGGCAAAGAGAGCGCGGCATGACGCAGCTTTCCCTTTCGTTTCATCCCTAAACGCTACATAACAAAGTTGCCAACATAACTCAGCCCTGACAGTCTCTTCAATTATGTGACAGTGGGGAAGAAAGGGGCATGATGGATTGGTGTCAAATCCCCGGGGAGCTGTATAAGCAAAGGCAGCARCACAGGGGTTGCACATCAGTCAACGATCTCAATTAAACTACTGTAAAGATACGGGCTTCCTGATCTTTAATACAACACTCTGGAAAAAGAACAAGAGTCTCTATCATGACGACAGGCCACATCCCATTTTTACAACAAGAAAGGGTCTGTATTTAGATGAGCGGGGTTGCTCCATCCATCAGCAGGAGGAGGAGGGGAGTCAAATTGAAATCTGACATTTAGAGCCTCAAAGCCTTTTCTCACTGGCTCTGATATGAACTACAGCATGTGACAAATTGTTTGTATCGGGCWTGTCCCTGGGTGAAGCCTCTGATAATGTTTAGACTTGAAATGGGCACCCCTTGACATTTTTCTGAAAGGTCATGTTTTCTGTTCATTAATGCTCCTTTTTTTTTCTTTTTCTTTTTTCTTTTTTTTCCCGCCAGCTTTAGGGATTGAGAATTATTGTTGTAATGTGGGTTTGCATGGATTTATGTTTATTTTTGATTCATTATCAGGAAAAGCTGAGTCATATATTAAACCCTGAACAAACTGAACAATCTACTTGAGTGTCTAACATTAACCTAAAAATCAAACAGGTGATGTAAAGATCCCACGTGGCTGGAAGTTGGATTAATGATGTTTTACTCTTATTCATTCAATTTTCAATTCATTTTCAAAAATGTTATTCATTTCATTAAAAAAATATTACATACAATAATAAAAATAAACAAAAAAGATATACAAATCAAAATAAAATGAAAGGCAGCAGAAGAATAAATCTTATTTTGTCTGCCCCTTTTCAACCCAGAATATATTCAAACGAAACATAATTTACAAAACAATACTAAATAACATAAAATAAAAACATAAAAACATCAACTCAAACAACAAATCAAATAACTCCATATTTTACTTTTCATATTTCCTAAAAAAAAACTAGCTTTCATCTGTCTCCTAAATATATTGATCTGGCATTTTTAAGATCATCTTCCAGACCATTCCACAATCCTATACCTTGGATTAAACTACATCTTTCTTTCAAACAAGAATGAAAATATGGCTTTACAAACATTTCCATCCCCTTTAGATAACAACTGTCTCTCTTAACAAAGTTTACCAGAATGTTGGAAGGTAAAGTGTTTCTGTGTGAGCCTTGTGCATAAACAGTAAAACATTGCAGTCAATCAAATCATAGAATTTCAAAATTTTCAGTTTGCAAAATAATATATTAGATKGATGGTTGTAATAATTGCCTCATTCACATATTTAGAAAAATAATAGACAGAAAAAAACAATAAAACTAAAGACAAACAATACCTCTTTAAACTTTCAGCAAATAAGCAACAATCATCAATCTCTCTGCAGGAGAATTTCTTTGACATCTTTGCAAATAAAAACATCCTGGATTAATTAAATTCTGCAGCATGATGTCTGTTTTACAGCTGAATTAGGAAACCTGTCTGTAATTTATTTTTGCATCAGCGCCAGATAAATTAGTGTCTTGCATCAGCAGCTATTAAGCAGTCAGTTATTACAAATAGTGTGTGTGCGTATGTGTGTGTGTGTGTGTGTGTGTGCGCGCATGGCGTTTTTATGCACCAGACTCCTCGGGGACCAGGGAAGTAAATTGGGCCATGTTCTGTCAGTCTTGGTGCCTGCTGGATAACAAATACAAATAGATATTCGGGATGTCTGCCAAGAGCTTATTTTATATTTGTAGAAGGTAAGAAAAAAGTGGTTTTGTTTTGGACACAATGTGATGCTTCACTGCCTGTATGAAAAATGCAGTGAATGTAAGAAAACTGTTGAGATTCTTTTTTATTTTTATCTATTATTCTCTACAAGACTGGATCAACACTCAGACACCTGATCCAAAAAAAAAAAAAAAAAAAAAAACCTTTAAAAGCCACAAAAATTTTTTTTGGCACACCACAGTAAAAAACATTTAGCTTTTTTCTTTTAAATTTCTCCTTCAATGAGTCAACTATAATCAAATGAACTGTGGGGAAAAAAGTTTTTTTTTTTTATGTTGTCTGAAGCACTTGTTAGATATTCTGCTAACAGACAGGCACATTTGACAGTTGGCAAAATTTACCAAACAGATCTTGTGCAATCAGTCAGGGCTCAGATTACTGGTTGAAAACGAATCTCAGCCACTACCACTCCAGATTTTAGCTCAACGTCAGTAAAACTCACTGAGTTACAATCAGTTWTGTGTTTTCAGAGGTTGATTAGGTGTAATGTTCATTTTAAATCATGCTGACTCCGAAAGATAATCAGTTGTAGATGTACAAAAAATAATTAATTTCCATGAGATTCCTTCAAATCCGTCCAGTGGTTCATGAGATAATTTGCTAACAGATAGAAAAACATGCACATACACAGGAAATTATCTGTAATAATTAAAACTAGTATAACATGGTAAATATATTAGTGTGTTTTTATTTTGAGGAAACACAAGACTAACAAAATGATGTCATGTCTATTGTCATCAGTCATGCCTCGAGACTATCACCTGACTTCTCTCACATGATTTACTAAGGTACTTTTTTTTTTCTTTACAACGAGCGCTTCCGTGTTTTCCCAAAACAAGGTTTGGACAAACGTCATTGGTCAGCTGCAGGCGCACTTTGATCTTATTGGTCCATACTCGTGTCAATCATCGGGACGGGAGGCGGGCTTTAAGGTTCAAGGAAATGAATCGGTGAAACAAGTACTGTCGCTGACTGTAAACACAGCCACCGAACAAGTGTGAAGTTGTGGGTAAAAACATGGACAGAACGGTGCTCCTCCTGTCGGTTCTCAGTGTTCTGAGGCCGGCTGTTGTAGCTCTGGATAACGGCCTGGCGCTGAAGCCCACCATGGGCTGGCTGCACTGGGAGCGATTCATGTGCAACACCGACTGCGTCAATGACCCGGATAACTGCATCAGGTAAGACATGAGATCCATCCAGAAAACTCTGATTTTTTTCAATGCATTTCAAACCACAAATATTCACTAATCGTTACTGAAACTTCATTCAGTTTATCCTTATTTGGACATCAGATTTGGTCATTTTCACTGAATAAAATATAAAAACACAAAAGTCAGTGCTTGTTTCAGTCCAGTCAGCAGTCTAGGAAGCTGCACAGATCGACAAATTCTGAGACAGAAGCAACAATAGGAAGTTCTAGGTGAATATATTTTTTAAATTTGTAGAAGTAAAAATTAATAATTTTATAACAAAAATATTGAGATTCTTTGTAAATACAATTTCTAGTAGCAGTACAGAAAATTTAACAACTGGTGTGGATCAGTTACAAAGTATCTGGTGTGAACTGGATATGTACTTGGTACTTACCTAGTATTTACTTACTATTATTTATTTGCAACTTACCTGGTGTGTACTCAGTACATACTTGGAGTATATCTGGTATTTACCTGGTACATACTGGTACCTACCTAGAATGTACTACTGGTTATGTACTTGGTACTATCCTGGTACCCGTACCTGTAATCATATTTGCCTGGTTCATACCTTTTATAGCAGTGGTTCCCAACCCTGGTCCTCAAGTAGACCTTATCCAGCATGTTTTACTTGTTTCCCTGCAGGTCTTCAGAAGGTTGTTAATCACTCATTCATTCAAATCAGGGAAACATCTAAACATGCAGGAAAGGAGTCCTGATTTGACACACCTGGTTTGAATGAATGAGTGATTAACAGTCTTCTGAAGACCTGCTGAACAGCAGGGAAACAAGTAAAACATGCTGGATAGGGGTACTTGAGGACTAGGATTGGGAACCACTGCCTTATAGTTTCCTGGTATTTACCTGATACTTCTCTCGTATGTACTGGATCAGCGGCATCTGGTACTTGCCTATGTACTGTGTACATACTTATACTTACCTATAGGGTTGGGCGATAAATCGATTTAATTGATTCATTTGAATTTTGGGAAAATCTGGATTTTTTTTCCACCAGTGCACTCTTTTGGGGCTTCTGTAGTTCAGAGGTCAGCCGTACTTGTACCTTATACTTACCTGGTATTTACCTAGTACTTTCCTGGTATGTATTGGATAAGCACCTGGTACTTACCTGCTACATACTTGGGTACTTTGTATGTACTTTTACTTACCTGCTACATACTGGGTACATACCTAACATTTACTGGTCTGTATAATGTATTGTAGTGGTCACCTCGAGGTGGAGTAAACCGTTCCACCTTTCTTTGACCTTSGTCTCAAAAACCCTCCTTCAGAGAGACAAAACTGTTGCACTAAAACTCAGTTTAAGCCACAATGTGTCTTCTTAAACATAAAGACACGTTTTCTTCTTCTTAATCAAGATAATAAACAAAATAATAATGTTC
>NW_013952403.1:605623-636835 GCF_001266775.1 Austrofundulus limnaeus | reverse complement strand
GTTATTATCATTTTATAAATCAAAGTTACATAATGAAATGAATGACAACCTGTTTTTCTTTCATTATAATTTAGAAAAAGAAAAACACACAAAGAATATTGTTCCAATGTTTCTTTGTTTTATGCAAATACTTGTTTTAATCAACTATTAGTCAACAGTGATGTGATTATGTGTTTTTCTGTTTTATTTCTTCTTTAACTAAATTAATTACTATGGTTTAGTTTACTGTGTTTTACTATGAATATATTTAGTTATTTGTGCTTGAGTCTCAGACAAATATCTTAAGTTTCATTTTGGTTTAAATAATTCGCTTCAGTATTTCATTGAAAACCCAATTCCTTTGTCATTTAGAATTAATCCTACTAAAAGACTGAGGAAGGCACAGCCTGGCCTTGTTTTTCTATGTGCAGATGTTTACCAGAYGACTGCARTTTCTTAGACTAAACTTCAAATTCCACCTGTTACTAACACGAAATTCGAGGCCATGTCCTTTTAGTAACCTCTCCTGTAGTACTAACTCCAGGACAAGCCTCTCAGCACACAGTCACCATTTTTATTCCATATGAAGATGGGGTGTTAGAAAATATCGATACACTGAAATCCATCCATCCATCCATCCATTTTCTTCCGCCTATCCGGGGTCGGGTCGCGGTTTATAAATTATAAATATAATATATCAGGTGTATATATCAAATATATAAATATCGCGATATTTCATTTCCTGATACTGTATCGATATTCTAAAGCCCTGTATCGATTTTTAATTAAGGTTTAAAATGTCAACCTTCTTGCCAACCGTTCATTTGTATGATGTAGTTCAGCCTCTGACCACTAGTTGGCAGCAGTGAGCCAGCCATTTGGCTCCTCTACCTCTTGAGCGCCAGAGAATAAGGGACGCGTTAGCATTAGAATTTTTGGACAAAAAAATCGCAACATATCGCAATATATTGCCTTGCTTACAGTATCGCAATATATCGGGATATATCGTATCGTGACCCCTCTGTAATGATATGTATCGTATCGCCAAATTCTTGCCAATACACAGCCCTATATGAAGATGAGCTGGGTTTTCCTCCTCAGGAAACCCAGCGTTCGGTGATAAGATCTACGCTCACGAGTGAGCAGACCTTAATCCAGGTTCACAATATCACTAATCATGACCAAAACAACTAGTTTAAGACTCCACTGAGTTTTGTTTGAAAACTTCTGTGAGACGTCTTGACCCTATCGACTCTGACTCTCCGTTCGAACTGGCAGACATCAGGAGAYGCTGAAAAAAATCAAAACACAGGAGATTTTACTGGGAAGTAAGCTGAACYTKACGGGAGGTCTTGCTGACCCGGGTGAGGACTTCCTCGACCCCTGACCTGACGGTGAAGCCGTCAAAAGGTAGAGGCAGATTGTTTTGATTAAGCGTACCAGTGTCCGGCTGAATCGAATGGGAGACGCGTGTGCCCATTCCTGGCTCCTCACATATTGATTAGGGGTGCAACAATACATGCACCCGTATCGAACCGTATCAAACGGTGCTTTAGGTTCAATACACACTTGTATCGAACAATACAGATTTTTAAAATTTACTTTATCAACTTGTCTTCTGAAGATGCTCTGTGTTGAAGGATCAGTGGATCTGTGTTCGACTACTCCACCTAGGCTGCATTTTTGAGCGCAGATCCACTGAGAAACTTGCTGTTTCAGCAACATTTAATTTAAAAACTGTACTTCTGAGGTTAAACAAATGTTCATAATTAATTTAAAAAAATTACAAGTTAAAATGGGCATGAAAATTTCTCTTTTTTTGTATCGAAAAAATATCGAACCGTGAGACTAAAGTATCGAACCGAACCGAATCGTGAATTTCCTGTATCGTTGCACCCTTAATATTGATAAGCTCAAAGTTTGGACTAACACCCTCATTTCCCTCTTTTCTTACCCTCAACGTATGCCCTGTCAAAACTTAAGAAAAAGTGCTGCAAACAATGATTTATTTAAGACCTTAAGCCTGGAGTTTGTTGTTCCTGATAAAGCTGTCAAAGTAATAATTAACTCGGACGTGTGTTAGTTGTTGTAGATTTCAACTCTTTATAGGAAGTTTGATTGACCACAATAAGCTGTACATTACTAATTTATTTGATTCTGTAAATAAATCTCGTTTATTTTAGATCAACTTAAATTCCTGAGTCAAGTTCATCTTATTGTGTGGCCTCATTTTTACACAGAGAACTTGTTTTTCCTTAAACAGAAGAACCTGTGAATTTCCTCATAACTTTTGTTATGAGAAGAGTAGGTTGTACCCATACAGTATTGTTACCCAATTATCTAAAAAAAAAAAAGAAAGAAACTGCACACCTTATGAGCATGAAAACACAATTAAACTGTTTATGAAATATTTTTAAACAATATTTGAATACTGGTGTATTTACTGTGTTTATCATAGAGGACATTTTGCTGCAGTTTTGACAGTGAAAGTTTTTCTCGTGTTTAAGAAGTTATTTTAGTTGTTCAGGTTTTGCAGTTTGACGTTTCCTTTGTGTGTTGTTCGTTGGACTGCAGGCAGACCAGTTTAGCACCATGACACATTTACAACAAAGCGTACATAATGTGGTTCCACAACCAGATTTTCACTTATTTCATCCCACTGAGCTTTCACCTGAAGAATGGGTAGATTTCTTTTTTTCGTAGAACTTTAACTTGAATTTGTGGTTGAGAAAATTGTGTTTCCTGACTCCGGTTTTCAGATCTGTTATTGAGTCTGAGCAGTCATTTCTGCTCCAGAATTTTTTCAGATTTAAAATGTATTAGCTTTCTTTGATTAACAACAGAATATCTCACCTGTGCGGAGCCGTGCTCAGCACCAAGCCTCTTGCATAAATCTTGAATGCCGTCGTTGAAAATGAGCGACGGTTTCCAGGCATGCACTGTTCTGACATTTCTTTCGGCATGTTCTTACTTGAGCGCTGCTGGTATCTAACTGGTACTAACAACCCTGCCTGGTTCCTGCTGTTGCCTTGGCAGCGAGCGTCTGTACATGCAGATGGCAGATGTGATGGTGAAGGAGGGTTGGAAGGAGGCCGGTTACGAGTACGTTTGCATCGATGACTGCTGGCCCTCCCACCAGCGCGACGCCCAGGGCCGCCTGCAGGCAGATCCCGACAGATTCCCGGGGGGCATCAAGAAACTGGCTGACTATGTGAGTAGACTATGTGAGTAATGCTTATAGATATTTAAAAACAGGAACAAAGAGCTTAAATGTCAAAATATCCAGGGTAATAACGCAATAAGTCCTTCATATCACTAAAGATAAAGGGGTTCAGAATGATATTACAAAAAGCTAATTGGACAAACGCAGTAGGATTTGTCTGCTTTTTGTTAAAGCTTTCAATTTTGGGGTGCAGACTTGATTAGTATGCAGTTTTATAAAAGTTCTTTTTAAGGCATAAACCCGTGTAATTCCACTGGGTGCTGCGTTATCAGTTTTAGTGTTGCAGCAAGTCCAAATTTGTTCAAGAAGTCCTCGTTAAATAAATCTAGAAGTAAAAGTGATTCCACGGGCAGATTGCATATTCATCCTGCAGTTATTTACATAAAGGGGTGGGGGGCAGACTCAAGTCTATGGTTTAATTTAGGTGAAAGCAGCACATGGAGCAGAAATTTTTTTTTTTTCATTGAAGTTTGCTCCTGTTCAGCCGCCTCACAAAGGAGAGGAGCAGAATAATTGTGGTGGACTGATTATCTATCACACAGAGAGGAGCCCACTCAGTCAGTGAAGTATTYAGCTGTGTAACAGCACCACCTACTGGTTCAAATACAGTACAAACAAAATGGCTCTTTTTTTCCCTCCCCTGGTTTTAGGTCCACTCTAAAGGCCTGAAGCTGGGTATTTATGCAGATGTGGGGGTAAATACTTGTGCTAAATACCCCGGCAGTCTGGGCCACTACGAGACTGATGCTCAGACTTTTGCAGACTGGGATGTGGATCTGCTCAAATTTGATGGCTGCTTCTTGGATTGGACTTCGCTGGGTGAAGGTAGGGTTTTATTACAAAATTTAAACATATGTATAATCAGCCCACCATATTTATTGTTCCTCTAAAGTTTACACGAACTTAATAGACCAGGTTTAATCTAGCTTCTTATTTGTTCCTTTTAAGGCTACATAAACATGTCAAAAGCACTCAACAAAACTGGGAAAAGTATCCTGTACTCCTGTGAGTGGCCTTTGTACGAGTGGGCTTACCAAAAGGTGAGAGAAAAATTTAATTTGAGTGATGTGATTTAGTCTGACAAGCTAAAATCTTTTCTGCGCTCCCAGCCAAACTACACTGCCATCCGTGAGACATGTAACCACTGGCGCAACTCCGAGGACGTGTTCGACTCGTGGAATTCGATCAGGTCCATCCTCGATTGGACTGCTAAGCATCAGGACATCATCGTCCCCTCAGCTGGGCCTGGAGGCTGGAACGACCCTGACATGGTTCTCTCTCTAATGTTTAACTCGCAATCAGTTTATGGTCACAAAAAATTTTAGGGTCACAAACTGGCCCTAAACACTTCAGAGTCGTGCTAGGGTTTGTATTCAGTATTCTCTGAAATGAAATATGGCTGTACACTTCAGAACTTGTGGAAGTATAATAGAACACTTGACGGACAAATTATTTGAATAAAGTGCGTGCCATGTTACAAAAACAGGGAGGTGCATGACCAGGTGCCGCAACTTTGCGTGGGGCTGGTGTGTTTGCATCACTTGGCGTACACCCTTGTGTTCAAGGCACACTATAAACCTAGGTTCATATTTTTTCCATGGGCTAACGGCACTAGTTTTGCATCGATCTGATACCATCTGATATGGTCAGTGTGTCATTTACTGTAAATAAAGTTCAAAATTAAGAATGCAAAATAAATATTCTAGAGCTTAAATTACCTTATTTTGACCTGTTGTTCAGTATGTGGGAAGGAATCCTTTGATTACATTTTTTGCTTCTTAAAGAAACAAACCAAAGTATTGATTCCATGACATTAGTATTGATCCGGTACTGTTATAAACCATTGTTGGTACCAATATTCAGATCGAGCTGTTTTCCAGGTCTTTTAATATAGAGCTAAATTAGGGCTGTGAAGTTAGGTAAAAAAAAAAAATGTTTTTGGAAACTGAAAACATTTACGAGCTTGAAACATAAATATATTGATAAAACCTGCCATGCTTTAAAATTGATACTATGGCCTGCCATACGATACAGCAGCTTGCCACAAATTTAACTACATATTAATCGGTGTGTGTGAATAACATAAGCATCTTTGAGTGCCCTAAAATGCATTTTATAAGACTGGTTCATTATTATTATGATACAGTTTCTAACTTTTGTTTTTCAGTTCCAGTTATCAGTTTCACAATGAAGTAATGGCTGTCCACCCTTAACTTTACCTACCTTGTTATTTGCATTTTCAAGCCCAGTATAATTTTTTATAAAGTTTCTAGTCAAATAAACAAGCTGAATCAATGGCAAACAGCAAAATGGGTACAAATCAAACTTTATTATTCATGTAAACAAATTCTATGTTTGAAAAAGCTATTTTGCAGTAGTTGTGACATTACCTATGTATGACACTGGTCTGTTTTTCCAGCTTGTAATTGGGAACTTTGGCCTGAGTCACGACCAACAGGAGTCCCAGATGGCATTATGGGCCATCATGGCCGCCCCTCTGTTCATGTCCAATGATCTCCGGGGCATTTGCCCACGTTCCAAGGCTCTGCTGCAGAACAAACACGTTATAGAGATCAACCAGGACCCACTGGGGAAGCAGGGGTACCGCACCGCCGCGGTAGGTGCAACAYGACCCAAAGCTTTAAACACAGCTGCAGAACCTCATCTCATCAACTACACTTTTTTTGTTTTCATAGATGAATAGTTTTGAGGTGTGGGAGAGGATCATGTCCAACAACAGTCTAGCTGTTGCGGTTTTGAACCTGCAAGACATCGGTGGACCACGAAAATTTCCCATCGTCATCATCCCCAGCTGGAAGATCTGTGACCCCCGGTGCACCGTCACCCAGATCCTGCCTCAGTACAAGGAGTTCGGTGTTCAAAATGTGCAGAGCGACATCGTTTTTTCTGTGAACCCTACGGGAACAGCACTGCTGAAGATCACTGCGATCAACAGCCGCTTCAAACCATCTCACAAGCTGTTCTGGAAGAACGAGTCCATCAGACGAGATCAAACCAACACTTTGTAGCAGTCATGTTTCACACCAACACAAGTGTTTTATTGGTTATATTTTTAAGTGTTTTATTGGTTGTATTTTTTAATGCAGAGGTTCTCAAACCGGGGTCTGTGAGAGGTATCTTGGGGGTCCTCAAATTTTTTTATTAAAATGTTAATTTTGTTTTTATTTTTAAAATGCATGGAGAAAAATAAAAAACCAAAGAACAAACTTAATAAAAAGTGTATATAGTTCCATGGCATTTAGGGGTTGAAATGACAAAGTATCTTTTAAAACAGCACGGGGTTTATGAGGAGGTCCCTGGAATTTTTTTTCCGCCCTTGTAAGGGGTCCCCAGGCCCAAATGGCTTGAGAACCCCTGTTCTAATGGCTTTGGAAAATTTGTGTAAATTTAAAAGGGAACTATTTGTGGAAATGTTTTTMATCTAGATCAAATGATTGTATGTTTACACTTGCCATGTATACATGCTGAATAAATGAATGCTAAATTCTGCATTGTTGACATGCWAAACAAAACAGCCCAAAAGAAAGAAATCAAATCAATGGAACGTTTCAACATATTTATTGAAAATAGTGACAACTTCATCCAGAGGAATGACCACAGCTTAGAACTGGATGACCTGGCCCTGTGAGAAAACAGAAAAAATGAATCAAAACGCTGACAGATTAATGTTTTACTTTGAATGTTAGACACTTCTGAACTGGTCAGGTTAAAACTTTTGCCCTGTAATTAACCTGTTAATCTACATTTATTGTTTAAAAGCTCTCTAAAGTGAAACCAAAATAAAACTGCCATTCACACAGCAAAATTTGACAGTTTCTCAAGTAAAACCAAACATATTCCCACTAGACACTAAAACGTCATTTCATACTTGAGCTTTATTTATGGACATTTTGAAAATAAATTCACATGTCAACTAAAACTAGGAATGTAAAGTCAGATTAATAATGAAATTAAAAAATGATTTTTTTTTATACTGCAAGAAAAAAATCTGAATATTTAGTGCTAAATTAAAAATGTGAGCAAAAATTATAAATGTCTACTTCACACTGTGTTTGTTTACCCAATTAAACACCTGAAATGCTTTAAAATAGGTCAATAATTACAATGTTAATGCAAAATCTGTTTAGGGTTAAGTCTGTTAAGTAGGGTTAAGTGTTGATGTACTGGTTTATATTTATGCTTAAACTAGTGTTTGCAGATAAGTGTCATGTTTACATTGGAAACCTACCTGCATTTTAGAACTGCATATTAATATATTAAGAAAACGACCCAAGTAAACTCGTTCAGACTGCACTGAATGCTTTAAAACACCAGTTTACAATAAASAATCTGATCTTTACACAAAGTACTACTGGATACAACTCAATGCATTTAACACAAAAGCACATAGTTGCATCTGATTTTAAAAATGGACTTGCTACTTGAGGCTAATGGAAGCACCACAAATATGAAGGGATTTTATTTGCCCTGAAAAACACCGTATTTGCAGAACATGTTATACCAGAACGCTGACTTTCTAAAATGTGATGGTTACAACTGAACCAAACTGGTTTATTATTTGATGAAGGCAGCAAATGTGGTAACTAGTTGAATGTCAAACATGTAAAACCATCCCTATGACAATAAAAATTAATTCCATTTTAGTTGTTTTGCTCCCCTTTCAGTTCCACATGAAATGCATCCAAGTCACACACTTCCCATTAAGAAACATGTTAAAGTCCACTCAAACCCCTCCTTCGACATCCTCTGACACTGACTTCATCTTTCAGAAATGTTGTGAATTGATCTAATTTATTATTCATGTTCATCAGTGGAAACAGATTCACAACAAAATGATGCAAGTATGCATTTCAGCACCCTTTGCAACAATAGAAGTGATATATATATGTGTGTGTGTGTGTGTGTGTGTGTGTGTGTGTGTGTGTTTTACCTTTCTCTTCTTGTCACCACCCAACTCAAAGTGCTTGCACCTCTTGATGGCCAGCATTCTCTTAGATCTGCAGTTGGGTTCCACGCACTCAAGCCTCAACACAATTTTCTTTGTAGTTTTAGCCTGAAAACAAAGTTTTAGTGAGCATTGTCACTTACACTATAATTCCACAATGCTAGAAATAAACAAAACTGAGAYGGGAAGTTGAAATTACCTTTTTACGAAAAATCGGCTTCGTTTGACCGCCGTAACCGCTCTGCTTTCTGTCGTATCTCCTCTTACCTGCAAAGTAGTTGATTTTAGCCACGGGTCAGTCACTAAATACATCAACCACTCCAGCAATAATTGTTAGAAATGTATTTACCCTGTGCATAAAGGGAATCCTTCCCCTTCTTGTATTGGGTAACTTTGTGGGGCTGGTGCTTCTTGCACTTTTTGCAGTAAGTCCTGCGGGTCTTCGGGATGTTCACCTGGAACAAAACGTTAGCTGATGAAATCAATCTGAAACATTTTGACAAGGCCTTGTGAACAGAACAGTGCTTAAGGCAGCTACTACTAATGCAGAACTGTGATAACTACTAAACACAAGGACAGAATTGAAACGTACTTAAAACAGTAAAAAAGGTAACTAATTAAATAAATGACTGTTTAAAAGGTAGTAGATGTTAGCTTCCAGGCTGTGTAAATGCACCTGTTAGCATGTAGCTTCTGTACTCAAGACCGGCGTAAAACGTGACGCTTTATTCTATTTAAACGTAACAAAACAGTGCTTGAATACGACTCATTTGCGTTTCATTTAAAATATTTKGTATTCCAACGAATCATGACTACAATGCAAGTAGCACATAGCAGCATTTGACCAGCTACATTCGTTTAAATTTAACAACAAAAAAATAAACACAAACCGAATAATTCTGCTAAAGTGGCGCCCATTAAAACCTTACCAACAAATAAGAGTTGAATTATCGCATGTATGGTGCTTTAACTAGGAGGATTGAGTTCGATTTTACAAAATGAATTCGTGTAGTCTTTGCTTACCATGGTTCCCACCCGAAGCACAGGAAAAAGAGGAAGAAGGAGGCCGGAACGGAAGCACTTCTTGAAACGGAGCTCAGCGGTGAACGCTGGTGACAGCGCCGCGTTCTTCCCTCTAGCGGCGGGAGGTGGAAGTGCAGCATACCAAAAATAATAGACGGATTTCTTCAACTAATGAAAATATTTATTAACAAGTACGATTTTCAGATATGCCTGAGTATAATCAAGGTTTTGGTAGTCTCGTGATTTTCTTTTTTGGTTATTGGTMAAGTTTAAACCAGTGATTTATAGCTTTGGGGTTTTTTTTAAACAAAAAGCAGATTAGACAATCAGGATCATATTTCAGAATAGTTCTGTTCATCAAAAGTTAAAGTCATCWCTTCCACCCCTTCCCATTTTAATGTAAACATTGTACAACCTTTCAAAAATAATGTAATGTAGAAAAAGAGTTTAAACTGTTTTACCTTTAACAACAACAATAAACATGTTTTATATACGCATGATGAATACAAATCAAATAATGAAGCATGAACTTTTAAAAGTATTAAAAAAACCAAATCAGAACCTTTAGTTTTTTTTTTGTTTTGTTTTGTTTGTTTTTTTTGTTTTTTTTTGGCATCCTTTCAATTTGCTGTAAATACCTTTGTCAAAAAAAAGTTTTTTGCACACATTACTTCTACACTGCAGGTTTACCTTTTTGCCTCCATCCATAGGTAAATCAGAGATAAAATGTGCCCGGGTGTGTTTGTGTGTATATGTGTACTTGTATTTGTTACCGTTTTAGATCCGTTTCTGGTATACACACACCTACCTTTTCGAGACCAGTAGTTCTAAGATCGGTCCAKTGGAACTCTCTTTTTGGTTTGGGGTAAAGAGGTCAGGGTTAGGCTATAAAATAACTGGAAATGAACAGAAGTCAGTGAATGGTCCTAATAAGGATATAAATACAAACTTGTGTGTGTGTGTCTCTGTGTTCACTTGGTTGAATGCATTTCAATGAAACTTTCAGAAATTAATTGTTGGATTAACATCTRTATTATCATTTATATCTGCATCAAACTCTGAGCATGCCTTGTCATAGTAGTGTCTGCGTTTGTGCAGAATGTTTTAAACCACAATGGCTCCAACTCTGTCACTTCTCATCACAACATGATTAGTCTAAAACAGTGGTTCCCAAACTTTTCAGCTTTTGACTCACAAAATAACAGTAGCAGAGACCTGTGCCCCCAACTATTTTTGGATGATAAACATTTGTATCAAGTCAACAAAACCTGGGCATAGTAACAATAATTTTTATGCTACATTTATCCATTTTAAATATACCAACCTCACTCTTTTGTAACAACTAAGGCAAAAATGTAATTAATTCAGAAAATCTTTTCAGGACCCCACCTTGATGTTTCGGGACCCCACTTTGGGTCCCGACCCCAACTTTGGGAAACACTGGTCTAAAACACTGGCATGAAAGACAGCAGGTGCATTATTCTGCCTCGTTTTGTTTTTCCCCATGAGGAYAAAGTTTACATGAAACACACGGGACGAGCTCTAAGGCCCTTGCAAAAGTTATCATTGTCATCATGTTTTTATCTCTTCCTCATACAATAGTCAAATTTCCAGTGGATCAAACAAGGAATCCCTTCAGCTGAAAGCGTAAGCACACATTTTAACCAAACAAGGTCCCACGAGTAATGTTTAACCAGGCTTTCCACTTATCACCAAAACTGTCCAGAGGGCTGATATGAAAATGAGCAGGAAGAAAAAGGGGAAGTAAGCAGGGTTGATTCCTCTCAGTGGGTGTGTTTTAACTTCTTGCATCACAAACTAACAAACACTTTATGAAAAGAGAGCTACTGAGGCGAAGGTTTGTGCCACAGCTTCAGGCCTCGCAGCATCTGATGCTCGACTCTTTTCTGCTGCCTGGTAAGTGTCAACGCTCTCTGAATGCTGCGTTGTAAGGTGACAACATATTTTTAGCCCTTTTTTTATTTTCTTTGTTCGCAAAGTGAGAAACTGCAGAAGAAGACTAATAATACATACGGTCTGAAAGACTAAATTCAGAAGCAGAAGCAAGTTTTTCTGCTGATTTGTCGAAATCTGACATAGGGTAATGATTTTTTGCAAGTCGTAAAATAATTTGAATGTTTGCTTTAAAAATCTTAACTCATATTGTTAACACATTTGATGAAATATTTGTTTTCATGAAATGTGTGGAAAGTTACTACTTTTCAGAGAAATGAAAGGTTGTTTAACCCATTCCATCGTGTAGCATTAAAGATGTTAAACCACAAATCAGATACACTTTTTTAGAGCTTATGCACGATGCATTTGACCATCACACACTTTACCACCATGTTAAATTTATTTGTATTCTTAGTGTGGACATTACTAATGATAAATCTCTCTTTTTTTCATCATTTCTCCATTTTGCTCAGACTTCTTAACGCCTTAATACCACATTTAGCGCTTGTCAACTAAAACTATGGTTGTCTATGTTGTCATACTGAACAAAAGGCTCATGTTAAAAATCATTTATCAGTTTCTGTTGAGTTCTGACMCATGTAACTGCTTCCTGAGTGACACAGCTGATACCATCAGAGCACATAGGCTCGCCTGCAATCTAATTATCAGAAAGCAAGATCACACAAGTTAAAAACTGTAAAAAAAACAATTATAAATTCACGAGAAAGAAAAAATTAGGGTGAACATATTGTGTTATTTCCTTTTGTGGTTATAATGGCTACAGGAAAAAAAAAGCTCACAAGTTTGGAACTTGCTCACATTTGGGTTTTATTTTTATTGCGTTGGCAAGTGCTGCAGTGCTTTCTTCTCCCTTCATGTTTCAGTTTAACACTGATGCAACTTCCTTGTGAGTTTGTCCGTGTCAGCCATCATGAGTCAACTCTCTTTAGAAGAGATTTTTATGAAAGTCCCTTTTTTTGGTAGCCATGTTTAAAACACAGACAAGTTCAAATGCTCCGACGGCAGGAGAACAATACATTTTGTTTGTTGGAGATGTGAGGAAAAACAAAGGTGGTGACAAGTGAGAAACGAGAAAACAGTGCTTTGAGGGAAAAAGGGGAACACTTTTGCGCAGACGTGATGGCACGAACAAAGCTAACCGTTGTTGTCGCTCTGGTGTAAAGAAATGTCACGGTCCCCACATTAGAAGTATAGTGGCGCACGGTGGTGGGAACACAAGTGTCTGGTCGAGTTACAGTTCAGATGAAGGAAGTGTTTGCAGGCTGAAAATAGGCTGACGTGAGTTGCATCTGACAGAAACTGCCTGACATTGAGCACTCAGCTGTGTAACAAACAGGAGTCCACGTCTGAGGGGACACAAGGACTATTCACCCTAAAGTGCCCCAGTGTGTTGATGGGGAAACCTCTGTGGTCTGACCTTTAGTTCTGCATTGGCTGCAACCAATCACACTTCAATCATAGAATAGAATAGAATAGAATAGAATAGAATAGAATAGAATAGAATAGAATAGAATAGAATAGAATAGAATAGAATAGAATCTATTCATGCTGACATGACCTTTACAACTCATTATTATACATTCATCATTAAACAGAGGTGGAGGCCTCCGTTTTCAGTTGTCCCCCTCCTACGGCGCGGCCATTGCCAGTATCACTCCACCCCCTGTTAACAATAAGTGTTAATTAGGTGTCAACAATAGCCATGTGATGTGAGTATCAGTCACACAGAGGCAGGGCTTAAAAGCCTGAATTTTGCCTGAAACTCTCAGACTGAAGAAGTCTCTTGGAGAAGAGACAAAATGTTTTATTAGAGAAGAACCCGTCCAGAAGACCTATACAATTTTTTCTTTTTGATTTTTTACCTGGATTACTGAGATGCATCAGGAGACCTTTACAACTAAACGTTTTCAGCACTTTTTAGTTTCAAATGTAAGATGTGTCAAAATAAAACTAATTTCCAAAAGTTGTGCTCAAGTAAAAGTAGCAGTACTTCAACATATATTTACTCAGGTAAAAGTAAAAATTAGCCATCCAAGAAATTCCTCAAGTAAGACTAAAACAGTATTTAGCAAAAAACCTGATTTAATATTTTAAAATGATGTCATCAGACTGTCAAAAAATGGAAATTTGTGTGCAAAATATGGTGTTTTTAATACCAAAATGAAGAAAATTAATACAAATAAATAATATGTTAAAATAAAATAAAAATTCTAGCATAAGGAACTACTGTTTTTACCCTGTATTCACTTGACCTCAGCAGGCTCAGCAGAAAGCATTACATTGACAAAGATTGTGTACAAATAAGAGGTCTCACTCCGAAATAATTTGTTTGTGTGTCTCTCGGGTGCATTTCCGGTTAGAAACATGTTTGTTCTTCATTCAGTGAAGTTACTTACAGTGGGGAGAGTTTTACTCAAGCAAAGTAAAAAGTATGGTGTCGTAAAACTACTCCTTAAAAGTACCCCCCCCCCAAAAAAAAAAAAAAAAAAACATTACTCAAGTAACTGTAACTGAGTAAATGTAATTACTGCCCAGATCTGCATATAATGATGTTAATTAACTCTTAAAGAATGTTTTTAATAAGTTTACACAATCATTTTTTGAGCTAACACATCATATGCATTTCTGTTTTTTTTAAGGTGCAACTTTTATTTCAGTCATAACAGGGTATCGAAAACAAGACATCTCACACAGATATAGATAGAGCCAAGTTTGCCTGCTGATCTTTATTCTAGATTTTGTTTTTGAAAGTAAAGCATGCGTGAGTAAATGTGTGAAAGGTTGCTTTGTTATGAGTGGCACTTTAATTTTGACACAACGGAAGGTAAACCCATTTTATAAAGACATTTGTTTCTGGAAACAGAGCAAAAAATATATTGTTATTTTAAGCCTGTCTCTTTGTATTATTTAAAGTTAGTTTGAGAAGTTGCAGTCCTTGCCTCCATGTGAACACGTACAAAATAAACGACTAATCTTGCTTCGTTTTTCACAATTGTACTGCCTCCCAGCAGAGGTGCCTCAAAAGGTGGTATAGGGGGGCATTGGCCCTCTATATTAATCTGTTAGCTAGACAGTTTTACAAGAATAATCTGTTAGCAAAAAATCTCATAAATCAGTGGATGGATTCTAATGAAACTTTTGGAAAGTAATCATTGGATGTACATCCACAACTCAAACATTTTGGAGTCAACCCAATTTAAGATGGCCGCCACAGCTAATCAACCTTAGAGAACACAAAAATTGTGATAACTCAGTCAAGTTGAAAGACAATGAGACAAATTTTGGTGTGGTACCAGCTGAGAGTCATCCCCATTACATACTTTAAGTGCTAACGGACTTTTGTTTAAACTGAGCACATAATCAAAGAATAACCTTTCATATTTCAAGAGCAAAAAAAGACAAGCTTTAACGAGTTGAAACTGTGCTCCGTTCTTCTCATTTAGTTACATCAACAGTAAAGATAAAAAAATCAAACATCTTTTAATATCTTTGACTAGAAATTTGGTAGGTATAGTTTTMGATTCCCTCCCAATTCCAAATCCAGCTTCACCTTCAGGCCATGAAGAGCTGGACCGCAAAACAGCTGAGGAAAACAGATATGGATGCCGCAGGGGGAAATGTTGGAGACAAAGGATGTTGGCTGGCACGACGAGCTTATGCAAAAGATGGCTAATCACACACACCACATCTCTTTTTTTCTCCAGATAGTCTCACATGTCAGTGGCTCTGACTCTATGAGAAGTGAGTTGGTATTATCAAAATAAAAGTGCTGAACAAGTGTGAAGTGTAGAAAAAAATGCTTGTTCTATCGTTAGGCCTGGTGAAATGGGTGTAGCTGTTTATTGCTCTCTGTAAAGWGACCGCCGACAACGTATGAACTTTCTGTTTAGTGCAGTTCGTCAACAAACAGGTCGGGTGTTGTGCTGCTTTTTGTTTCACAAATGTTAGATTTGATCCAATTCTGGTTTTGTTGTAGAATCGTCTGGACTGAATCATGCCAGATAACATACTGGAGGAAGTCTTCGTCAAACGATCCCAGCAAAAGAAGAAAACGTCACCTTTGAACTACAAGGAGAGATGGTTTATTCTCACCCAGGAAAAGTTAGCGTACTATGACTACGATTCTGAAAAAGGGGTACGTATGGATAGCCCTTTTCTGAATGCGAATTTTATTTTGTTGTGTCTTGTATCTAGTTTTGACCGGCTCAACTGTTTTTTTTTTTTCTGACTTTAAGCAGAAGAGAAAAGGTCTRAAAGGGTCCGTCGATCTTGAAAAAGTCAAATGTGTGGAAACGGTTCTGCCGGAGCCCAACGCCCCACTGGAACGCCAGTATGCCTTCCAGGTAGTCTTCTCACAGTATTATTTACAATAAACTTAGAGAAACTAGTGAATCTTAATCCCAAATTTATCAATTAATACATAGCGTTTTAAATGCATCTTAGCTGATAGTAAAATTTATGTAGTTTTACATCTATTGTAGCATTTTTGGACGGCTCATCGTAGAAGTAGACAGACCTGTTTATTCAGCTAATTAATTGTTTCTTTATTATAAAGTAGAAGTCTTATGGAGCATTTCATGATTTATTCACTTCACTATGCTTCAGTGTATACATAGCCTGCGAGGGGACATTGGGGGAGTTTTTTCTTTTGCGTTCCCATGCAACACCTTTGCATTTGCAATACTTTTGTGTTACTTCACAAATGTTTGCATTCCCTTGCATTATTTTTTGCGTTCCCACGCAAAAGTATGTAATGTATTAACTGAATTAAACCAGACTTTTATTTTGAAATATCCAATTACCAAAACAGGATGCGTTGCCATAAGTTCAGGAATTTAAAGATATTTTTGTGATATTTTGTGGCTGCACAAAGTTAAAATGCCTGCRTATTAAATATCTTCATGCGTGTATCTGTAACATTTAATCCAAAGCTGAATTAAAGCAGTAGGCTAACTCCCATATTATGGTGAGCATGTGAATTTGTTAATAAACCAGCAGGCACAATAAATGGCTTTTGTGAGGGAACGCAAAAGAAAAAAGAAAAAAAAAATGATTGGAGCCTGTAAATGTAGGTTCTGGACATGCTGGTGATGAAAGTGTTTTTTTTTTCTTCTCAAACAAAAACTTCAAACTTCTGATAGTTTGTTTTGTGAAAGTCCATTCTTAAGAAGTGAAACTGTCTCAGTTGAAGAAGGGGTTTTCACAGTGCAGGTGTTGCCATTTTAATAAACTGAAAGGATAACAACAGAAACACACTCAAGTTTTATAAAGCTCGTGGCACATTTACAGCTCATTATTCTTGCCTTTCAACAAACTTACAAAAAAACAATGTTCTGAGTTTGGATTTCCTCACAGATCATTTACGATGAAGGGCCGTTGTACATCTTTGCAAAAAATGAGGACATTCGGACTCTGTGGCTGAAAAATTTAAAAGAATGTAAGTACGCAGTTTCACTCAGCTAATTTATCGATAGTTTGACGTGTCAGTCGCAAAAACCTGAAGGCTTTCGTGTCACATCTTTCAGCTCGTGAAACAGAAGAGCTGCGTGTCGGTGCAGATGCAAATGTCACTTTAATGTAAATGTTTTGTGAATGAGTGTCTGTTTTTGTTCTGTAGTGGTGCGCTTCAACAAAGACCTGATGCAGAAGTATCACCCTTGCTTCTGGGTGGATGGGGCGTGGCTCTGCTGCCAGCAGGAAGTTAAACAAGCTATGGGCTGCAAACCCATACTGGACCCCAAGAATGGTGAGAATAACACTTCCTTGTATTTTAAAACCTGAAACCTTGAACTTTTCAGCAATCCGAGTGCATTAACGTTAGGTATTACGACAAGTCGAAGAGCATCCAGGAAACCTCTTCCTCCAACGCCAACAGAGGTACATTAAGTCTTTTTAGAATACTATTCATATTAATCGTAAACACATTTAACCCCGTTATATGTTCAATAATCTCGTATTGTTTCAGGAAAAGGCTAGTCGGCCTTTACCTCCACAGCCTCCCGAGCCTCCTGCGCCTTCACCAAGCATGACCGTCATAGCTATGTATGATTACGTACCTACGACAGCCCAGGACCTGGAGCTGAGAAAGAACGAGGAGTACACCATCCTGGAGAAGTCTGACCTCAACTGGTGGAAAGCCCGAGACGCATACGGGTGAGAAGACCCAGACGTGAGAACAAGGATACCCACTGACCACAAAAAAAAAAAAAAATGCAAGAGCAATCAGTTTACACTGGTCTTTCACATTATTGCATTTGAATAAAATAAAAAATAAATAAAAGATACAAACTGAATTATTTGTATTGTCCCCAAAAATGCACAATTAGGCAAATAAACCAAGCTTCTGAAAGCTAGGATTTTATTTTGACAGTCCAACAGTATTGGTGTTTTGTTTCACAGAAAAGAAGGCTACATACCAAATAATTATGTCGTGGAGGCGGAAAAGGGCCTTGAAAAACACAAGTGAGTAAAAGCTTTATTGTTCCTCTCATAAATTTGTAGACCTGTGTCTTTTTTTTAACCCACTAATGTGACATTTATTTTAACAGTTGGTACAGCAAAAACATGAACCGTAGCCAAGCCGAACAGCTGCTGAAGTCTGAGGTAAACGTGCATTTTTTTTTCATCCACGACATGCATGACGTGTCTTCGCGCCCACACACGAGGAGGTGAGCAGTAATTGATTTGAAACTTGTGGGATATGTGCTGTTTCCTGTTCCAGAACAAAGATGGAGGTTTCATGGTACGGGACTCGAGCAAAGCTGGGAAATACACGGTGTCTTTGCTCACTAAGGCCAGTGGGTGAGTAACCTCAGAGGCATTAAAACACTGCTACCATTTATATAGCTGCTCCACTGCCTCCAGTCATGTGTGAATATATGAAAAGAAGAACTGTGCGTAATGAAAGCGGAAACTGCAGGCCACAGAGGACAGGGATGTAAATTATTCATGCAAAACGAGGACTAATCTTTCTGTAGAAGTTTTTTTTTTCTTTCATCTAAGACTGAGCCCATCTGTGGATAACAGCGAGGAGACACATACCTGCACATGCATGCTTGATAAACGACTGGTTCCTGTGCAGACGAAAGCCTGTTGATTTACAGTCACGCTTCTTCCTCTGTCCACAGGGAAATAACTGGAAGCTGCAGGCATTACAACATCTGCACAACCCCGCAGGGACAGTTTTACCTGGCAGAGAAGCATCACTTTAACACCATCCCGGAGCTCATCAACTATCACCAGCACAACGCCGCAGGTCAATAATGCACAGGATTATACAACATGAGGATAAAATGTGGTTGGCCAACAAACAAAAAAATATATAAATAAGATCTGGCCTTAAGAGGAAAAGGGAAATTATTTGACAAAAGGAACGTTGTGAAAGCTTACAGAAAAAATATTGAAATATATTCTTGTCCCCTTTCAGTCAGTGTAAAAATAACTTTCATGAATGTAAAATAAGTCTTCTTTAGTTTTTTTTTTTACTTTGGATCCTAAAACAAACAAAAATATATACTGTATATTTTAATTTGCATTGTGTGCAAATCTACGAGAATTTTTTTTTTTTGCAACATTATGTACGTAAAGTACATATACACAGTACGAAAAACCAGTTTAAAATCTTTAAAAACTCATAAAATTGTTACTTTTATGAAAGATTTTTGTTTGATTTTACTGAAATGATTTCACAAATCATTAAAAAAAAAGACAATATTATTATTATCATTTATTTTTTGTTGCTTAATTTTTCAGGGGCACCACGTTCTGTCTTTTATCTGAGAACCATCAAATGCCATCTACAGACTGCAAATAGTGTTCACGTATTGCTTATGTAGTTATGAGACATTACCTCAAACTCACAAAAATACAGAAACTTACAGTCWATCGCCAAAATAAACCCACAATGCTTTGCATGTACCGTAACAAACTATGGGGGGAAGGGTACTTTTACTGGTAAAATTTATAGTAAAACTACAACCAATTAATGCAACCAGTTGTGGAACCATGATAATAGTTATAAATTCATAAAAATCCCAGTCTAAAATTACCCATGAATCTTTGGGGCTTACCATTACAAACGAATGGAGGCAGATAATTTCCTCCGCCTCTGTTGAATTGAATGGTGTCCCTTATTATTATCCACCTAAAAAAAACGAATAAAAATAAAAAGMTCTCTATACTCTATATCTTTTTATTCATCCGTCAACTTTAATGCTGCTTGAACGGCAAAGTGTGTGCAAAAAGATGTTACACCACCATGAATGGCTTAATCCCAAGATATGTGGCATTCATTTTACTGGAGTCCTAAGTCACAATGGTGATTGTAAATTGCAAAAAATAACGCCTGAAAACCTCAGAGGAATACACTGAGCTCGGCTCTCAAATAATAAAAAAAGACCTGCCGTTCTAAATTCATGACCAACAGTGGAGAGGTCTGAACTTTAAATAATTTCTCAGTGAACAACTTCTTCCTACAGCCACAGTTTTCATGATACACAAATAAATTATATATATATGGGTATTTTTTATCTTCTTTCAGTCAATAATTCTGATTCTGCTGTAGACAAATGATTTTGTACCACATAAGGCAGATTAGTACCAGCTTTCTTCYATTGCTTTCCTGTGTTGTTTAAAGCTAATCGCTAATGCTAATTTWAAAAAAAGGCTATAATTCAGCTTGTTTTAGACATAGAAAGCTTGAAGCTCGTTTAGTAGTAGCTGAGAACACTAATTTTGAATGCTAAATAAAACTCAAGATGACTCCCAGAGCTAATTTTAAACAGCAATTACTCAGCTATTTTAGGATATTTTGGGCTGAAAGTTGCCACCATAGCTAACATGTAAAATCAACCAAAACTTGGCCATTTTAGCCATACTGAGGTAAAATTTAGTATGGTGGTAGCCGAGAGAAATCCCCAAAAACTATGGTTATAAAAAAACAGCACCAAGAGGCAAGCCCTTTCTAAGTTACTCCAGGATCTATTGCATTCACAGTCACCCAAGACAAAATATTGTACTTACTGTACAAAATTGGTGGTATTTAACATTAAATTAGCAAGAAATAACAAGGGAGCCAGCATTTGTGAAATTAATGTATGATTTCTTTTCATGATTTAATAAATTTGTGTGGTTATAGTTTCAATTGACATCAAACGTGTTTGTGGATTTCAAACTTTATTTGTACGAATGCATTCAGTGAAAACATTTTCTCCATGAAACATTTACTGGCACCAAAGCCTGCTAAAATACGTTTAGTCATGCAGCCTATAAATGAACAGAAAACAGGAAGCTTCCTGCAACAGAAATCATGTCCCCTTGGCCAACACAATCTGCATGCTGATACAGAAATAWCTGTTGATGTATACTTTCCTGTTTTTGAGGCTGTAGTAGATTTGCAGGATGAAGCAAACACAACAGTTCAGTGAACTTAAAAGTATAAGCTAATAACTATCACTTCAGTTTATTTATCTAGGGCCAACTTGCTACAAAAATCCAGCAAACTCAGACACGGGTTTACCGCAGCAACCAACCACAATTTTAATTTTGATCTAGAATTTTAAAGCAGCCCTGCCGTTTATGTTTTAAAGGCAAACAGAAAAAGAAGCACATAGTTGTCTTTTTGTGTATCTGTCATGTCAGTCTCACTGTCAAGCTATCGTGATTGTGATTTTCTGCCTCCAGGTATGGTTAGCAGGCTGAAACACATTGTGTCTAATCGACCAAGGCCTCCATCAACAGCAGGGCTTGGCTATGGTAAGTTTATCATTTTTTTAGGTGAATTACCTCCGATGACAGCAATTTTTATATGTCATATCTCTGCTTTATTGTACAAATGACAAATACCCCAACATATTTATTATGCATTAATGGTGTTTTAGTGTAGCATGATAGAGTTGAAGTATTAATTTGAGATCTCATAAAATATAAGAAACTGTCAAAGTTGACCACATTTTTAGTGATAAATTCTCTTCCGTCGTTAATCTGAATTAACCACTTACTCTTTTTTCGGTTCTCAGAGTCCTGACAGCTATCAGTCTTCACATCTCTCAGCGAAACCATCAAAACATTACTCTGATCTATTTGACACGTACACTGCAAATATAAATGGGCTTATCTTTCTGCTTTCATTTGTCCAGGTGTGTGGGAGATCGACCCCCGCGACCTCACGTTCATCAAGGAGTTGGGTAATGGCCAGTTTGGGGTGGTGAAGTACGGAAAGTGGCAGGGCCAGCACGATGTGGCCATAAAGATGATTAAAGAGGGCTCCATGTCAGAAGATGATTTCATAGAAGAAGCCAAAATTATGATGTAAGCACGACTAAAGTTCAACTTTCCATATCAGCTGAATCTGAACTGATGCCCAAAAGTTGCAAAACTGATAGTTCCCATACTGTCTACAGAAAAACAACTTCACTTCCTTCTTTTTTGTTCTCAAACCAGGAAGCTTCGGCATGAGAACCTGGTACAGCTGTACGGGGTCTGTACCAAACAGAGACCAATTTATATAGTGACTGAGTTCCTTGCAAACGGCTGCCTGCTGTCGTACCTCAAAGAGGGCCTGACGCAGCATCCCACGCCGGTCCAGCTTCTTGAGATGTGTAAAGACGTGGCCGAGGGCATGACTTACCTTGAGGAACACCAGTACATTCACAGGGACCTGGTGAGAGCCAAACGTCTAACTATGTGACGGTGCAAAACAAATCCCACCACATTCCTGGTGGAATGAAAACCTGTATAAAGGTTTATTGATTACGCTGGAACCAAACATGCTGTTTGTTTTAACTTCAGGCTGCCAGGAACTGTTTAGTAGACGCAAATGGAACCGTCAAAGTGACTGACTTTGGTCTGTCAAGGTAAAACATTTAAAGTACCGGTAAACTTTAGTTAATTTTAAAGTCATGTTGTATCAGCAGTTAGTACCTTATCAGCCATGACATCAATCACAGGGCACTGAGTATAAAGAAAGAGGCAAAAGTCTTTGTCCAGAATAGGTTAATGACTAGCTGAATGAGGACTTTTTCCCCCCCTTTTAGAATTTTGCCCATTTATTAAACAGCTCTTTCTCAGAAATGACCTACCAGTGTGAAAGAATGCGACACATGCTAAACATCTACACTTTTGCATTGACCAAATGCATGTGCATCCAATCAGAGTCGAAAAGTAACTAAGTACAAATACTCTGTTACTGTGCTTAAGCAGAGTTTTTGGGGATCTGTACTTTACTTGAGTAATTATTTTTCAGCCTATTTTTTACTTCTACTCCTTTCACACAGTCATCTGTACTTTCTAGTACAGATAGTAGTAGTTTTTTTGTAGTTTTCTGTACTTACATTTTAAAAAAAGGAAACAAGTAGAAAGTTGTTACTTTTATTTCAGTTTTGCTTGTTTTCATTCCAGCTTGTAAAAAATAAATACTATCCATATAAATTGAGCCTCCTAGATAGAGTGAATTTAATTGTGGTTGAATGAGAAGTATAAATATATGAAATTCTGATACCGTATTAGTTTGTACACATACAAATCMTGTCACACTCCAGCAGGACATAATCATTAAAATAAAAGGACTGTACTTAAGAAGTATTTATACTTCATGAATTATATTATTGCATTTGTCCACAGCCCTCGCATAGATTTTAATTTTGGAGAAAAGTTTTGGGCAGCCTTTATTTATATATATAAACTGAAACAGCTAGACTAGTGCATCCTAAATTTATAAATTAAACATTATTTTAAAACGATATAGTCATTTCTGCATTTTTTTTTAATTTTTTGTGTGGGGAGGTCACCTCCTAATAAATGTCATTACAGAAAATCTTAACTGCTCATTTTAAATCAATACTTTTACTTTTAATACTTAAGTACAAAAATATCAGGTACTTTAATACTTTTACTCAAGTAATACTCCTAAAGGAGACTTTAACTTTTACCAAAGTTGCTTTTTTTGGTAAGATACTTGTACTTTTACTCAAATATCACTTTGTGTTACTTTACACAACACTGCATCCAGTCTGGGTCATTGTGTGTTCAGATACACTCAGCTACTTTCAACTGAGAGTGAATACCAACTGAAAGTAACTGGGAGTCTTTCTTTTGCGCCAGCCTTTTTGTTGACTTTTACATTAATTTTTTTGTTGTTGTTTTTGTTGCTGAGAACAGTTGAAACATAGGTAGATCATGAACACTGTTATTAATGTATTTTAACCGTCCATCAGTAGGCATGAATACATCTAAATCACAATGCATTGCAAAACACTGACWATGAGTACGCACATTAAAAATAGTAAAAAGGTCAATGACAGACACTGTTTTCTCAGCTGAATAACATTTGTGTAATTATTCAAATGYATCAGTCTGCGAGTTAAGTAAACTTTTGAACTGACTCAGAGCAGGTGATCAGGTGAACTGATTCAGCCTTTTTACAACGGGGGTGTCCAACTCAGTTACACAAGAGGGGCCAACATTCAAAACTTGATTTAAGCCAACGACCATACAAATTCTGTCAATATTTATTGAAGAAATGGTTTATAACAAATTATTCTTATTATGCTTACAAATTACCTTGTTCAGATTGTTTTATGTAGCATTTAAAACATACATAACAAGGGATGAGACAATGGCTCTTTCAGGGGATCTTGATAAACTGTTCAARAGATTCGAACTGTTTGAGGACATCACATCTCTTGCTGTTTTCTTACTAAAATCAAAGATTACTGAATCTACCTTTTTCTTGGCTTGAGAGTTGTCCAGCTGTCAAGAGAGGAATACACTAATAAAACAAACTATTTCACATTTAAAGTATTACCTTTGGGGCCGGATAAAAGGTTAACGAGGGCCAGATTTGGTCCACAGGCCTTGAGTTTGACAYGTGTGCTGCATCATCAGCATATAACGCTTAACACATTAACACAGACATGTTAGTCAAGAAAACTGTGACAAACAATACAAAGTCATACAAAAGTGTAGAAGCTCAATATTAGCATTCTTTAAAACCATTATGTTGGTTTTGAGAAAGAGTTGTTTTATAAGCCTGAAAACTGGTCATTTGGTTTGCCATTAGTCTGACCTTTTACCTTTTCTTTCATTCTCCATGATCTATGACTGATGTCATGGCTGATAAGGTATTAATTACTAATAAATATTTTAACTATAATTCCTCTTTTGTACTTAGATACGTTTTAGACGATGAGTACACAAGTTCAGCAGGCTCAAAGTTCCCAGTTCGCTGGTCACCACCAGAGGTTCTTCTGTACTGCAAATTCAGTAGCAAGTCAGACATCTGGGCCTATGGTGAGAATCCGTTTACATTTTCTTTATTTGTTCTTATTTCCTGTAAACTGTGCACATTTCAGAATGTCTACAGTTATGACTTTGTAAATTGTGATTTTACATGTCATCTATGCTGTAACAGGGGTTTTAATGTGGGAGGTGTACACTCTGGGTAAACTTCCATACGAACGTTTCAACAACACGGAAATAGTGGATCAGGTGGCCCGGGGCTATCGTCTCTTCCGCCCCCAGCTGGCTAATGAAAAGGTCTACAACATAATGCAAAGCTGTTGGGCTGATGTAAGTATTTATACTGTATTACATTGTGCAATTTAAATACCTTTTTTTTTTTTTTGTTAAATCCGGTCTAATATATTCCTTTTGCTTATTTTTCAGAAACCGGATGAGAGGCCCACCTTTCAGGAGTTGGCACTGAATGTTCAGGATTTGCTTTATGAACTCCAATAGACCTGAGAAAGAAGAGGGACACTCAAACATTGCACTCTGATAGGCAGAGAAAAACATCTGTGCATGAACCTGAAATGTTAAAATGTTATTAAAACTGCTAACACAATGAATGTGGGAATGGAGGCCTTTACGGGGTTGTTTGTAATGTGAATAAATGTAATGTGATCATACACATTTGTAAGCCCTTATATCGCAGTAACAGAAATGCAGTCCTATTTAGCATAATCACAATTTGTATATTTCAGAAAGTGGGAGGATTAAAACGTGACTATTGTTTTCTGTGTATGATATGCTGTCGAATTGTGTAATATTGATACTTTGAAATTGTAAGCTATTGTGTTGCACAAATAAAAGCCAAGTATGTAGGGCTTTGAAATGTCTAATAAATGTGCTATTAAACTGTGAAACAAAAATGCGCACTACAAAAAAAAAAAACAGAAACACTTTTTAAAAAAATAACAGCCACATTGTTTCGCTTTATTATTATTATTATTATTATTATTTTAAATGACATTTAAAACGGATTTTATTTGATAAAGTTACGTAAGCACAAACGCGCTCGACGATTGGCTGAACTACTTCCTGCTTCCTGTCGTTCATTCTAGCACGTGAAGGTCAGTGAAAATAGCCAAACGGGCGGCGAAATTACAATAAATATTGTAATTTATTGTAATTTCCATCAGTTCTGGGGAAGTATGGAAGGCCAGGGAGTGACAGCTAATCCCCAGCTTCAACGTTTTATGGAAATAGAGTCTCAGAAACAAAGATTTCAGCAGCTGGTGCATCAGATGACTGAGGTTTGCTGGGTAAGAAAATCTGCATGTTGGTGGTACTGGTTCTGCAGTTGAGCTGATCATGCATTAATTCTGCTCGTAGCTGATGACTTGTCACTACTAGTGTGCTACTAGTGTGCCGTGTAATGCACACAGAACTACGGATGCGTGTTTTGCTCGTAGTAATACGATGTGAAGAAGTTTGTAAAAAAAAAAAAGAACTTGTTTCTCATTCTTGCACACAGTTCTTACGCTAACTAAATGTAAACTTGAATGCTCTTACACTGCTGTAAGTTGTCATCTCTAAAAGTATTTATGTACCTTCTTCTGCACATAAAAAGTTTAATAAACAGACTTCCTGTTGGACAACTGCTGTCCCTGGCCTGAAAAGAAGCTAGCAGTGTAGCATCTCAGTTAGGAGCCGGGTGAGACGCCGGAATTAAAATATTAAATTTGACAATGAGTTTTTTTTTTCTTTTAAGAAACGCAATTTGTTCCATCAAACACATGACAAATTATTTCTCTCTCTCTCTCCTTTTTTTTTTTTTTTTGCTTAATGGCCGCTTTAAAATGCCACTCGTTTTCATGCTATGGTGTTGTGCCAAAAGTGTACACCAACTCCTGTGAAAAGCCCCCCTGGTGGGAAGTGAACTTCAATGCACTTCTTTTTTAATAAATCACTAGTAAAATATTATCGTATGACCTCAAAACACATTCTTATTCAGAAAATGTATTTTGACTTGTACAATTATTTACCAAAATATATCTAGAAGATAAAAACAATGTGAATTTTGTAGTTGTAACCTTTTTGGGTTCAGAGTAGGCACGGCCTTTTATTTCAAAAACCTACTGTAAAAAAATTATATACATCATTATGAAATAATTTTAGTTAGTTTGTTACTTTTGATATTTACTCAATAATAAAAATGCGCTCTGCACGTCAGGGGTACCTTTTTGGGATACAACACCTAGGCCACGYGCGTTACCTTTACACAAAGTCTTTTAACAGGTGATATTTTGTCATATTACTTTGTTTTTGTCTGGGTTGATCAGGTTATTGCCTGGAATGAATTAACCTACGTTTTTTTTTTCTTTTTGTGTGTGGTGGAGTGAAAGTAAAATTAAATAGCAGTTTAATTTTATTTTATAAACAGCCTTTTTTAATGTGATAGTCTGATTTTAAACTATGTCAATATAATCCAACACTGACTAAACTGGTCTGTCTCTGTCTTTAGGAAAAGTGTATGGACAAACCCGGACCAAAGTTGGATTCCAGGACGGAAACGTGTTTCGTAAATTGCGTGGAGCGATTTATTGACACCAGCCAATTCATCCTTAATAGACTGGAGCAAACCCAGAGGAGCAAAGGTGCATTCTCAGAGTCGATGTTAGACTAAAAAAAAAAAAACCATTGACTGGAAGTTTGGAGGAAAAGGCACATGGTCATGGCTCGGAGAGGAGATGAATGATTCTGATGCTGCTGTCTGTTCAGTACTCTGAAGAAGTGTGCAACCAGCTGGGAAAGTGTTACCTTTGACTCAGGTGCCTGAGATTCAAACCACGTAGGGTTTCACTTGGTCTCTGCTGGACTATGAGGGTGGTTTGTATGCTGGCCGTCAGCTCATTGAATTAGGCTAAATTAACAAACTGTAAAACTAAGTGTCAACGTTTGAGTATCCTTGGAAAGATGCGTGCTTCTGGAATCTTGCCATCTGTTTTTAACAGGTACAAGGACTAAAGAGAGTATTGCTGATTAAATAAGCCTTCAATGTCCTGACTGAAGAGATGTGAACAACAGTTAAAAGATTCTGGACTGTAATTATGCAATAAACCAAATGCCAAATAAGCAACTCCATACTTTTTGAAAATGTATTTTAAGTATTCTTGTTACAAACATTATCMAACAGAGATACACTTACATTAAGAGAAAAAATGCTTTGCACATGTTGGGGTAATGAAATGAAACATTCTTTGGTGGGAACTATGTGTATAATACTGAGGTAACAGTTGGAAAATTGCCTTAACGTTAGCTGCTATAATTCATCTTTCTGATCAAGGTAAAAAGTGCAAAACTACACAGGATGTAGCTTTCAGAAACACAAGGCACAATTTGGCTTTTAGAGAACAAAGTTTTATCTTAAAAATGAAACTTAATACTGARAAATTCAAACAGAGCAACAAACATTTCCAGTGTCTTAACAGTTYTCTGTCTTGTTTTTCATTTTGAGTCAAAACTAAATGTGGATGCATCATAAGAACCAACAAACAGAATAAAAAAAAACAGCCWAAGTAGAAACAGTGTATAAATTACTGTGGGTGGATTTTAGATATTTCAGCGCACTGTATAAGAAACTTTATAACAGATTTAGTAAGCCTGCTTTTCTTTTAGTTGTGTGTCCATTAAAGCWTGAGACTTGGCACGTTTTGTTCCCTCCTTGGCGGCTTTGTCTCATCCTTCCAAATCCTGGTTTGGAAGAGCCACATAAGGCTGTTGGCCACACGGGAAACCTTGAGGGCCTCTTTTCAGATAAACGGGGAGGGAATCCCGGCTAAACGTAATGTCTTTGAAGGCATGAAGCAGAAAAATCCCTAAAATAATGGTGAGGAACCCACTAACTGTTCCCACTATCCCGTCAGTGGTCATCCGTAACCACTCCTTGAACAAGATGGCCGAGCAGGCCATGACGGACGTGGTGAAGAAGACGTAGTAAATGGGAGTGACGATGGAGGTGTTGAATATGTCGAGAGCTTTGTTCAGGTAGCTGATCTGTACGCTGATGCAAACCGCCAGGCAGATGACTAAGGACCAGAACAGGGGTTCCTTCAGCACGGCGGTCCCAGCAAACAGCTGCTTAATGCCAATCCCCAGGCCCTTCACGCAAGACACGGAGAGGGAGCCGATCACCGAACAGATCAGGATGTAGACCAGCACGTTCTTCTGTCCGAACCGCGGCGCCACGGCAAAGATTAGAACCAGACTGCTTCCCACCACGCACACCGCGAACACAATAAAACCTAGTGGGAGAATATAACCTGCAGTTAGTATACTGAAACAACGCTCCACAGTGTGGTTCATCAAACGACAAAAGACGTGGGCCCACCTGGGTCTTTCAGCTTGTTAGCCATGGCGCCAAGCGAGGCGACCTCTTCTTCCTGGGGGGCGTGGATCACCATAACCGTGGAGCCCAAGATGCAAAGCAGGCAGCCGATCTTCCCGTGAACATTCAACCGCTCATTTAGAAAGTAAGAAGACAGCACAGCGCTGGAAAAGAAAAATGTTTTTCACTTAAATAAAACAGGCAGATTTACRTTTATATTTTGTTTGCTTTGTGTTTAATGGAGCTTGTGTTATCCTTGACACACAAAATAAACATACWGAAAAACAGGAAATACAAAGGTCTCCACATGTAACTTATTTTCACTAGTGAAGGCTTTGAACACAACAATTAGCTTCTCAATTTCCCCGGATTCCATTTATTTGTAGTGGAAAGTGAAATTATTGTTAATGTGTAATTTTGTTAACAGTCGGGTGCCGTGTTCAGCAAATGAAATACCATAATATAGTCGAGAAAACAAACAAACCTCAAAACCTATTACCTGACAAGTACACTAAGAGCTCCAAGGGGGGTAACCAGCGTGGCCGGTGCAAACGCATACGCAGCAAAGTTAGCAGCTTCTCCGACTCCCACTGCAACACATCAAATTATTCGTCATTAGTGTTCACAGCTGGACAGGGTAAATTTATTTTAGTTCAGCCCACATGTGCAAATGTGCTCTTTCAGGGAGTGCGCGCATCAATGGTGTGAGTGGGAGCTGCATTTACAACAACGTCATCAACAAAAATACCAAACCCACGTGAGTTTTTCTTAATCAACAAAGACTCCAGTGTTTCTTGGTATGGCTGGTCCAAAGACGAACAAACAAACAAAAAGAAAAAAAAAAAACTATAATCACTCACTTGAAATAAGGCCGGCCCACCACAACCACTCTTTCAGGTAAGCATAGCCCCCTTGACCTGTAAGATACATGAAATGTTTCTTGAATCGTATTAACTTTTCAGGGAGTTTAGCTAGAAGGTCCTCAGATTCAACACCACTATAATATAACAATAAGTTCAAGCAACAAAACCCTGATTTTATATATAGATGAAAAAAAAACTGCTTACAACCTAGATGTGTTAATTCTACAATGGATTATAACTTTAGGATACACAAAATTAACTCAGCATTAGGAAGGTATGTTTTGTGTGTGGTTGATCATTGTATAAAAAAATTAATCTTACAGAGACCTTGGATAAATTTGAAGTTTAGATAAACCCTTGTCATATCTACAGCTGCAGTGTTTATTCTAAGAAGGTCATATTTTCCTTTAGAGTGAGATAGTTGCATGAAATATGATATAAATTGACTTTTTTTGACAATAAACAGCTGACTGAACAAAAGAACAACAGTAGAAATTTGGGTCATATTGCACACTGTATTTAGGCAAAAAAAGAAGCCAGTTTTTAAATCCATAAATTGCACTGAGTCCTAAAATTAAAGAGATTAAAGGCCCAACAATGCTTGAAGGAAGGCTAATTTCCTGCCACCTTACATGCAGTTTTAGAGATAATCTTGTGTCGAGGAAATGCTCTTGTCATTTCTTGGAAATAACGCTATGACACATCTCGTGATGTTGTGACCTGTCTCACTCAGTCGAGGTTGACTTTTGACTACCATCAAATTTTAGCTAAAGGTTATTAAAATTTTCTGTGCCATGTGTTTGTCAATGTTAAAGTTGTGGTGGCCATCCTGAATTGTGGTAACTCCAAAAAATAAATAAATAAAAAAATCAGTTATAGATGTACATTTGATGATGCAGTTTACACTCATCTACAGGCCAGTGGTCACTCTTTCAGGGATGAAGATGTTCTCATCCTTGATAGAGAGGAACGTTGGTTTGAGAGAGGAGTAAAGGAAGCCATCTTTGTGAAGAAAAACCGTCCACCATTAAACAGAGGTGGAGGCCTTCGTGTCCAGTTGTCTTCCACCTACAGTGCTGTTATTGCAAGTATGACTCCCACCCCTGTGAGCAAAAGGTGTAAATCAGGGCCCCAATGATACCAACACAAAGAGGGAGGGACAAAAACAAGGAGGCTTTGAACCCCCGCTTGCATTCACTACATTCACATAACACGACACGGGTCAGGTGATGGGGCACATGACCCTCTATGAACAATAGAGCCAATCAAGCCTATTGTTAGTCGATGGCCCTCTTTTGCATGTGACTAACCTGTTTGTCCATGTGGAGGCAGGGCTTATAAGGCTGAGTTCACCTGAAACTCATCAGACTGAAGAAGTCTCTTGGAGGAGAGATGAAACGTTTCACTAAAGAAGAACCCATCCAGAGGACCTACTTATTTTTTCTTTTTGATTCGATGATTACTTTCTGAACACTTAATTATAATCTAACCAGTGGTTTAGAACAGCGTTTCCCAAAGTTGGGGTCGGGACCCAAAGTGGGGTCCCAAAACATCAAGGTGGAGTCCTGAAAAGATT